>NC_136705.1:13815294-14192794 GCF_947650265.1 Symphodus melops
GGACAATAAAAGCAAAAGTCACAGTGAGGTGAAAGGTGAAGGTTAAATAATTTAGAACTTCAGAGAAAATACATAGAAATAATCATTATTTTCTTCTTTATATTCTCTGTCTGTCTTACCTTTCTCTGTAGAGAGACAGAGTCATATGTTTCAATAAAAAAACACACTTGATTAAATTCTTAAAGAACATCCTTTAGAAACAGTATATGATTTCAGCCCCATGCAAACATCTACACTCATATCACACATGTTGCAAAATTATGTTTTTATTTTTACTCCAGGTACCTCCAGCTGATGACATTTTCACTTAAGCTGTATTTTTTTCTTAATTTGTTCTTGTACGTTTATTTTTTGATTTTGCTTCGTTTATGTTTTGTTCCTCTGTGATGATATTCAGCATAAAAAAAAGAGAAAGCAACCTGTTTTGGATGTCTTATGTGTAACATTAGTAAGCACCAGAGTTGTGCCCCTGCTGGTGTGTGCTGGCACACCTGTTGTGAGTTGATTGGCAGGGAACAGGTGCAAGACAGCGGTGTCATGTTGTCTCAGCTTAGCCATAGGAAAAAAAAAAAATCAAGTCAAACACAAACAAGTTGACTGGAGCTTTGACTAAAGATGTTTCTTCGATGTTCTCAAGGTTTCTGCATTAAGTGTATTTCAAACATTGGCTGTTTGACAAGCCTCATCGGCATAACACATAAATCAACAATGAAGAAAAGGAAAAATGAATTCCGAGAAAGCAGGTAGTTTGAAAGGTTGTCTCTGCAAAGTGTTGAGGTTTCTGCAGGGCAGCGATGATTAGACTGCTGAAGTGGATTAGTCGTAAATGTCAGGAGAGGGAAAGTGTAACAGAGGTGAAATAAAAAGGGGGGGGGGGGGGTTATCAGACATTAGCTGTGAGCAGAGACCAGTCTACTGTGAATTTGGTCTGTGGTGATGCCTGGAATAACACACATGATTCAAAGCTCTCTGTCTCACCTGCAGCCCCTCCACTGCTTTTGGAACAATCTAAAATAAGGGAACTATTTTGAAGGGGATGAGCTAAAAAAAAAAAAGAAAAAAAGAGCCCAAGGCTCTTCTTTTTTTCCCCATTCCTCCTCCCTTCTCCTTTCCAGTTGCCCATGGCTTCAGTAAAATCAGGGCAGAGCAAAAAAAAAAAAAAGGTACTAAAACCGTAAGATCTCTCTATATGGGATGCTAGAGAGGCCAAAAATCTGTTACATTATAATGAAACATGCGGTAGTTCTGCATTTCATTTTTGCATAGCATTGTTGTTTTGAAAATGTATCCCTCCCACTTTTTTTTTTTTTACAATAACCACCTTTTACAATCTCCCGTCTGTACTGACACTTCTCAGTTAAAAAAAAAAAAAAAATTAGTAGTACAAAGCAATTTAGGAGCGAGCTGAAAAATGTTCTGCAGAAGGACTGGAGTAGCAGCTTTCCAAACAGATGACATAAAAACGGGAAATACAGAGCAGGGAATCATGGTTACTTCCTCCCTGAAAACTCAATAAAGAGTTTATAGAAAAACGTGCTTATTAAGTAAACAGTAAATGTCAAAAGGAACTTCAGTTGTGTTTGAGTGGATCGAAAACAGAAGTCATTCTTAGTGTTCTATTGTTTTTTTAAAAAACATTATTCAAGTAAAAGTCATGTTGACAGATACATCATAGGGATGTTAATGTCTGTTATATGCATCAAAGACCTCTGTTGACAATACTCAAATGATCATAGGTTTAGATGAAAGACCTGTCTTAAAATCAAGGCTCACAGCACACGACATAGGCAAGTAATTGTAGTCATTGTGATTTCAGTTTGGCACTGACGAAAGGCCCCTGCAGTGTACACAAAATCAAGGTAGCTTGGAAGGGGAAAAAAACAAACAAACAAGCAATCCTATAGATCAGAACAATTCTAAAAAGTCTGTGTACTCCAGTCGGAGCGGATTACAGATAGGAGGCAGTGAAAGAAAGAAACACCAGAGTGATGATGTGAAATGAAGAGAGGAGCTTAGCAGAGCAGAAAAGAAAAGATCATACAGGAAGAGAAGACAGCAGAGCAGAGGAGAGAGAGAAAAAAAGACTGATGCAGTGCAGGTGCAGTGCAGCCCAGTTAACAAAAGAGCTGATAGAGGAGGGCAGGATAGAAAGAAACATGCTTCAGCTACATGAAAAGCTTCAAGAACGAAAGAAAGAAAGAAAGAAAGAAAGTTGGGGAAATGTAGGTCAGAAAAAGAATTTGACGATCAATGATGGGTAAACATAAGGGAAAGATGAAATAATAAAAAAAAGCCAAGTGAGTGACAAGTGCAAGAAACATCAAACAAAATGAATACAGAAAAGGCAAGGGAATAAGGAATAAAAAAGGACAAGGGCAGAGTTGGATGAAAAGAATAAGCAATAGTCATAGAAAGAAATACATGAACATAAGACAGGTATAAAGATAAAAGGGACAAATGAAGCATGGGATGAAATGAAATTGTTTTTTACATACGTTTTAAGTTATCATCACTCGACCATGTGCAACACCTGGAACAAATATTTCTCATTTAAAAAATGTATGTCTTGAATACAATACAGCTATGGTTTTCAGAATAAGTCTAGCAATACAAACAAAAATGTTTCAGCAACAATTGCTGTTGCTCTCTCTTCTTTTTATATAACCTTGCATCACCTCCATTTTAGTATTATTCGTCTCTCCCTCCTGTCTTTTCGGTTTCGATCACTTCATGCTCCCTATGTTTCTCTTCTCTTCCCTCCCTTTCTTCTTCATATTGCTTTCATCTTCCTGTACTATTCTAACCTCTCTTCTCCTTTCTTATTTAACTGCACCCATTCTCTCCTTCTGCTTCCTCTCTTTGCTCCCCTACCTCCTCTCCAGCATTTTCCTCTGCTCTTATCTTGCCAAACATTCATTCTTTTCCTCCCTCTCCACTCTTCTCTCCCCCCCCCCTTTTTTTTTTTTCACCTCACTTCAGCTCTCTGTTTTCAGTCGTCTTTATTTCTCCCATTTTTTCCTCTTTAAGCTCCGTTCATTACCTGCACTACAAACAAGGTTGACATTTACACAAGTGCTAATCACAGCCGACATGTCTCTGTGATGTTTCCGGTCAATCTGAACAGGAACACACACACATGGACGCACAAACACACACATGCACATGTACACACAAATGGACAATTACACACACACAAATGGACAATTACACACACACACACACACACACACACACACACACACACACACAGCTGAGAGTGGAGTTTCTTTTATAGCATGCCACTTTCTAGTTACTTTGTAAAAAAAAAAAAAAAAAAAAGTCAAAAGTGATTTTACACTTTATTTTATGTGTTGGGGGATTCTATCTCAACAGCTGACTTGACTTACCTGCTGCAGCCCCAGTACAGAAAACAGCTGTAGGTGAGTATTTATGATGTGAAAGGCTATGGGAGTATATATATATATATATATAAACTCTTTTTCTGCACAACTTAGAAACAAGCTGGAAGGGGTAAAGATATCTTATCTTAAGGATCGCCATAGTTGGATTTTAAAAGGTTTTTTTGTGTATCAGCAAAAGTGAACGTACTTTAGTAGACACATGAAATAGGTATGTTAGATGAACCCCAAAAAGGGCATAATATGGGACTTTCAAAGGTTATTGTCTTGAGCTGGCTTTGAATATGGGTTTCCTTAATGTGGCACTAATGCTAACAAATCATGAACATTTTCAGGAGTTGATTTTTTTCCATATATAATTGTCAAAAGTTTGCCTGCATGCATCTACAAAGTATTACACAGCTCACAATAAAAGGCCATCACAATTTGAGAACACTAATGAACGAGTGTTCTGGCAACCGAAGTGTTTCTACAGCTCATTTTCTCCTCAAAATCACTCTCATTCAGCCAATTATCTCTGTGATCTTTTGTCTTCCCGGGTATTAATCATGCCAGGCACTTGTGCTTAAATAACTGCTCTGTTGTAAATGTTAAACGCAGTAATTGAATAAGCAACAGAAACGCACTAAGCAGTATGTGTATGGACAGAAAGGTTTGGTTTTGATAGGAACTCTTTGATAGTCTTATCATAATGTGATTCCAGAAAATAAAACTCTACAAGTCTTCTGGCAGCTTTTTAGTTGTCACTACAAATACCATTGTTATTCAGAATTTGGCAGATAAGCTTGAGATAATACCCTGTTACTTGAGATGATGATGTCCAACACAATTTTATCAAAGGCTCCATAAAATAAAAAGCTCCGTTAAGGACATGAAAAGTGTGAGAAATACATTAAGCCAATATAACGGAGCACGATCAGTAGCTTGGCATTTAAAAGTGGAGGCGGGGGTGGCATGGATTTTTTATTTTAACCAACAGTCCCAACCACTCTAAAACATTTTTTTTGTTAGATTGTTACGGAATATAATGAAGTAAGCATTGGTCACTACACATTGGTCAAGGTGGCAGCGGACATGTTGAAAGTTGTTATAACACATAAGTAAACTATGTTAACTGCACCATGCACGCATCATATGAAATGAAGACAGCATATTGAAAAACAAATCCAAATTTGTTGCTTTAGGTAGATCATGAACTCCCAGGTCACACAGGCAGTGCTCGCTTAATTCCTGAAATGTACATCTTGTGTTTCAAACAGACGTGGTTTTTAAATGAACTCATCTCAATTTCTCTCTCCTTTAAATCTTCTCTTCACCTGCTTGGCAGATAATCCGAACATTGTTAGATTTAGTGGCCTCTTTAACTTTCTTATATTCATTACTGCTCACAATGGAAATAACTTGATAAAGAGTATCTGGGGGACCCGACCCCGACTTAGTATATAAATGTGTTAGACTGAGTAAAATAAATCATTTAAGATTAGTTTTGCTTGAGGAGTCAGCAATCCAGTGGTATTTAAAACAAGCTCAGCTCATTACAGTTTACACTGTTAAGTATTTTGCCTTTTTCTCAGGAGACAAAAAAAATAATTGTATCCAATAAGGGTTTACTGAGCACCCTAATCAATCACATTCGTCCAGTTATTTTAATATACACTGCGGGTCTCCTGCTGTTAAGGTCCACCAAAGCAACTGGGAATAAACTGATGTGCTCAAGCCATAATGGGGGGACCATAACGAGTCATCTCTGAAAAGAAAATGTTGATCAAAAAAAAGGTTTTGTGTGTACATGGATCTTGAGCTAATAACTGCTGCATGAATGTGACCCAAAAGATAAAGAAGTCAGCAAGGAGGTCTGACCTTACAGCTTTGCATTGAAAAAGGTCAGCTGTGCAAAAAATAAGAAAACAAACCATTATGTCCTTTTAAAGTATTGGGGACTCCTATTACCACCTTAAGGTAGATAATGCAGTGGTTGATGCAAAATTCTTAGCGGCTGAAATAGCTGCACAATGGGAAAAAACCCTTTTAAAACATCTAATCTTCAGCAAAATGCTGCAGCAGAAGGGTTTTTCAAAGTCTCATAGCAACAGTGAGAGTCATGACCAGCACTTTCCCAGGCTGCTGATGAACACTGTTACATAACAATAAGAAGTGCACTGTTTCTAGGTTCTTACCTCTCAAGTATGTCCTCACATGTTTCTCCAAATGGATTTATTCACTGGCTTTCGGCCACCCCTAATGCTCTGATTTACATATAAAAGATGGATATTATGGCAGGTTTAAAAAGACCACTTCGAGAGTAAAAAGTTAACAGGAAAAATTTAGCGATGATGATTTTTTTCATCTTGTATAACAGCTGCAGTGCCTCCAGTGTGGTATTTTCAAACAATTTGTTCTGACCTTTATCTTAGATTGAAGAGGTTTAAGTGTTCAGGAAGGCACAATCAGCAGGCTTGTTTTTACAGAAGTAGGTGTTGATTTTCACCCCCACCCACCCACCACCACCACCACCACCACCACAAAAAAAAAATCCAGCTAAAACAAACAAAACAACAAAAAAATAAATAAAAATGATATAAGCAAATGTTAGGGCACTGCCTCACCTTTTTGTCCTCCTCCTTCTTCTTTGGTGTCTTACAGCAGTTGGTATCCATGTAGTTGTAATACTGCCATCTTTCGGGGACAGTCAACTTCTACATTGTTCCTATTTCAAAAATTTTCCAGCCAGTCTGTTCTCCCTTATGAAGTAATACAAATGTTTCCTTCCCGGTTTCCAAAACCCCTAGTTCAGCCAGGACCACTTTGTCAAAATGAATACTTTGATGCAATTATTTAAATTTGGCAGTATGACTCTGAGGGATTGCCCACTACCCTTCCATGTGCTTACGTGGAAAGCATTCGACAAGAACAGCACTCATGCCCTTCCCTTGCATACAAGGAACGCTCCCAATCAGGGAGCGAAGCAGCAAACCCCCCCAGACCAAACATCAATGAGAAGCATGACATCGATTAAGTCAGTATAGCATAAAAGGACCAGCAAGGGAGGAGGAAGGTTGCAAATGTGCTTGCAAAATACGCTTGCAAATGCGGCATGCAGAGGGAGCAGAGAAGCGTAGGCAGGCTGGAGCAGTTTAAATAAGGCGGCATAAGAACTATTTGGCCAATAGGATGCTTTCAGCAGATCAGCTGGCCATCAGCTGATGAGGCTTGCGTGAAATCAGCTGATGCAAATCATTTCTATTAGCTAACTAAAGGATGGATGTTATGAAGAAAAGGAAACATCTTTAGAAATAGAAAACCTTCCTCATGATAAGATCCTGTGATGTCAGAAATTACATCACATGTACCTTAAAAACCAAGAATTGCTGGGTCATTTTTCCTAAACTTTGGTCCCTCGTGGCCAATTCAAAAGTAATGATTCATATATTAAAGTGCAAGAGAATAGACAAGTTATCAGCCGAAACTATTGACTATAATGATAAATAGACAAGATATATGAAGTGGACTTCTCTTGTAAGAGAAAGATTTAAAGTGTGTGGTGAACAGATGGAAATACATGTCAGAACATTCAAATGTTCATGTCCATGCTTTAGCACAATTGATTTATTCTTTGCATATTTATTCCTGTTATTTTGTTTCTTTCTAGTCACAAGCCTTTTAATAGAATCTGCACCCGGACTCTGTGTCCATGCAAACATGAAGCAATGAGCCATAAAATATGGTCATTTACAGAGACAGCACTCCGAGGTGTTGTTTGACACAGTGTGAAAGGCTGTTATGTAGTCGCATGCAAGTGTTTACTGGGATCCTACATAGTCTTAAATGTGATTCTGTCAGTAATAACTAAGGACCACAAGGGGCTGTTTATAATCCCTATCAGTGAGTACTGCAGCCTTTAAAGCATCTCTTGCCACACAGAGCACACAGGCTTCTGGCAAAAATAAATTAGGTGTCCTGTTTAAACAGATCTCCATCCTCTAACGGGATGCAGCACATTGGAGGACAGCAGCAAAAGTGCAAATATGACTAAATTACTGCGTACAATTGAAAAGTGGTGCTAGGAAATGATAAGAGATGAATAAGTAGGTCAAAGCTATAGACTAACTTTTTTCTCCAGGTATATTATATTATAAACACAAGAAGGTGGATTAAAGAAATATATAATTTCTGCATTTTCCTTTTAAAAGGTATGGGTTACATTGACCAGGCTACATTGAATATGCAGATACTTACCCAATGTATTGTTTAAACGCCTACTTTAAGAGCCATTACAACTTGACAGTGGTTCTCATTTAAAATAATATTTTGTAAACTCTCTGCTCCAGTTATAAGTCTGACTTGGATGCATGACAAACACTTCTTCCAAAACACAATCTCATGCACAACCTACTGTTTCATAAAAACCCATACAGAAATGCAGTTATGGATGACTCAGTAACCTTAGGCACAACACTGAAGACTGCAAAGCAACTTTTTTTTGTCTGAAGTCAGCTAATTTTTAAGCCATGAAAAGAAAACATATAGAGACTTGTTTTTTAAGCATACTGTCAAGTAGCAGTTTTCCTTATCCAAATATTTTCTGCTGGCATGCAGGACTCTTTTATTAATGTATACAAGTCGACAACTTCTCTAAATTTCTTGATTTTCAAACCGTGTTTCCATTACTGCATTACAGGCAGATAAAAGGGTTGCTGGTTAACCTCCCCATCTCTTTTCAGGAGTAGCACACATCTAGTTCCCTTGTATATGATGATTATGATGGAGCAGGGTCTTCCACACTACCCTTAAAGAGCTTGGTAACTTCATTTCTATCCCAATAAAAGGTGGCCATAGCCACCATTGAGGACACCATTGTATTTTTCCCGTAATTTTCGTTTCAATAAGACCAAAATTAAACTCGGTCGCGACATGACTAGTTATCTCCTCCTCAGCATTTTTTCTTTAAGTTTTCATTATAACCGAAAGTAAACATGGTCGCGACGTGACTGCAGGTCTATTAGAATGGCAATTAAATGAATCGGAGCAAATATGCAACGTAGTGTTAAGAGGCAGCATCAATCAAGTTATCATAAATATAAGACAATAAGACAATCAATAGTCTTAAATTCACATCAAGTTCAAAGAAAAAAACGTGAATATTTCACATCTCTTATTGTGCCACAACGTCAGCTATGTTACTGAAAATTAACATCAGTGTCCAAGAAAACATTATACTTTACACTGAATTGTGGAGGCGCATTTACTGCAGTTTTTATTATTATTATTTTTTTTTTTTACATAGTCATCAAACCTATAGGTGAACTCCTGGAAAACTGTCCACGAGCTAGCTGTTGGAGACCCTTGTGCTAAATTGTAACCTATACTGTAAATGTAGCCTAGGCTGAAAAAGGAAAGGACATGCAATGAATCAGAATCTTTTAGGGCCATGTTAATGCTGGTATGAAAGGTAATATTTGGATGTTTGGATGGATAGGTAATAATGTAATAATGTGACTAAACATAGCATTCATATATCAGGTCAAATTATAGTAATCATGACTCAGTAGTAGACCTAGACTTTTCAAAATTCATCAGATGATGAAACAGGAGAGAGAGATGAAGAGGTCAAAGGGACAGAGACAGGAGGAGAGGAGAGGAGAAAGAGCACGAGAAGGAACCAGTGAGATGCATGTGGAGTCAGGTCCAGGAAGGCCATTATCAGCCCAGCACCCAGCTATATTCAAAGACCAGGACCCAGCTACATACAAAGACCAGGACCCAGCTACATACAAAGACCAGGACCCAGCTACATACCAAGACCAGGACCCAGCTACATACCAAGACCAGGACCCAGCTACATACAAAGACCAGGACCCAGCTACATACAAAGACCAAGACCCAGCTACATACCAAGACCAGGCTGTACACAAAAAAGCTCATGACAGTTTGGCCACCATGCACTGCAGTACAAATTATAAATCTTGTTGGATAAAACAATATATGTGAAGGAAGTCCACTTGATATGATGGAGTTTGTAGATTGACTTCAGTGGTGTTAATACACTGCGTCCTGCTGAGCCACCAGAGCTCCACCAAACTGTTCACAGCTGCAGTGCTGTGCTCTCCGCAGCATCGAAGGATTTTACTGAATGCACATTGAATGACAAGATCTCTCGCTGTAGGAAATACAAACCAGCGCCTTACAGCTGTGGGGTTAAGTAGCATGCTAATTGCAAATTATTCCACTGCATGCTTGCCGTTTGGTTTGCTCTCTTCTTTCTTGTTTTGTTGTGCATCTTCTCCTGTCTCATTCCCTTTTTTCTACTCAAATCCCCCCACCCCCAAAAGCCAGCTTTTGCCATCTAGCTGTATCTTACAGAAGAGGTAGAGAAATTCTATTAATATTGTTTGTTGCAGAGCGATGTAGTCATATTGTTTTATTCCTCAACTTTGATTCTACGACTTCCTGTTGTAAGCGTTTTAAAGCAACTTCCCAACTCTTCTCCTCTACTGACTATCAGCAGGCTGCAGGTGTGCTCACAAGATAAAGGCCAGGCAATAAAGAAAGAAAGTGCACACGGAGGTGTGTGTGTGTGTGTGTGTGTGTGTGTGTGTGTGTGTGTGTGTGTGTGTGTGTGTGTGTGTGTGTGTGTGTGTGTGTGTGTGTGTGTGTGTGTGTGTGTGTGTGTGTGTGTGTGTGTGTGTGTGTGTGTGTGTGTGTGTGTGTGTGTGTGTGTGTGTGTGTGTGTGTGTGTGTGTGTGTGCGCGAGCGCACGTGAGCGTAAGCAGGGGTTGAGTACATAAAGAAGCAGGTATGGATGGGTTCAGATAGCAGAAGTGCAGGAGGGATATAAACGGATTTGTAATTGGAGGACTTCGGTTCATTCCGAACTATATTACATTATTATTTTATTTGTTTTATTTTTTCTTTATTTTATTCTTCAAAACCTAGGAAGGTTGCTGCACTTACACAAACCTGCTCTTTCATACCTCTCTCTTTTCTTGCATTGTGATAGATTATGTCATTAAGGTCAATAATTGTAACTTGACATTTCTTGTTTTTTATTTCTATTCTCTTCACCTAAAATTGCCTCCCCCCAACCACACACACACTGGCAAGCATATTCTTGGAAGAGCCACACGCCACAGTGTGTGGCTTCTACGATGTTGCTGAGGAGGCAGAAAGCTGGCAACTGCTGCATCAATCCCATGAAGTTACATACCCAGGCAACAGAAAACACCAGGGTAAGTAAACTATAGGCAGAAAAGAAAAAAGAGCGAGAGAGAGAGAGAGAGAGAATGCAGCCTTTCGAGCAAACTTTTTTTTTGCACTAAAAGGAGGACAGCAAATCTAAGATTACAAAACAGATTAGATTCTAAGAAGACATCAAAACTATTCATGATTCTTGACGTGTCTATGTGTATAACCGTGTAAGTATGTGTTTGAGAGGAGCTCTCTGTAAGCCTTTGTGTGGGAGTGAAGTGTGTAATTGTAATATCTTGGTGGGGTGATTGTGCTTGTTTGTGTGAATGGTTGTCATGGTGGCTCTTTACTCGTGACTTGAGCTCTCTGACCTGTGTTTTTTTGTTATTTAACACAGTTTTATAATATGTTCTTTAGACCTTTGATAGTATCATTAACTACTTGCTATTAAAAAAGGAAAGATAATGCTACATTACACTCCTATGAATATGATTTCAACTATAAAAAGCAGTTATCTCACAGGATTCACTTACTGTATGCATTCAAACAGGCCTTATATATACTGTAACTATGTGTTTTTTTGAATTGCCTCAAACAAGATAATGAGTTGCATGGATAAAATGAGATTTTCTTCTGCTTTGAAAATAATCATTTTCTTAACACAGACTATGAGGCCAAGAGCTGAAATGTTGTTCCAAATGTGCATCATTAGCTTATAGTCAGGAGCGCTGAAGCGTGCTTGTTTGTGTCTGTGTATGAATATAAAGAGCTTTTACAAAGGTGTGCTCTTTTTTTCTGTATACTTCTCTACGCACGTTTATGTATGTCCATGTTTTTTGTGTTGTGTGTATAAAGTTGGCAGGCAGGTCCATGTTTAAGGCGTACCTCCCACCTTTCTTCACCTACAATATTTCTACATAACAGACAATATGTTGTGTCCACACAAACAGCAAACAAGATTAAAGCCTTTTCTTAAATCCACTTCCATACCTTATACCTGCCTTGAAAGAGAAAACAAAGGCTTATGCCCCATTGTTGTCAGACAAATGTGAAGCAGCAGTTATTTTAACATGGACAGATACTGGAAGCCTTTCCCTGCAGTGGTGGAGATTTGTGGGATCAACATGGTAAGCTAACAAGCTGTAAAACACACGCTTGACTGCTAAGGTTTGAGCTCTAAATTCAAGATGGTTCAAATGTCTTTTTTTCTTTTGTAACAAATAACATATGTAGTATTTGTAGCATGTATTCCTAATTTTAAAGTTATAGTGATATAAAAAAAAAAATCCCCATACCACCTGAAGTGGATTATTTTGTTTGCTTAATGGGAACAGGCTTCTGTTGAAGCTTAAATGAGCCCTGCTCGACCTTTAATAGCTATACGTACAATATCACATGTTTTGTGCAGGTAAAATTTTGGCATACCTGCCAGCTGATGATAGAGCTGGATGTCTGGTGTTTTCGAACTATTGGATTTCTTAAATGAAAACAACGGATGAGATGAATGAGATAAAAGCTTGGCAAAGTTGTGTCGTATTCCTGCAGTTACACTCAGTAATGCCTGGACTTCATTGTTAGTCTATTTGTCCATGTTTTTATTTTTTAATGATTTTATCAACAGTTTTTTTTTTTTTTTACTGTTATATGTGATCATTTACAGTGGGATTTAATAATGGCAGTTGGATTGGCTCTTTGTGTTTAACCAATCAAGGTAAATTCCTGTTGGCAATCACTGTGCACTTACGTCATTCAGATACCCTTTTGTGCTGGGAGAGTACCTACTCTGAAGAAGGAGCTTAAAAGGTTCTTCTGAATGTATCTTGGAATTAAGAACGTTCATAGTTCCTGGGAGGGTTCCAGCAGTTCCTAAAACTATGTAAAAATTAATGCGCTCTGAAAACCCTTATTGGTTTAGATTTGCCTGGTAGTGACATGATGACAGATGTATGCTGAATACAGATAATTGGGACAATTTTTCATATACTAATTGCGGACAGAATCTTTTCCTAACCCTTTTTGTCACCATGCATTTTGTAGATAGCTTGAAAAATTCTTATGTCGCTACAGTGCAGAATTTGTGACCCATGCATACCAGATGTGGTGAGTAACACTCGAGCAGACAGACACTGTTTTATCTTCTATCCTCTCCTGTTTGAGTGTAAGTCCCTCATAGTCCCAGGCACAGCACTCATCCAGGTGGAGATTCAACATGACAGCACAATATCAAAAAAGAGGGACAACCTAGTTTGAGTCAGAACATATAGCCAAATGCCAATCTGTCTCAGCACAGTTAGGATACCGATGTTTCATAACATGAATATGTGTTTATCACAGAGATCTTTATGGCTGTTTTACCATAACAAGTGACTCAAGTCTACTGCGTCATCTTTCTGATTCTAATCACTTCTGTCCCCCCTCTCTTTGTGCTCCAGGTCTTTGCCACAGTCTGTTATCATTAGTTTGTGTTATTAATTAGCTCCTCTCTAAGCTCCTCACCTCTCAGCTCTCATTCTGTTTGATCTACATCAGGAGAAACTTCTTCATTATTGCCCTCTTTATCAACAGTAATCAGATTCATATTAAAAAAGGCAAAAATGGACAGCACTTGTGGGGAAAGAATGTAGAAGAAAGAACAATGAAACTATGTGATGTCACTACTCCGAGGGCTTTGCAGTACTTGCAATCAGTAATGGCCTACTGGGGAATTTTTTTAAACAAAATAAAGTTATTTTTTATTTTTTATTTTTATGAGATACATATGAAAGACAATGGTCTTAATCCAATAAGGTCAAATGTCTTTATATGCCGGGTTCCCTTTAAAGCAACATTTTGTGGAATCTGGTTGCTTAGGCGCCCACCTAAGTGCAATGCTGTTTGTATATAGGCATGTCGGAACCAAGTTACATCCATTTACCTTAAAATAACTAATGAGCAGTCTGTAATTTCGTTTCAAAGTTCATCTTTTAGTCATGGGATTTCATTGTATAAGTTCAATTTAAAAAAAAGTCAGAGAAAAGTAATTTGATTCATGTGCATTTAATAAGGATGTTTTCTGTCAAAAGCAGTAATACTGTTAGAGCAGTGAGGTCTCACTTTAAGACAGCGAGAGCTCTCGAGTGTTGTGGGAGGGTGAGAAGGGATTCAGGCAGTTGAGGATCAATTAAGGAGCGAGCCACATGGTTTTCTTACCGTAGTATAGTTTGTTGATTAGGAGAACTGATCTTTGAACCGTTCTGTAAGATTATTTAACAAAACTGTAGATTAAAGGAATTTGTTTTAGTTTTACTTTGGAGTGGTGTGGAAGCTTTTTCCTCTTCAACTGAACATACACAAGTAATTCCAAGGCAGTTTTCATCTTCAACCCACCACAAGGCAGTTCTGTTATCATTCCCCAACACAGATGTTGAGCATTTGTTGACAAGCTATGGCTGATGTTTTTTGAAGCCATTCTCACTGTCTGCACCCGGTGAAGCTATTGTAGTAAACATTTGACAAAAATGACAGTGCTAACAAAACAGCCTAAAGTTACATCAAAATCTGTTACCTATAATATACAGTATTTGTAGGAATGTACATTTGGCCTCCTCCTTGGTCAATCTGTCTTTTCTTCTTCTTAGCTTCATCCTTCATCTATCCTCAGCCATTGTGTCAAACAGTACTGGCACAGGCTAAAGCAGCATGAGAACTGCTAAAAGCAGGCGACTGGGCCGATCTGTGGACACGGAAGAGACGCCATTCTCACAGCTGAAAGTTGTTGTACTATTAAATTGACATTGAAACTGCTATTTTAAGATGAAAAATGTACGTATTGTTACTCTTTTTAGCTATTGTGTTGACCTAAGTGCTTTATATCCTAGCATTGCTTTTCATTCATAGGAGATGTTTATACAATTGAAAGCCAAATCCAGCTGTAGCACCTAATTGATTTCATTAAAATATAAACAATTTGAATTAATTTCCTAGCTCATCGAATATGACCAGTACAATACAAACTGAGAACGGGACTTTTACTTGCAATTTTAAACTTCCTTGGTGAATGTCATTATCTCATTGTGTTTTCAGGGGACATGCTTTAGTGGTTGCCAGTCAAGTCACATTGTAAAACACCAGCATAACATATTCAATCTAAAATATCAGCCAAACAGGGTTAAGAGGTGCCTTAACAAGTGACTGCAGGGGCAGAGTAAGAGCATTGACAGGACACTGATGACAAGGCAGAAGCCACAGGGTTACTTCTACCAATATCTGGTTAAATTAAGGGTTACATTTGGTTACCAACAGACACCTACACAACACCAAAGCATTTAAACACATCATCTTACAATGAATCTGCCAAAGTATGCTTACAGTCCTACATGGTAACATCTCCAAACATGAATCAGTCAAACCCACAGTGTGCAGTTATGTAACCAATGTTTGTTTTGTTCCTGAATGGTAATATATGTGTAGGCTTACACACACAAATGGAAAAAAAAAAAAAAGAACACAATCATATTTCTCTCTGTAACAACACACTCCAACATACACACTCTGATTCTGAACAACTGCTTAGAAACAGATTAGGTCATGATAAATCAGTGTTTGTTGTAATTAAGGCTGTTAACATTAATGCATTTATCGCAACGTCATTAAGGTCTGAAAGTTGCAGATTATTATTTTCTAATCATGTTAATGAAATACTATTTTCTCCCTTATAGCGCACCATAGTTAAGCCATAACTGCTACTGTAATAAATGGCCCATTACACCTTATACAAATCCTTGACAGTGCATTTGATATACTGTGTATATGGAGGCCAAAGTCCTCTCAAAAATGTTATTAGAAAGAAAAAAACTGATAGATATCTCAGTTGACAAGCATAAAGTTATATACACCTTGTGTCAAATCAACTTACACTATCACTGGTATACTTTGCCTCTGAGCTACCCCCTACCTACTGAGCATTCATGTGCAAGTAATCAGACTGATATCAGGAGGCAACAACATTACCATAGGCTATCATGAGAGGACTTTTTGGAGTGTGCTAATCACCTACAGACCTGTGGACCAAACAAACTAAAGAAGTTTAAAGTGCTTGCTAAATGGGTGATTACATACAGCAATGGAAAATTGTGGACATTCAGGTCTAAGCATCAGGTCTATGTATTGACTTTTTAATAAATTGAGTTCAATATCGCCTTAATTTGGGAATTTTAAATGTGCAAATTAAAAAGCAATTAATTGCTATGAACTTTTTCATTTCAGCCTTATCGGTAGATGCATTACAACAAAAACAAAACATTGTTTGACAGTCCAAGTCTTTATACACCTGGATGTAAAAACAGACAGGTACGTGTGTTCCAGTGTGTTCTTGAGTAAATACTTTGACACTGTAAGTGGTTGTGGTCACTTGTTAAAGAAGCTCTGAGTTACTGTGTTGTGTAATATTAACATTCAGAAGAATTTAAAAAGCTTCCATAGATCTGAACAATACGCATCAAGTTTTCAAAATATTTTAAAGTCTGGCCACCCTGTGATGCTGTGGTTAGCACCATCACCTCACAGCAAGAAAGTTCCTGATCTGGATCTCGGATGGCTTTTCTGTGAAGAGTTTGCATGTTCTCCAGGTGCATGAGTAGTACTCCAGCTTCCTCCCACAGTCCAGATTCATGCTTGTTTGTTTTATTGGTCACTATAAAATTGGCCACAGGTATAAATGTTTGCCTGTACATGTCAGCCCTGTGATTGACTGGCAACTAGTCCAGACCGTAACCCTCCTTTTACTAGCAGAAATTGGCTCCAGTCACCCTCGACGCTTGACATAGACAATGGATGGACAAACCGATGGATGTATCATCAATAAAAATAAATAAAAAGTTATGTGAAGTTTTAATAATGATGATGGTGGTAATGCTTTAACAGCATTGATGTTATGCTTAGACATAACCTAAGAGATGTTTAAAGGTTATGTACTGTACACTGTATTGAATCCATCATTACACAGTCAAGTTAATGTAGTGCAAGCTATTTGTAGATGTAATGATTTTCCTTGATGGTTTCCTTGACCCTTTCTATGCTCATGGGCTCCGGTGGAATCTTCCTATCTGTCAGCAACCATCTGAGGTCACAGCCTCTTACTTGGCAGGACTGTCTATACAGAGACACGGGTCAAGAAAAGGGTCAAAAGGAGAAATAAATGAATTACAAGTAACATAACACCAAGTGACTGCAGTCAGTCTTTTTGATAATCATGCTTTTAAAATATTTTCTTAGCACATAATAATGGTGCATACACCAAACACTGCCAGGTGTATGCAGGTAATTAAACTAATAATTACTGACTTTTCTATGTGAATAAAAAAAAACCATGTGTATATAGTTGTCACAGAGTTTAAATAATTTTGGAAACATTATTTAAAAGTCTTTTTATAATCATGTCTTTGTATAATAATGTAAAATGTGAGTTGCAATATATTTTGGTTTAAACTTTCAAAATGTATCTGTCTGCTTCCATGTCTTAATTTGAAGGTTTTTACATGTTTGTTTTAAAAACATCAATAAACATTTGGACAAATCTTTCTCTGGGGGAAACGCACTGGTTAACAAGCTAAGTTTGAGTCTACATATGGCTCCTCTCTTCTCCATCCTCTTTCTATATATGGTCATGCTGACTCTAAAAGACAACATGGCAGCAACCATTATACTGAAGCAAAGACTTCAAGGAGGCCGCAACAAAACCAAATGTTGTCGACAGGGTGGCTATATCCATTATAAATACAGTCAACACAGAACTGGAGACAAGGGAAGTGGATAAAAGCCAAGGAGGAGGTAAAGAGGTCAGAATGGGAGGTTACTGCACTGCAGAGACACTTAGATAACGGCTGACTTTAGATACTTTTAACCATGTTGGAAACCCATAGGCGAAGAGACTGTAGGAGAAGAAGTAGAGGGAGTCAGACTGGAACTTCTGAAAAGTTGCACCAAGCTTGCCTGCAGCTCGTTTCTGCACCATTCTTATAGAGTGTGTCAGAATGTGGTCTATAATGTAAAGAAAGCCAGCAGCCAAAACCCTTGTGGCAGCTACCCAACAGCCTTTAGTTTCAAGTTCCTAAAACACAGAGGGATCGAGGCAGAAAGAAAAAAGGAAGGAAGTATTAGAGATTTGCTTTGGCTGCTTTTATGCAAGCTACTTAACATGAGCAGAGCAAATCCCCTTTCATAAATAAAGGCTCAGCTAACTGCTACTGTTGGCTCGGACCTCTTCACTACTGCACTGAGCTGGCAGACTGAAGGAGCACTTTGGGAGCTCATCACCCACAAGCCTTTGGCTTAAGCTACCAGCAGATTTCAATCTGGGGTCAGGAATAGCAGCAAGTGTTATGTAAAGGAAAAGATAAGAAACATATCTAGCAAGGTGCACGATAGCTTTGTGTTTGTAAGGTGTTTGGGTTCAGATGTGTTGAAGGCCTTTTTTTTTGTAAAAGTGTAAAAAAAAAAAATATATTCTTTTACATTTGATAAGCAGAACTTCACCACTTTCTAATGTTTGAAAAATACCGTACCATAAAAAAATGTTGCCCTTTGATTGATTTGGAGATGCCAGTAAAGGTAAACTGCTTATAGCTAAATGAAAACAGATCAAAGCATTATATATATCTTAAAGGTAGGGCAGCTGAGCCGACACATAGAAGTCAGTAATTACCGTAAAGAAGTTAGCAGTCTGGAGCTTTTGTTAGACTAACTCTTGAACAACACTACCCATACAAACACGTGTCCAAATCTTTTATGATTTCTTAACAAGGAAACTGTGACGATAGCATCAGGTTTGAGATGGTTCTGATTGTTTACTACATTTGAGATTAGTGTTGCACCGTCTAAAATGTTCTGTCTTAGCCTTAAAACACCCGCCCTTTTAAAATGACTGCCCAGAGGAAGAGTGACCTATGCATTTGCTGATGGGCACCAACTCAGTCATTATTTTTTTAACATCTTTTTTTGCATGGTGTATTGTTGACAAGTTTCATTTCTGTCAAACAAGTGTACTTGCAACGCAAATATTTGAATTTCATAAACAATAAGTCAAACTGAATATGTAAGTTGATTTTGTAATTATCAGCCATGAAATAACTCATTGTAATACATAAACTCATTTGGTCATATTTCATGCTTTAGAATCTAAACATTCAAAATTCCTAAAATAAGCAAGGAGACCATATTATTAACTTGCATTCAGAGAAGGATTGGAGAATAATTCAGAGGAAAAAGGCATTAAAACTTGACTTGGGACTATACCGCAGAAAAAGTGGAAAAGAGACTGCTTTAAAATAATTGTGTTATATACAGAGCTTTGGTTGTGTTCTAGACAGATGAGAAAGAGGAAAGAAAAACTTGTTAGCTGTTTATTTTAGATGATGGCCTGCCAGAAACCGAACATGAAATCCTTAATCCCTTGTTATGAATAAAAGCTCCAGCAAAGCATACTGACTCCTCTTGGCTGGAGTTGTTTTAAGTATCAGTTTAAGTTTTCTGCTGAGGAAGAGGATGCATATAGCGCAGGGTAGTTTTAGTATTTTTTGTTACTTTTTTTTTTTTTCTGTAATTGTTAACAAAAATCATCGAAACGCATTTGAGCATGTTTTTTCTTTTTTCCGAGGCCCCATTGTAAAAACTCTTCACCTTCCCCTGTTTTTCTCCTGCCTTTGAAAAGAACTGCTTGAGATCAAAAGTTAGGTTAAAAAAGAATTGTTTAAAGAGTTAAGCAAAAAAGACATTTGTACTTTCCCAAACAACGTTTTCACTTAAAGTTAGAAAAAATAACTTAAAAATAATTGACAACAATCTGGGGTGCTTTTGAGTGCGACACAACGAATTATGGGAAACAAGGCATGATGTTGTCAATAAACATAACTATTTTACAGTAAATCAGTGATGTTTTAAAGTTACCTCATGAAACTTTACATGCAAAGCATGTCTAGACTATGCATGTAATAATCAGGTAAACGATACAGCCTATTTTGTCAATCCACTCAAATCACCCACAAACAAACTCTTGTAGTTTGGAGAACAAGCAGGCTCCTAGCTTTCTGAAGCCTTTTATCTGATTTGGTTAGTTTATCTATGATAATGAATACCAACTGTCAGTTTGGCTGTTTGACTGATTTGCTGTAAGAGGACGTAGCAGTAAACCAGAGCAAACAAGTCCTGATTTCTTTTTCTTTTTTTAAGTTCTCAGTTCAGTATAATCTCAAACACAGAACTATTATATGTAGAATTGGGTGCAATATAAGGCAACACTTCAAAAAAACAAGTTCTCCATTTGCAAATGTCTTTTCAGTTTCACTGTCAGTTTATCGTGCTCTCAGAACTGATTTACATCCAAGAATAGACACGAACAGAGATGCTGAGAAATCAGACATAAGCAGCTCTTGAGGAACAAATTCATGCTGTGTGGGTGTCTTCAAATCAGATCAGATACTCTCATTACTGCTAGTTCAGCTGAAAATGGAACAGCAAGGGATTTAGAGAGCACAGCCTGCATGCTTACAGCTGTCAGTGCGTGCCTCGTTCATACAATAAAGATTATGCTAATAATTGTATTATGAGCTGTATTCATATCTGTTAAATCCTCCCTGGGGCCCTTTTGGATGCAATCTATGTAATTGCTGACGTCACCAACTTTATTTCTTGGTTTGTCCTAATATCAGCGTACATGTTTTTTTTTTTATGTTTTGTTTTTTTTTGCTTTCAAGCTGCTGTCAAATAAAACTGGGAAATCATCAATAATTGTGCACGAGTAAACAATTCAATCTAGGTCAAAATATCAACCAGTGACAGACAAATACCAACACAGTGTTAATATTTATCTTTTAAACCGTTATATGAAGTGAGCGTGTAACTCGGAGCGTGTGTTTGTGTGTGTGTGTCTGACAAAAAGCTTGTAAGTTATGTGTTATCGATGCCGTAAACAAGTAATTCTCTGATTTACACACAGTCACTTAGAACTGCTCTCCAACATTTATCAGCGGCAGTGTTTTCTTTGTGTCTGTTTGACTCTTTGAGTGTGTGTGTGTGTGTGTGTGTGTGTGTGTGTGTGTGTGTGTGTGTGTGTGTGTGTTAAATTACACTACATCAATAGATGTTTTGACAGGCCTTGTCTAAAAGTAGCTGACCATTAATTATTTATAATGCATACAGAGAGTTAGTGTAGAGGAAAGAGATCAGAAGGTTGCTTACTGTTTTGTTTTTTTTAAATGTATTTACATCCCATTAAATACCGGAGATGGAAACAATTCTGCTGAGGTTTTATATCTGCTGATTTGTTCAATATGATTCTGTCTTTTACTGGATATACACGCTGCTGTGTGCATGTTGACAATGGTTCTCAGTGTTGTGGTTTTCTTCTGTGAGGATTCCAGGCACAGACTCAGCAAACGTACAACTAACTACAGAACTTAAGGTTTCGCTGAACATTCTCATTAGTTAAGGTAAAAATTATGTGTTTTCCTATGTGTGTCAGCGTCACAATTACATAGTATTTCAGGGTTCCCTTTCAGATGTCCACACTGAATAGCCTTGTGAGTCATTCGACAAAGTAGCTACAGTATGGTACAGTACAGCTCAAGGTCAGTGTCTTGTAACTAAGTGTGTGGAGATTCACTTTTCAATGTTAACAATTGACAAGTTCATAATAAAAAAAGATTCACATACTATCTTGAAAGCTTCGTCTGCTATTTAGCTGGTAAGATGACACAGAAAGTCAATTTAGATGGCATGTCTGAATAAAACAGGGCGCGTAACGGTAACAGTTTCTGAAGCGGTCATTAATGTTCCTTATTTTTTCACACACTTGACCCAGCAAGTGCTTCTTCCGGCCTTGTTTAGACAAAACATATATTTACACATCAGACCCTCTAACTGTACTTAAATCAATCCAGCATTGCAACAGACCTGTGTTCTCCCAAATCTCCAGGGCCTTCAAGAGCAGTCAGGAGTGTTCAGCTCCCCAGTGTGAGCTGCCAGCCCTGGCCTGAGAGAGGATCTGAGGACTGACTGGGACAGTTGGCTCTGGAGGAACGTCCTGGGTCAGCAGTTTAAGTCACAGAAAAAGAGGAAGGAAGAGAGACTTTTCAAAAAGCAAGCTACTGAAGATAAAAAGGCACAGAAATGAGGAGTAGGGGTCAGCGAAAGGAAAGAAGGAGAGTCATGGGTGTGTTGTGTTTTTCAGTGTGTCAGTGCCTTTGGGACCGGCTGTCAACAGTCAATTGTCAGTGTCCGACAGGCTTTTGGCCCTTGGGGGCCCCTGTCACAGCTCTCGAGGTGACGGTGTAGGACAGTGGACAGCAAATGGAGGGAAAGAGAGATTAAAAAAGAAAGAAAAAGGGCTTTGCTTGCGCCCTGTCACGAACCCTAATTACCCCTAGATGTGTGTGTTATGTGTGTGTGTTTGCATGTGTGTGGGAACAGATATAAAGCAGTCTTGGCTTGCAACGAGAGGGACTGTCACTAACCCTAAGTGCTTAGGGCTTGGCCTGCTATGGCTGTCAAAGATGTGTGTTTGTGTGTGTTACTTTTATTGTGAGGGCCAGTTTGACCTTTACCGTACAACCTGTTAAAGCTAAACACAATCTTTTAGGGCTTTCACACTTGCCTACTTGAGTTTCTCCTGCCAGCCTCCGCATATTTTTTTCCACAGAAAGTCGAGTGAACTGTGAGTAAGTGAGAATGCAGCAGGATATAATTAGGAGAATTCCCCCCGAGTGAGTGGAAGGGGGCGATAAAGTTTATCCACTGCGACTTCGAAACCAGAAGAGCAACGTTTTACAGGGTGAATTAAAAAAAAAACAAGTTGAAGACGGAATAATTTTACGAATAAGATCAACAATATTGTTTGCCAACTGTGAGAGCCGACACTGAAAGGATATAGTGAGAGACTCAGTCTTATATGTCCAAATAGAGACGCTGTTACGCTAAAGTCCCTGAAGAAGTTATACCAACACGTTATTGACCATAATGGCTGGAGTGGCACCAACTGTAAATACTGTTTGGGCTTTGTGAGGCTATGTGGATTGAAATAATACAATGAGCCTGCGGCTTTACCAGGGAGTATCGAGGCTGCTTCCACCTCATGCTCCCCTGCCTTTTTGATAACTAAGCCTAGTGTCTCAGAGATTACATGGGTGGACACAGAGGACCGGGCCAAAGACGCCGTTTTCAATGAATCCATATTAAGCACAGGTGAAATGAAATGACACATTTCATTAGGTGGCTTACTTGTGAGGCCTAGCTGCATAACACAAACAACTGTATAAATGGCTATTGGATGACTGGGTAAGAGTCTTGCTTTGTGGTTGCTTTTGTAGGCTTGCAATGTCGGTCTTGCATCTATTGTTAGTGCCATTGTCACAAGCTCCAGAGAGGAAGAGGAGGAAAAAAGCACAGACAAAAGCTGAATGTTTGTCGGAACACATAAGGGAGGTATTTTTTGAGCTTGAAATCGACTTCTATGAGAGTGAAGTGGTCCGCCTCATCGAGCAGAAGGAGTACAAGGAGCATCAGCAGAAGGAGGCAAAGACAAAGTGTAAGAAATATTTTCCTTGCAAGATGTAAAAAACTTTCTCCATGGAGTGATCAGTACCATCAGCCTGGACCTAGTTGGACACAGGAACCGTCATATACTAATCTATGAAGACTTGTGCCAGAGGGTCCATTCAAACTGTGCCTTTTTAAAAACACAGATCTTCACTGCTCAGTTTTTATTTAAGTTTATTTTTTTTTTTTACTTCTAATCTTATTATAGCATATGCATAGCACATGTTCAAGTCTGTATGTTCAACTTTACAATGCAAGTGAGAAGTTTTAATCATTCACAACTGTTTTCTCTGTCACTGGTGTAAAATGTATTTATATTACATGAAAACTAGGACTGTTGTTCAATAACTGTTGTGATGTGTCTCTCCTCGTACCAACCGAACACAAAACATCATAAATGGGTAACTGGATGAACTTGAATATGTAATAACTGGTAAGGTTACGCAACAACAAGTTGTTCACAAAAAGCTCAACCAACAGATGAGGCATGTGAAGTATGAAAACATCCAGGGTACTGAGCATAAGAGCTTTTTAAATGTTGCTGCAGCCTTCTTTCTCCGGTGTATTTTGTGTAAAGTGAGAAAGCTTCCTACTGTCTTCTACTTATCAATATGTTTTTTTTAAACCACGTTTTTTTTTTGGTTTGTATTTGTGGAAGTGTGCAGTAACCCATATTATGATGCAATTGCAAAAACTATGATCATTGCATAGGCCCATGTCTGTGTTGCTTTGTCATAAACGATGCAATGAGACTTACACAGCAGACTTTAAGCATCATGTCCTGCCTCTTGAGACTCGCCCCTTGCCCCACCGCTCACGATCTGAATTGTCTGACACAAATAACTTCCAGCTGTGAGTGGCAAGTGTGAAGTCCGAAAATAAAAACTTTCTGGAGTATGTACTGTTTGTGAAAAAGGTGTTCATTGCAGGATTCCTTTGACACCGATGCTAAAATAAATTTTAATTTGAACAAAGTAATTCCATTAAAAAAGCACAACAGATGGTAACCAGTGGCATTGAAACTGCTAATGAACCAAACTGCTAAGCGGTATCAGAGGTGGAAAATTTAAAAGGTGCTGGGAGAAAACAGCATTTTGAAGATTTTAGGAGTCACTCTGCTCAAACAGTTGCTGTTGCCGATGCATTTGAATGTTGTTCACATCAGGTTGCAGAAGGTTAGACTCCTCCCCCTGAGTCACATAATCCAATACTAATTGCCAAACAGACCTTGGCAGGGGTTTCTTAATTAATAGTCTGCAGTTAGGCCGAGCTTGCACGGAGACACACGTGAATGAATGCACACATGTGCATCCTCTGCTCAGTCGGAGAAATAAAAAATACACAGGTGTGATGGGGTCGAAACATTCACTATGAGTAAGCACATGGATTAAATACAGATGGAATCATACAGAAAAATGCACAGAAAAACAATGCATTTATTTGCCTTCATACACAGATACCTTGAATTTTTATATTTTTAAAATGTGTATTTTAGCCCATTTATTTAAAGGGTGATAGTTGGCAGTGCCTTTGTGCTCCCCTATTGCCTCGTTTAAACTAGATGTGTGTGCAATATCACAGAGCTGTCGCTGTGATTCCCCTGGTGTTAGGCATGGTTAACACGGAGTGGCAGATATGTGTGTGTGTGCATGTGTTTGTGTGTCTGTGCACTTCACTGCCAGCTGTGTCCGTCAAATACAGACATACCACTGAATGAATGAAAAACAAATTGAGTAGAAAAAGGGAGGGAAAACTGAGATGCTAGGAGAAACATTTGTGATAGTCTCATTTCTATTGAAATGATTGAAGCAAAATCATATAAAAAAAGACATTACTTGTGTGTGATCAATAGCCATTGATAGTAATACAACCCTAACCGCAGATCATTTAAAAAAAAACAAAAAAAAAACAAAAAAAACATTTCATTTGGTCACTTTCTGAGATAGTCCTAAATGTGACACAGGTGTCAAAGCTATAAATATGGCTTCGATGAGGGATGCAAAAAAAATGACTGATAAATTCACTTCTCCAAGCAAAATCCCTAAATAGAAAAGAGATGCAGGACATGAAGATGCTATCCCAAGTTGTTGAAAAGGATATAAGGAGAGAGGAAAAAAACATTGCTGCAATTAACATAATCGTGATAATCCTTCCTCCATGTTCATCGTCATCACAGTTCCTTGGAAAATATCAGGAAATATAAGACCAATCAGTACATCATTATATTTAGCTGCTACTGCCAATACTGCACATACTTTCCGATCATGGATAGCGTTGTAGCTCTAAATCTGTCTTGTTGTTGCTCTGTTTGTTTCTAACCTTCTTCGTCTCTCTGCAACTCCCTCCATCCCACTTTACAAGCCCAACACAATTTCAGCAGATGGCTGTTCAACATGAGTCTGGTTTTGCTCAAGGATACTGGGTCTTTAAGGAAGTCTTTCTTTGCCACTGTAACTTTGCTAAATGTTGCGTTGTGCCTTGCCCTTGTAAACAATTTCATCACCGAGAAAGTTGTTTTACCTGCTATATAAGAAAGTGTCTTGAGACAATATTTGTCAGGAATTGAGACCATACATACATACACATACAGCAACTAAATGTGCTGGACTAAGGTTTTTTTTCTATAAAGTATTATATTACATGCATCTTAACTCAAACTGTTCTTTAGTGACTTTTCATGAATAAAGACGTAAATGTAAATATATGAATATATATCTCAATACATGTTTGATGGAATACTCAGTAACTCGAATATGAATTCAATAATACTGAAAAGATTGGTCTTTGATTTGTGTAATTATAAATTATGTTCTTGTCTGTCATAAATTGGAAAATACATGTATTTGGTGTCTCAGTACCTCCCCCCTGACTTTGATGTGGTGTGCAAAGTGTGAGTGAAAATATTTGTTTGTCTCTATATGTCAGCCCTGTGATTGACCAGCTCTCTGTAGACGGTGTACTGCCTCCACATGTACTGCCAACTTTCTTGCATGCTATCCCTAATGGGATTACAAGGGTATATATAATTCATGTATGGATTTTTTATGGAACAAATTTACAAACTGATGAATTATACTTCCATGCAATACTTCTTAGAAACAATATGGATAATGCAATAAATGTCATTTAATTCATCATACAACCTGTAGTTCCTCTGTGCTTGTGTTAATAAGAGTTATAAAACCACAAAGGAAATTTGGTGCCAAATGCATTTACATGTGTACATTTGAAATTATTTCTAAAAATGTGTAAAACTGACTTCCAAATGTTACATAAGTTCTGACATAACTTTTTGTTTGGTACTGTTGCTCTGTGAAGTACACGTCAGCTGTCAGACAGACAATTTTCTCTGCAAGGAAAAAAAAACCAGACGAAATTGTTCCTATTTTTGTATAAACATGTTCTCTGTGATGTTCTGTTGCTGAGTACATGTTGACTCTTGCCTACATTGTTCAGAGTATTGCGCCTGTATTTGCTGACCACTTGACTGCACGGGCCCTGAGCTGAGCTGTCAACCACTCAAGTTCAAAGCCGTCACAAATGGCGAAAAGGGGAGAGATGACAGAGAAGATGGCTGCAGAGGAAAATTGGTCAGTGAATGAAACAGAAGAAGGGGAGCTGTCATGGTTTCAAATCAGCTGAGATAAGAGGCTGGAGAAGATTGAGGTTTGTCAGCTTGCATGGCCACAATGATCACAAGCAATCTGTTCAGAAATACACACCTCAGTCATGTAAAACCCAATCAACAAAGCTTTTCAGCTGATTGAAAATGTGAATGTGGAGTGCTGTGCACTTTATTTGTTTCTGATCCTCACATGTACTACATAGTTTGACATATGCTACTGCTGCCAATACTGATAATGATTCCTGGATACAGACTGATTGAAGTGCTTCTGATTTGCAGCTTTGTGTTCACCTTGTTTAATCAGAGGGCTATTATTTCATTAGGATATTCAACACATTTTCACCTGAGCTTATCATTGGCAAGGTCGTTGCATCACAGTTGCAACTTTGCAATCGCACAGAAAAGATGCTCTGGCGTTATACGCCTTTTTTCTTTTTCATTGAATCTGCAATGGCATCATATTAGTGTACCACTTTGTGATTGCATTTGCACATTACAGAACAAAATAAGAGGTGATGGCTGACAATGTCAAAATGTAGTAATCATTACAAATGGACATGCCATCTGTTATTTTTACATGCTTTTGTTCATTTTATTGCTAATAAATTACAATATTTCTATTCAATTTGTATTCATACCATTGGCTAAACCTGATTGGTTGAATTGATGTGTCTTGCAATGCAGTGAACATACATTGTTTTTGACACACCAATTACGAACACGCTCCTCACCAGAGACACAAGGACTGGTGTATGCAGCCTAGCTATCATGGTGGTTTGTTGGAGAAAATCCTAGCTCCCATCCTGGCTAGTAGGTGATCAAACACAAAATCAATAATGATCAACTTAAATGCCTCAACTGAATCAGGAGAAAAAGCCCAATTTCTCTACAGAACACTATACCCCTACAAATCAAATTAAACACATACTATTATCCCATATAATGGGGAACAAAGATCTATTAAAAAGATGAGAATAGCAAGTGTGTATATGCCATCTGGTACAGAAAGAAAAGATAAGAACTGAAGATGAACTCAAGCATCATTACAACAAAACGATTGCCATTTGGGAAAGAGTCAGTTACAGTCAGGGCTTAGACACCAGACCCTACCATACTCTCTTGGCCTTCCCTCAAGGTGTAAAATAAAGATGAGAAAGACAGATTTCCAGTGAAAGCAGAGGTCATCAAAGTGACATATATAATACATGTACTGTATATATGAAGTTGCCATGTGTTGTTTTGAAGATGTATGGTTTTGACACAACTGGTCACACTTAACCAAACCACATTCACACACTGATGGAAGTGTCCATCAGCATTAACTAATTCTATTCATAAACATTTATATGCCACTGATGCAGCAGTGGGAGCAATTTGGGGTTCAGTTTCTTGCCCAAAGAAACTTCGACATCTGACTGCTACGGCATTGTTTCCCAACTCTTTTTTCCTCTGAACCCTCCCGCTGAGTGGCCCAAGGACCCATTCAAAATATGATGAATTGCACCCTAACATTGACTCAATTATAATCATGTTCATTGATAAAGCCCCATAGGCATACAAGTGCTTGTTCTTAGTAACCTTTCTATAAACAATCTAGTAATCAAGATTTAAGCTCAAATTATGTACAAATCTATTTGACAGCCTCAGAGCAGACAGAGCCTTTTGGTTCCAGACCTTCTTTCTCAGATATGCCTTACTGGTCTTTAAAAAAAAAAAAAAGCCCCCAAGACCCACAGACAAAAAAAAAAAATTAACATTCATTTGTTTTCCTTAAAATCTGAATGTGGATGTATGGCTAACTCTATTATCACATGTGTTTTAAAGAGGTAAATTGTGTTTGAACAAACCAGACAAGTTGAATAATATTGAGATTTTAAGGTGCCTCCCCTTAGGGGGGGTAGAGCCCAGTTTGGGGAACCAATAAGTTGAGTGTTGCGTGAGTTTCATTCTCAAGTCCAAAAACGCAATTTTGCACTCCTGATCTTGCACTGTATGGTTTGCATATCAGCAAATGTGTGGAGCCAAAAAGCTATTTAAAGTAAGAGGTCTGAATGGGGAACGTCTAATCACAACATGAACAATGACATGCTTAAATAAATTAGCTTCAGACCTCAGGCTGATAGGATACTTGTTCAAATGATATGCTAAATATGTCATGGATTGGAAGAGAAACGTAGTTGGAAAATACATATACTGTAAATGAATGTGTGTGAATTAATTTGCACACGTGCTGCACCAAGGTCATTGAAGAAAATGAGACAAAGGACATCGAGCACAATCAAGCAAATTATACTTAAGCAGACAAAAGACGGGTAACTGCTTTGCATATAAAAAGCGACACATATCTGTAATCTAAACAAGGCTTTTCAGTTCTACAAAAATGTAATCACAAAATGATGCAAATGCAAACATTCAATAGGATTTGCACATTTACAGATAATGTGCATCCCGTTTTTTGTTGATAAGGCTTCTTTAAAGCAACATACTTGGATGTTCCCAGAAATGTAACAGTTTTTCTAAAGTAAAGAAGAAGAAACGAATGGGTACAGAAATAAATATTCCAACTGACTGTACATGTGAACACATACTAAGAATAGCCCAGATGTTGTACTGCTTTATAGTCGAGGTATTGTTTTTCATGGCTGAGCCTGAAAATCATGGTAAATTTATCCCTGTTGACAGATAAAGATCATCTGCTGGGTTTAAAATCTCTCCATGACCTTCCTTGTGCTCCTCTGTTGCATCTTGTGTTTTCTCTTCTCAAATGTCTCAGAGGAAACAGAAAGAGAAGATGGAGAAAAAATACTGAGTATATAACTTTTACAAGTGTCATATAGAGCACTAGGGTTGGTTGTTTTTGTTTTTTTCCCTCTCTCGATTGAAGAAAGACAAAAAAACTCAAAATGAAACAATATAATCTTACATAGAAGCTTGGTCATGAAGTAAGTTGCAGCAAGGCATTGGCATGAGGGAATTAGCAGTGACAGTGAGCAGTGCCAGGTTATAAAGGCTGCTATAAAAGTTAAGTTTAGCAGGTAATGGACTCAGACTTAATGAACTTTAACATAGGGCTGGTAAAGTAATGGGATGTTTATTATGGCAATGATTCCAGGCAGGGTTTGTTAGGAGGAAATAAATCCAGAGAGGAAAGAAAAATAAAATAAGGGCAAGGCAGGCAAATAGTTGAGAGTCTGAGGCTAAAAGTAATTATTGGCTGGTATAAACAAGTAAAAAGAAAGGTAAAAATACACAACACAGTTTGTAATGGAATAAGGTGAAAGCTGAACACAATACTGCAGGACACAAACATCTCACTACTCACAATTACAGTGAGTCTGGAATGTTTTATTGTACGTTAAGTGTTAGATAATGTACATTTTACAGTGAACTAATATTATTGAGTGCAATGTGAACAGTAGTACCAATTGTAACTTAAAGCACTGCATACCATCATGCAATACATTGTAAGTAGTAAAAAAAAACACAACTATGATTCAATTACTGGCCCTAAGAGGTGCCCGTCAATGAGCACCTGAGTATGCAGTAGCAAATTGTATTGGACATAACCAAAGATTGACACTTTATTATGTCACTCATAATGTGAACAATGTTCAGACGTGCCAAAAAACCATGACAGTGGGACTGTGATCCAACATGCACAACGTCAGGACACTGAAGTTGAGGTAGCTAAATACACAATACTTAAACAATTATTTAATCCAGACCTTTGCTTCTCCTACTGTTATACTTTGAAGAAAATGTCCTGCAGTAATAGCAAAGAGAGTTTTTGTTACTTCCACTGATGCAACTTAATTTACACAAATAATGTAACATAAACATAACATCAACATAATTGATAGGAACATTTTGGCATTTGTGAATATGATAGAATGTTTCTAATCAGCTGGTAGCCACCTTAAAGAAACCTCAATGGATACTATTTACATAACCACCATTTTTCTTTGATGTCATTCTCAGTGTAGGAAGTCAGTTTTTCAATGCTAACTCTAGCTTCAGCTAATATTATATGGATGTATGCACATGCATTTGTGTGTTTGCTTGTGTGAAGCTGCCTGTCTGCCAGTTTCATTGTGTTTTGCAGTCACTCACTTCACTTCTATAGTACATGTTCTTGGGTCTCTGCTCATGTTCATGTTGTTTGGCGGTGTGCATGTGTTGCACTTGAGTTGTCTCAAAGCACAAACTCATTCATAAATCAGTTGATATGTTGTGGCATTTCTGTCTCTTCTACTTCAAACAAAAAAGCACTGTTGAGTCACTGAGTGCATCAGTGCGCATAGGGAGACTCTGAAATAAAGTTTTTCTCCTTTCTCTTATTCATACACACGTTTACACTGAGCACTATACAAAGCCCTGGCAAATGTTTATTTTTCTCTTCTTTGCATTGAAATGAAATGTTTTGACCATGGCTGACCTTTCTTTTAATGAATTGTTATTAATCTCTCTTTGTATCTTATCCAAATCTGACCATTACATAATTTCAACTGCTTGATAAGCCTTTTTAATCTTCCCAGGATTAAGACATCAACCACTTAATTTTGCTAGGCAGAGCAGCTCCAATGACAAAGTCCTGAATGTCATTAAGTTACAAAAGAGGAATGATATCAGATGAGACAGTCTGCTGGAGAGGTTTGGTATGAACTTGTAAGAAGAGCCGCAATTACTCTTCATGATCCGGCTGTCACACCACAGAGAGATGAGGAGGGATGACCAGCTGACACACTGTTTGTTCACAGAAAATGGAGTTCTAAAACTGCAGGAAATGTTATCACGACACTGTGACCCTCTTGTTTAATATCTGGAGCCTTAGCTCTTCATCTTCATCTAACCTTTTTATAAAGGCCTTAGCTGTGCGACTAGTACAGAATGAGTAGTGCATGCAAATACAATAAAAGAAATTAACTATTTTAGAAATTATCCTATGGTTTGGAAACCTTTGGAATTCAAACAGGCAGGTTTCCAATCCAAATGAATCAAACATACATGGATCATTAGATTAGCCCATCGGAATACAAACTCCCAAAAATGTAACGATGAAAAAACTGATAATTTGCAAATCAGGTTTATAATAAAAGTAAAGACTGTAAAGTTAATCTGTCCTTATGTTTAGAGGTCACTCGACAAAGGGAGTCAAAAAAAGAGGGCTTTTCGCCATCAAAATAGAGCCCAATGTATTAAATCTGAAAAAAAAAAAACTATTGCCCACTTTCTACCATGCATAGTTGCAGGTTTTGTTGGATATTTATAGTAGATATGTGGCATATTTTGAGGTATGATCAATTACATCCTAAAATTGGAGACTTATTCTTCATAGGCGCAGAGATAGGCTGCATTACAGTTGTCAAGACTGGCATGTTTACTGATATTATTTGTCCTTTTTCATTCAATAGAAAGCATTGGGGAGGACAGATGGCAGACAGGCAAGAAGAAGAAAATGGCAGGTAGGATATAAACAAGTCTTCGAGCCAGAGAATCAAACAGCCAGACCGCAAAACAAGCCAGCAAGCCGGACCAGCAGAGTGTGACAGTCAGTGAAAGTCTGTGTTTCATGGGTTTGAAAAAAAAAAAAAAAAGAAGCTCCCCTCCCCATAAATGTAGTTGGTAGGGGGCTTAAGATGCTGAGCCATCTAAAAGAACACTTAACGTACTGACGCAAGAAAATGTCAGCAGTCAGTCAGCATGGAACAGACGGACTGAACTTTTCAAAATTAAAAGAGCTCTGCAGAATACCTAAAGTCAAACTGGGAGATTCAAAGTAACTGTGTATGATTTTCTGTTCTTTAAAATATAAGTCCTGTAATGACAGAATATGTAACATACAGTATAACAACCAGCCCATCATAAAACTTGGTACAGAGTAAAAGTAAATGGATATACCAGAATCTCCAATCTGTACACAATGCAAGAAATACGAATTGCACGAATAATTGTTTCCTTTGCTGAATTAAAGTCAACTTCTATGAATTTACATTTTCTTAGAGACAAATATTGCAGAAAGGATATTAATGCATTTTTCTCCCACATTATTTTCTATCTTCCTTTTAATAGGATACTTTGTTTTCCATTTTTCTATTTTTTTCCTATCCTGCAAATCTTTCTTTTCATTTCCTCTGTAGCTCTCTTATCCTCTTCCTTTCTCTATACTTGTCACAATGCAGAGTTGCACATAGTTCTGTAAGTCCCAGTAATAAGGCGCTTTTACAAGCACTGATTAAGTGTTTGGACTTGGATGAAGACTGGAAGAAAGGTGATGGGTTGAATAATATAAATGTCCCTAAAGCTGAATCTATCAACAGACTGGATAATATTAACGCAGCATATCACGGCCGTGGTTCTGAGCTAACAGACAACACTGAGACTCTGTGCAGGCTGAATGATAGACAATTTAATGATCAGTGTGGAGCCATTATATACAGTACAACAGGTGTCATAAATTCCTTCCCACTTTGGATATTTCTATACATGGTCTGGAGAATCACATCACCTTTACTCTTTCAATGTCAAACCTCTATTTGAACAATTCCTCATTCTACTGTCAACTGAGGCCATACATTAATGCTTTTGGAGTACCTCAAATGACATGCTTCTCTTCAAATATGGTCATAGCTTCTCAGAATAGATTGTAGTCTGCTAACAGCAAAGTCATCTCTACAAAGTGTAACCAAACTGAACGTATTCACAGAAATTTGTACTATCAAAAGGTGCTTTGTTTGCGCTTCTTCTCACACCATCTTGTGTGCAGCGATCATGTTATTCAACTAGCCCATAATGCCAGGAAGGTTGCAATCGTACATATTTTTTTCCAAGTAATGGCGTGTTCTTGATTTAAAATTCAGTCCATCCAGTCTGATATCGTAGCAAGACCGTGAAAAGACCAAGTAAAAATGCTTTTGATTCTGAGACCCTCAAAAAGTGGTCTTGATACGATCTTGGTCTTGGCAGCACCCTTCCATATCTGCTGAAATCAGTTCAAAAACTGGAACATCGCGTCATCATTTTTTAAGTGCAACGCATGATAAATTAAAGATTCAAAAAGGTGGCTTCCATATTTTTATTGATTTGATTTTGAAATACTGTGTTATTATTTGATAGAATTGTTTGCAAATGTACTTAATTTGTTTCCATATTTTAAAATTATATCAAAATCAACCAGATATCACGTCAAAGTGTGTAATGTCGAGTAGCGGTATCTTAGTATCGAACTTATTAACGGCACATGAAAGAAGACCCAGAAAAAGGCAGGAGTCCACAAACAAGCTCTGCACCATGCAGCTGTTTGAGTCCTTTTAAAAACCCTGGAAGATTGAACTTTACAAAATAGACTGGCAGTTTTTTTTTTCCCTACCAAACCCGGAAAAAATTTTCATGTTGCGTGGGAGGCTTTTTGCTTCGCCATGATAACAAAGATGGACACGGTTAAAAAAAAGAAGTAAAAAGATAATCTTTTATAAACTTGTCTCTTTATACAATACATTGTGTTAAATCTTGAAAGTTTACTGTCCAATAGTAGGACATTTCAATATTTCATACTTTTTCTCTGCCTTGAGGTCATAAACCTTTGAGGAGTCACACCGGACACACACATACATACGCCACTACTCGGTACAGTGTGTGGGACTGGTGTGGGGTGACATAAGAAATAAGTGAACATGACAGAGAGAAGGTGTACCTCATTATCACAGGCACAGACATCAGGCTGTGCAGTTTGATGCGTCTGTCAGAGGTGTCCTTGTGTAAGTGTGTGTTAGGGATTTTGGCTTGAGAAAAAAAGGAAGATGTCCGTGTAAGAGTGTGTATTGTGTGGGGAGTTTAAAGTGTGTGTATAGTATATATTCCAGTGAGACTCAGAGTTTAGTTTCCTCATTATCCAGAAACAGACAGAAAGTCTTTAAGTGAGGATCAGATTTACCACTGAGATCAAGGTTACATATCACACAAAGAGAAAAACTGTGGTGTATGCAGCCATAGCCTCACCTTTGTTGTACTTCATCACAGCGATATAATAATATTTACTTTGTTGAACAATTTAAGTGATTCTTTCATGCTGTTGCTGTCATCTTTAATCCTCTCCTTTTCTCACAGCAGCCCTCTTGGTGTTCCGTGGCAGATGTGCTGTCTATCTACGGTGGCCTTGAACTAATTCGCTTTTGTCACATTCCCAAGGAGGCCAAATGAAAGTGGCATCTATTGGTGGTAGATAAGAGAATTAACCTGTCAGATATAGTAATGTCACTGCCAAACTGTGATAACTTAACACTCTGCAAAGGAAAGAGTTTGGCCACCATAAAAAAAAAAAAAAAATCATAGTATGGTTTCAGTTTGGAGTTTTGGGTAAAGCTGCAAGTTCAAATCTTTACTGCTGACTCCACTAACCCTAACCTATCCTGAATGAGTTTATGAATGAATGCCTGTTTAATCTCTTCCTTGCATGAACTTGCCTGGTGTGCATGTAAGTGAGGGATTGCATCGATGGAAAAAAAAAGAAGCATACATTAATAACACAGAGAGTGAGACAGAGAGATTGGTCAAGAGAGCCAAAGAGTGAGGCAGCATATTAGAAACCCAGTAATCTGCATCTGTTTGTGTGAAAACAGAAACTGTAACAGACAAATTAGCCATGTTACATTGCTTTTTGAAGCAGCAGCATACTTTTCCATTGAAACATTCAGCACAAAGTACACAGATTAGAGGTCTTGTCTAATTTGGCTTCCGCAAAAATAACTTTGCCTTGCACTGCATAAGCACTCATTCAAACTTTGTTTTGATTGAATCGGAGTTTCACAAAGTACACTAGAGTATTTTTAATTAAATAATTATATGTTACATAAAATGTGAAAAAAAATAATAAAAGAGTGTTATGATGCAACTGTCACATCCCTGGGTTAAGTGTTCTGTTTATTTCTGTTTCCCTCATGCATCATGTCCTGTGCTTGTGTTTTACTTGTGTGTTACTTACCCTGTGTCTTGTTTCATGTTGGCTGCATGCCCTTCCCCCAGTGTTTCCCAGTCTGCTGATTACCTGATGTGTCTCACCTGCATCTTGTTAACTCCACCCCCTGTTCAGTATTTAATGTCTGCCTTCCCCTCACTCTGTGCCAGTTCGTCTTGTCTCTTCATAGCAGCTTTACCAGCACTCTTTGTCCAGCCTTCTGATCTGAACCAGTTTTGTTTTTGACCCTGATTTCTGCCTGCCGTTCTTGTACTTTTGCTTGGACTGACTGATCACCGTGTACCGAACCCTGCCTGTCAATAAACGGATTGTGATTCTGCTTTTCACCCTGAGTCGTGCGCTTGAGTCTCTTGTCTGGTCGTGATAACAACACCATTTGTAAAGTGTGAATATTCTAAATTACAAAATAAATTGTAACTGAAAGTATTTAGACACAAGACAAGCTGATACCAATTCAGAAAGTAGAAAAATAAAACAACAAAAGGAGTTTGTCATAAACAATCATGAAAATTCAAATCTTATTAAAATCCACTCTACACCTCTGGTAATTTTTTCTCACATCTCAAATGAACAAAGGCTGTCTCAGTCTGCACTGTATCCAAACAATGAGTTTTTCATTTTCGAAGTTAAACCAGTGAAATACTTGTGGATATTATACTTATTGTGAAGTTAATAACCATGTTCAATGTTGTAGAAAATCAACAATGTCTTTACTAGTGTTAAAAATGATTCTGCACTTGCATTCTGCATTATGATTATGGCACTATTATATAGAGCCAAAACAAGTTTCCTATACTAAATAATGCCCGGAAAATGATGAACTGAATCATGCAGCCAAGCAGCCGACTCTGAACTTAATTGTCCAGGGCACCCAGAAAACACTTTAGCTAAAAGCAAAGGTTGCCAAGGAAGCCTTAACAGTTAACACAAAACTACCTATAGCATCCCACGTTAATGTTCTTAGAGACTGGCAATGGAGAGCAAATACACAGAGAGTTCTTGTTTTGTGTTTATACAGACAGCTAGGGAAAACACAGGGAGAAGCTCTCACTACCTCTGAAGTTGAGATAATGAATCAGCACAGAGCACTGGAGACCCTGAGCTCTCACCTCCACAATCAGATGCAAAACAAGAGCAAACTGAACGGCTCACAATAGTCTTTGAGAGAAAGACCTTGAGATACTGAAGATAGTTTTGGCAAACGATTGCGGTATTAGTATGCACAATTCTATTCTAAGTTCATTCAACCTTCAGAGATGTTCATATCTACTTCGCTATTCTAACAATTTTTCACATTTTCACATTTGTCATGGCCGTGCTCATGCTTTGCTTCAGTTTCTTTTACAGTACAATGCACAATATTTCTCTTGAGTCTAAAATGTGATATGATTGTTTGCTTAAGTCTAAACCCTTGAACCCACATCAGACAACCTACTTGGTAATGATACAAGACATACACCTTTACTTAATAACAGACATTTATCTGGCTCCCTTAGAATCATTTGATGTGTGTGTATTTGTGTGTGCTCGTTTGTGAGTGTCTGGTTTCATAAACATGGCTTGAGGCTGTGATTAAGGAGAAGCACTTTTCTAACAGCACCATTTGTTCTCCCTTTCTACGGTTTGCTGTCCTGCAGTGCTACAGTAAAGTAATCTCCTAAGTGTACATGTGCGTTTGTGTGTGTGAGAGTGTGTGTTTGTTCCTGTGGGTGTGATATTTGGCTTCTTTTTTGATCCTGCAGGTGTGTTATGTAATGGTGTCAAAGAGAGGGCAACTCTATACATCAGTGCATTAGTCTATTTGGGTTACTGTTTTTGTATCTGATTCTTTAACAGCAGTTAAGTTCTTGCTGCTTTTACCTTTTCTGTTCTCACTGATGAAAATAAGAGCACTGGGACTGTGTTTCATTCCTCACTGAGACATAAGATAGGAGAGTTTTGAGAATTGACTTCATTCGTTTTGAACTACACTGCTTGTCAGGTATCATGTTTCTTTTCAACCTCTCTGAATTAATGATTTTTAGTCTGACTAGATGAAACAAACTCTTTTCCTGGATGTGGCTGTGTGCTGGATTAGTAATTTGTGCATGTATGCATATGCATATGTGTACATGCTTATGAAGTGATGAAATGTTCACAAAGAAATACATGTAGAGGTAAAAGAACAATAACACTTAAAACTAAAACAGGTGCCTCTTCAGCTATTGAAGACCAACACATTTTAGATGAGTCATGCATTCAGTCTGAGGAGCCGGAGTCAAAGGTTTTTGCTTTTCTTTGTAAAAAAAAAAAAAAAAAAAGGCAAACAGGATTTTTAATCAATACAAGATCTTTAGGCTAATAAACCTGCAGCTATTCTGGGCAGAGCTCAACTCTTTTGTAGTTGCTGGAGGATTTGCTTTACTGCATATTATACCTAGGAAATCAATCAATCAGATGCCCGTCTTTTTTTTTATATTCAACATTTGATCCTTTTATTCCATCAAGGTCCTTGTGTGTTATGTTAATCCAGTTTAAAAGTGGACTTTTAGTTAGTTAGCAGGCTTACTGACATCTGTCAGTCAAGAAAAAAGCCTTTGGCCAGATTATCTAAATATACTGTACATCCACAGAAATGTGTTGAATAAATCTCTGAGTAATAAAGATCATGGCATTATACAAGGAGTGCTAACCTTTATTGATACAGCTATCTATTCCTCCCCTCCATGTGGTTGAACTGAGAGTTTGGATTGAAGGCAGAAAACCAATGGCTTAAAAGACAGAAGACAGCAACACATGCTCTCCATCGTTATACTCAAATTGTACAAGCAACAAGCCCTAATCCATTGAACCAAAGTGCACCCTTCCAAGGTCATCATTATGTAGGCTTTGCCCACTTGGGAGAAGAAGCAAGAAAATGAATGACTACAATCATACCCCTCTAATACAACAGCATAAGAGGGAGATGCTGAAATAATGCAATTAAATTAAAGCGCTCATGTGTAAAAGATTATCCACTTGGTTTGGTTTGAGGGGGAACAGGAATGTAATCAACAGAGACATTACAGAAAGCAAATTAATGGTCTCTATTCTTGCACTTCATTGTGGTATTTTTACGATGATGCTGCTGTATTGGCTGTTATACAAAAGGGAATGAGAGATAAAGGATTTATAAAAGGCCAATTTCAACCATAGGCACTGCAGATGCAGGTTGTTCACCTTTGTTTAATCATTAAGACAACATCTGCCTGACATCAATACTGGTTTAAAAACATCTTTAGCATTATTTGATTGGACAGAAACACTATAGACTGCTGACAACAATGGCTTCAGGAAATGAGAAATGTTTCGTTTCTCAATTTTAATCTATTAAATAATTGTAATCATATTTGAACTATTTCTATCAATGGCTCTCTAACTTTCTTTGCATGGTTCTTTGCAACCATTTCAATTTCACCTTGAGATGCTGTCTGAAGAAATCTTATCGACCAGTCACATTGGACAAGACGGGTCATTGCCTTTGACCCCAGGAATCCATTGGGAAGCGTTACTATAATACCTGTTCTTATCTTATACATAAATTAAGATCACAAAGTTAGACGTTCAAGTCTTAGAGGGCAGATAGAGGAATCTTTGTAACCTTTTGCATGAGACAAAACAGATGTGATATCAAATATCAGCACAAACAAAAACAACTTGTGGACATCACAAACACTTTCAAAGGGTTTCAAGATATTTTCCTTAAACCTGTCCTTTGTCTAAGCCATACCACAATATATTAGCGTTTGGAAATTCATGAGCCTTCTAACATTCATGGCTCCTTGAATTCTCAAAGTTTGAATGACATGGTACACAAAATCCAACGATAAATGCATCTTCAAAGCCTCTTCCTCTGTCAACTCATACAAATACAAAGATGCCTTACCCCCTCCAATATGATGGGATAGACCTCCTAATTGTCAATAAAAAGGAATTTCCCCAGTTTTTCAGTGCCTTATTTGCAGATTTTGCATAAAAATGTTCAATCTGAATCCAGGATGGGGTGGGGGGTCTGGATCAGTTTGGGAAGTGATCTTCTTTTACTTTGTAGCCCCAAAGTGAGGCTAATGATCCATTATAAGATATTACTTCATTGATTCCCAGAGGAGAAATTCTGGCATGGCAGCAACAATACAGAGAAATAGGACATACAGAAACAGAATAGATAAGATAAACACGAATACAATAACAAGAGGTATATACAGAATATAAATAGTGAGTTGACAATCTGACCTTTAGTCTGCAGTCATTATTATTTACATTCTAACTGTTGTTTTCTTAACTCTCTTGAAAAAAGACCTGACAAAGAAAACATTTTCACATTCTGCAAATCTGTATCATAACTTTATTTGGACAAATCCTTCAATTGCAAAAGAAAAAGAAAAAGTTTCTTTTTTTTCCTAGTCATACTGCTGAATTGAGCCTGTGAAATCTGATACTCTACTACATGAGCTGAGATTTCACAGATAAACAGGCCCTCTTGCCACAATGTTACAGACCAAGTAATGGTGGTTTTTACAACTGCATCATAGATGGCACATGACAGTCTTGCATAGACATCATTTAATGCTAACCACTGGCTTCACTGGAGTTACAGATGAATAGACTTTTATTTTCAGAGGTATACATTATCTATGAGATGATGATAGACCTTGATAGATGATTTGTCAATGCCTAAACCTAACCAATCAAAACAATGCGCGAGCAACCTTTTTCAACACGTCAGTTTTAGATGAGCTAAAGTGAGGATATATTGATAATGGTCAAGAAACATGCCAAGTTCGATCAGTATGCGTCACCATAATGTGGAATTTAAATTGCATCAATGGAGTCCTGCATCTGTTAGGTACGATATTGACCTTCAATTGACTGCACATTACTTATCTGATCTACTGTTGTCAATAGCTCTCACACTGGGCTGACAATACAAAGTAGACACACACACCTCCTAGTTTAGTGAAATAACCATCAAATGTGTGTACTGAAAGGTGATCTTTCTGATTTTGTTTTCCGGCAAGTAAGTAAGTAAGTGAGTGAGTGAGTGAGTGAGTGAGTGAGTGTGTGTGTAACTGCTAAATAGCAGCCTGCAATTGCCTGAATGGATAGTACACACAGCAGCCGAGGATCAACGACAAGACTTCAAGATTCACAAAAAAAAAAAAAACAGCTTCAATTCAAACCCTGACTTTTTATGTCACTGGAGAGATCCCTACAGCTAGTGTGCGTTTGCTGCCCTGAACAACATCCAGGTCAAATTACCAAGAATCAAGAAGAAGAAGCTACATAGACTTATCGTGATTGGACAGGAGAGTTGGTGACCTTGGCAACTACCCATTATCCGGAGCGCCTGGGGGGGTGGGGATAATGTTTACTCCCCCGATGGGAGAAACAGGGAGGCAGAGAAAGCTAACCAGAGGGAGGGTTTCTCCAATCCCATCAGGAATCTGCCAGCATCCATCCAATAATTTCTATCCATATGGCTGACATGGTAACTGTTACCAGGCGGCAGGATCACCTAATCACCTCTTGTTCTCTCCCTTTGTATATGTTTTCCCAGAGTCTTTTTTTTTTTGTAAACGTCACTTACCCAAACATCAGCACACAATTTTTATTTCTGGTATCGTCGAGCTAAGAGACACGCACGCACACCATGCACACAGTGGGATGCCACAAGGGGTGATGATAGAAGACTAGTAATGATGTTCTCCTCTCATCAGATGCACACAGAGAGGGAGGGATGGTACAGAGGTGGGATGTTAGTTTTAAAACAGTCTGACAAATTTGAAAAATCAGGACATGATCTCTCTGCATGCCTCTTGAGTTTACGTAGCAGTCACAAAAAGGAGCGCAAATATGTCAATTAAAAAAAACTGTTTTCATGCACAGCCCTTTGTATGAATATAGAGTGCATGCTTTTGTCTCCTTTAAGTCCTGTGAGAAACTGAAATCAGCCATTAAATGACAGGCTCAGCTTGTCAACATGGTGCGTGTCTAGTATGTCTGTATATATATCTCATATTTTAATATTTCATATTTTAATCTCTTATTTTGTCCTAATGTCAGGTTTTTTTTTACATTGTTTTTGATTTTCTAATATGTCTACTTGACGTGAAAATGATCGCATATGGCGATCTATCATTATAAACCTAATGGGTGCAGCAGGCCCAAATGCAGAAAAAGTCTACCGTCCATTTATATTAAATGTTCTTTCATTTTCTCTCTCTCTACTTTTATTTTCTTCTTTAACAAGCGGCTCACAGTTGGATTGCTCAGTGCTTGAACATCAGTCATTAAGACTGTAAGTAAATTCACTTTGAAGAGGAGACTGCTAAAATCTGAAGGTGACTCTTGGTGTCTGAGAACATAAAGTGCTGTGCCAAAATGTGTTTTATAACATCAGTGGCCCCTTCTCCTTTCGAAAATCGCTACTCATTTTTAAGTGTATTGCACTGTCCAGTATTTTGGAGCCAAATCATTAACAGCTGGTTCCAAAACCGTACTGAATCATTCCTAAATGAATGCTTGTTCATTATACCTTAGATCGACATGTTTTATACATTGTTTTCCCTGTTATAAATGTGTATGAGTGTGGGTGTGCATGTGTGACCATGACATCAAAACAAAGATGAAACATGTACTTGTGTGTGAAACACAGCACACTATATTGAAAGTAATTAATATGTGCCTGCATGCATGATAGTGTCCATTACAGCTATCTGTAACAGCCTATACATGTAATTAATGACAGTAAAACCACTATGCAATTTGTTGGCGAACTTGTTCACATCAAAACAAAATAACCATATGTGTTTACATCTCTGCTGTACCTCCTCTAGTACTGAATGAACACATGTTCAAATGACAATATGCATGATAACTGAAGTGGAGCTTCAGAAAAGCTTCAAACAGAATACTTGAAGCAACAGCACGCACATGCTTACATTTCACTAACATGGCATGTTTGTTTAATAATGGGCTGGATGTAACAGCTGTGGAGTGCATTTCATAGTCGTGTCATTATGTAATGAGTTAATCCATGTTTCTGAATACTTGCTGTTGTCTTTCGCTTTGCACTAATTGGTTATTTTTTTGGACATGCAAAGTTGCCAGAAATGTAGGCCTTCTCTTTACTATTCCAAACAAACAACACAACTCCATGGTGATACAACTTAAAGCGGCCTTTTTGATTTTGTTTAATGTCCTCCTAAGAGAGCAAAAAGACAGACCCGTGACTACAACATCCAATATATAATTCAACACTCAACAGGTGCTGGGTCGGGGACAAGTATAACTACAAGGTGCCGTGTGATACTGTACAGCAAGAAGAAAGAGCCATTTAAAAATATGGAATACAATAATATGCCACATTGGTAATGAACATATAGCTTTAGGCTTTCAGGACAAGAGCTTTCTGATGATAGTGCCAAATGAAAAATGCGAGCAAAACGCCCCCTCTCTGTACAGTGGTATAATGGAAGGACAGAATTCACATGAGCCAGCTCAAGCCTAGTCTACTTTGTATTTGAAAATCCACTGTGTAAATATTATCAAGTGCACCTTGCTTCTCAAGAGAATGAGATCTGAAACTCCGATTTGTGTGACTACTGTTACTCAAAACACACCAATGCATGATGAGTAGACTTAACACCCATTGGTGCCGCACACTTTACTTGGAACCCATATTCTGCATTGATTAATAGCAGGTACTTGGACATGCCGTCGGTTTTACATCAGGAACAGGAAATGGAAAGGTGATAAAAGGAACAGATTAGAATAAGAACAGGTTAAATGGGTACTAATGAATGGATTAGGAAGTAAATCACGAAGTGGACAAGCTGATGAATGATAATAAACCCTCTTTGTTTTTGTTGGAAATAGTAATTATATCCAATCAACCACCTTGCTTGTCTGGAGAAAAAAAAAATCATCAAGCCCTTCTTATAACCCATTCCTTTTTCTGTAAACCATGAAGCTGAATTAAAAGAAACAAGGTACACAGGTTGGAGCAGAGAGGCGAAGGACCTCTTTAAGCAGATTCAAGCTCTGTGCTCATGCAAGAGAAATATTCTAGGAAGTGGAATGATAGAAAGACGTATGAAGAATGCGGCCATTTTCATCTCTACCACACTTGAAGGCCCTCCTTAATGACAGTGTTGTTTTCTCCCCCTGGCGCACCATCTTAAATGAGGAGTTCCTCTCATCTCTTCTGTGATACACTCGTAAGATAATGTCTGTCTTGCAGCTCTATATCACCATCTTATAAACCACACTGATAATACTAGATATGGGGACAGCTCATGAGAATGTTTCCACTTTCTCTTCTTTATTCATTTTATCTTGCATTTATTTTAGAGATTCACTGACAAGGCAATGGAAACAGCTGGAAATCAGGGAGAGATAGTGTGGGTAATGGCATGCAGGAGAGGAGCCAGAAGTCAGATTCAAACCCGAAATGCCTGCCTGGAGGACCACAGCCTCCATGCATGATTTACTCCACTGCAATTTGTTCTGGTCATCATGGAACCTGCTCACTTGGGTCCATTCAAGCAAAGTATAGAGGCTTCTGTGATCTGTCTCACTTTTTAACGGAGGTCGGATTCCATCTGTGATCTTCTCCAGAGACCTTTATCACAGAATATGTATTGTTTTGTTTTACAGAAAAAGAAAAAAATCCAAATTTCCTTGACATGACATGAATCCCTAATCCCTAGTTTATGAGCAAAAAGTGATGAACGTGTGGCTTCACATCTTTAAAAAAATGCTGGAGAGAAAATGGCTTTTCAATTAAGTTGGTTGAATAGTATCAGGGTTGACTATGCATTTGTTCCTGAATAAAAATGTGTGATTTTCCAGTTGAACTTCATATTTTCGATCAGTATCCAGCCAACTTCCAGACTTCATTGCTTTTTTTTTTGTTTCAAATGTATCTTTGAAATGAACAAAAACCATCACCTGTACTCAAAAGTTTGGTTTTGTGATTCAAATGTTTGTCGTTTGATTTGAGAATACAACAGAACTACAGATTGCAAACAGCAGTGACCTTGAATGGAGACACACCAAAAGAACGCCTGAGAGAAAGAGAGACAGACAGAGAGAGAAGACTGTGAACAAACCTTTTTTGGTCTCTTATCTCTTCAGGATATTGTAGCTGAAGGGTCCTTGTTTGTCAGTGACAGCTGGCCCTATGAACGCCTGCAGAGAAATGCCAAAATGGATCAACAGCACAATAGCTAACTGGACAGGGAGGGTTTAATCTGCACTAGAACCCTTTTTTTAAATCTATGAACATATAGGTTTAACAAAAACATGAGGATTTCAACCAAAGAAAAGAGAACCCTGCCACAGATCACAGGTTTAAAAAACAGGGAGGAGGACCAATTGCAGGTAAAAAACAAAACAAAAGGCAAAAACAAAACTCACTCAAATAATAAATCCAAAAACAAAAAAGCCACGAGGAGAAAACCCAGTAAATCCAGGAGCAGAGGGACACAAATGACAGATTACAGTCTACCAAAGACACACACAATGAACTTACACAGAGGGGAAGAAAAACAGAGACTAAATAGACAAAGGTAATCAAACACAGGTGAGACTGGTTACACAGGTGAGGACAATCAAGGCAATCAGACATGCTTGAAACACCCAAGGAGCAAATAACACAAGACCAAAAAGACCGAGGACAACAACAAATTGAAATACAACCTAAAAAAGATGTTATAAAATAAAACAGGAAACATTTAAGACTGAACTAAGAAACACTGAACACCAAACTAGAAACCTTAAAACACAGGTAAAACAGGAAACCATAGTACAGACAACGTAGAAGGACACAAGGATACAAAGTAACAGAGAAAACACTGAAGCCTAGAACTATAATATAAATCAGAAAACACTTAAGACTGAACGAAGAAACACTAAACACTAAACTAGGAAACACAGGGAAACATCAGGGAACTAAAACAAGACAGGAAATCAGAACTAAAAACAAGGAGGCCTCCCTGTTTTTCAACCCATGATCAGTGACAAACCCCTTAAGCAGCCAATATAGTCACCTGATTCTGAGATGCTGACATGTTACCCACATTTTCCAGGAGAACATCAGTCATCACACCACCATTAAGATGCACGGAGGAAACAAAGCCGAGGAGAGAGGACCGAGCAAATCAGCTGATGGACCGAGCTGAAGACCGATGAAATCAGCTGATCACGTTCAGCTGTCAGTCAGACTAACAGCTGTTTATGTCCATACAAACAAGCACTGTATTATTTCTAATCAAACACATACAGAGTTACAGTGTTTAGTCTCTTTACCTAATAACAAACACCTGAAGAACAACCTGGAGTCTGTTTCAAACCAAAAGAACAATTTCTACTGACTAAAAGATTTCATTTTGAATTGTCAGTTTATTATTTGTTATGATTATTATACAGTTTTGACTTAGCCTAGCCTGTATTTAGACAATGAACTCTGTATTTTATAAACAAAGATATTTATGTCAGGAAAACTGAAAATGATTGATAAGAATCTAAATGATGAAACTTTGTGAAGATAAATAAATGTAAAACGTGTTTGTGACTGACAGACTCCCATCTCAGACTCATCATCTTCAGACATTCAAACAGTCTGTGGGATGATGAACAGAACATGAAAGATGTATTGATTTTATAGAAGTTATAGAGCTTCATATTTAGTTGTTAGTCTTCAGGTCAGAATCTTTTTAATCCCAGCTCATCACAGACAGATCTGCCTCCTCGCTCCTCAATCCTCTCTCCGCTGTTCAAAGAGCTTTGGAACGATCCTCAAAATGGGAGCTCAGGAACTACTTCGGTTCAGCCGAGGACCAAGGAGACTGCAAATAAGAGAACCGGAACATACCCATGTTCCATGCCCGATTACGCTTGTGTATGTACACATTCCGATACAGCAAGGGGCGGTATGCAAACAATTGATTTGCAAATCATCCAAAAAGCAGAAGAAGAAGCAATAACAGCAACCACACATGGGCTGAATTAATTGTACTTACTGTGGTTGTTTTTGTTGTTTCTAAAATGCCAGTAAAGACCTTCTTCCTTCTTTCACGTCTATCATGCAGCTCATAGGACAAAATGGGCCAGTGCTGGGCGGATACAATAGTTTTTAAAGCAACACAGGAGCTGCTTAGAATTAGGTCAAATAGTGTCCACTTACTAGTTTAAGCATGGTTGCATTCACATCTCCTGTGGACTGTTCTTGAATATCGGACATGTCTGAGAAAATCTCTTCAAGTGGACTTGGGTAACGAGTGCGATAAGTATGAGTACGATAAGTTTGTATTGACACTGATGAAATGAACCAGACTTTTAGGTACTGTACTTGTATCCGGGCCCGACATCGCTAGGGTAAAACCAACCTTAGACTTTCTCTTTTATTTAATCTGGGTAGTTGCAACTCGTTCTTGTTGACCAGGTCAATATCACGACACACAAAATCCTCTACACTTTGGTCCAACTTGAAATGAATGGTGTCAAGTACCTCTGACATTCAATGCTGACCCAGCTCATGAAATTACAAAAACTGCATGACCTATAGTCAACACAAAAAGCTATCACTTTCCATCATGGTAATCATTTTAATAATCTCTCACAGCAATCTTTATGCTGGCAAACCAAACCAAAACCTGTTACTCCCACAGATTGTTTCTGTCCTGTCTTGCTGATCGCCTGGAAATGTAGTATTATCTGACCTCTGGCTGTCTAAAAATTATTGAAAATTTTCCAGAGAAGAATGTATAATTCTTCACAAATGTATTTTACAGCCTCACTACTGTATTTATTCATTCGAAGGTCAATTAGTACCTTGTTAAAATACCAGCTGTATACATTCCAGACTTCAAATATTGCTTGTTGCTATGTGTTTCCTGGATGTGCAAACAGGCAGCTGTCAGCTAAACACCTTTACCATACCAACTTTACAAGTTTATAATATGCTTAGAATCATGAAACATGGGATGTGATGGAAAACTGTCCAGTGTGCCAATGAGAGGTATAGATGAGGTTTGCCTTAATGTTGAGAGTGGCGTGAGAGCTGTATCTCAGACGTGAGAAATATGCACATGTTGGGTCAAATCATCAGTGGTGTACCTTTGTTTCAGGGGGTGTTTCGGCTTTTCAACACCAAAAGAGGGTAGAGGGATCAGGCAAGCAAACATTGAGTCAAGTCAAACCAAGTTCATTTGTATAGCACATTTAAAAACTGACCAAAGTGCTTTACAGTCATTCAAACAGATACTTACAAAGTATAAAAAATAGTCACAGACTCAAATCACCCAAAGGATTAAGAAGCAACCATTCTAATAAATAAAGTAAATCATGGACTTGGACCCATAGGATGAGAGTCAAGGACTCATACTCATACAAATATGAGTTTATTATAGTGAAGAAGCAACAGAGAAGTCACCTGATTCACAGGTTTGTTTGCTCCAATAGCTCAGTTTGGTTTCATGGACCTCTACTCACTATACTTTTTTGTTGCTCTCATGAACTCACAAAATCTGGCACCTCTTGAATTCTGATACTAGCTAATACTATCTATCTATCTATCTAAAAAAAAGTGGAAAAGTGAACTTGATCTTTTTAAACAAGAGCTTGTGAAAATCATTGACTGTTAAAATAATCAACATGGCAAATGTGATAGGTTTCTCTACTATGTAAAGGAAGAGTCAATGTCAGCATATGACTGATGCTTTGTTAGTTCACTCAAGGCAGAAATAACTATTCTTAGAAGAGATGGTAGTGTTAGAGAGGATTAAGTGATGTCCAGCAGTTTATTTATCAGAATCATAGCACTAAGAAAGCTTCAGAAACATAATGAACTCGACACATACTTGCCGCAGTAACCTCAAGTGGAGAATGACCGGCACATTCTATACCACATAACTTAAATAGTCATCTTTCTCATCTCTAAAATAAGTCACATATCTTTATGGAAAAGTACACATCAGTGTTTCCTATAGTACACACTGAAAACTTAAAGGGCGTAATCACATTTCAAAGTGTCTCCTGAACGTTGAAGTCTAACTGTCCATCCATGCATCCTTCCATCCATCTGTCATCTGGTGCACATATACACATAATACACATAGTTTGCAATTGGATTCATCAACCCAAAATCATGAAAAGACTGCTTGGCTGCTTTCATAAAAAGCATGATTTTCAATGCCCCAGGACATATGACCAGTAGTGATGTCATCTACCCTTTGATGCTCTGGCTGTCGGCAGGCCATGAAACACACCCTGTCTCTACAGACTCTGAGGTGAAATTACCCAGACAGCGCCTCGGGTCAGACGAAACATTCTGGTTCTGTGTGATGCATGTTTTTAATTCTTTCATATTGCCCCAAATTAACATATTGTCCTGAGAGAAAGATTTTTCAAAAATCTTATTTAAAATGTAAGGGTAAAGTAATGACAAGATGTCTACAGGATATGAAAGTGATGTTTCTGTTGAGTCTTAAATTACCGAATAAATGGAATGTTCAGGATGTAGTGTGTCTGTCTGCTGTGTGATATTTGGGAGGCTGTGGGGCATCTGTATCATGGCAGCATACTAAGTATCCCAAGGGATAGGCATGTGTGTGCGCGCGGGGTCCATGCCTGTATGACCTGACAGGGGTGAGCCTTGAATTATGCTTTTTATCAGAGAAAAAGAAGATAAAGAAAGATACAAACTATAGTAAAAAAAGAGGAAAAAGGAAAATAAATGCCTCAGGAAAGAGGAGTGTAAAAGCTGTGAGCTATTAATAATGTATGGCTTTATTCCAGCTTCCTCTTACCAGTGCCTTGTTCATCTACTGTTTGTCTGTAATAAGCTCCGGCGGAAATAAATCTCTGCTTGGACCTATACTGTAATGGGTTTCACTAATTTTCCAACTCCCTTTTCCTCCCTCCATGTCTATCATTATGCCCTTCTCCATCTTTTTGACATATTCACTCCCCCTTTTTCTCCCCTTGTCTTGCTTTTCACCCTCTTATGACTGATCACACCATTGCAAAAGGGATAAAGAAGTTGAGAGAAAATCATAGTGCATTAAAAAGAAATACTTATCACTGGTATACTTCTGGCTTGTTTGTGATAGTTTTTTTGGTGCTGTACAATAATTCCAATTAAAGGTCCCATATTATACCCTTTTGGTGTTCATTTATCTAATGTGTGTGCCTTCTAAAATACTTTCACAATTGTTAATGTTCGAAAAAAATGTCAGTTTTATTTATTGTCTTTCCATGCAGCCTGTCTCATCTGCCTGTATTTCTAATGCTCAGAATCCCGCATGCTCAGGGTCCCCACATGAGTGAAGTCTGATCTGATTGGTTGGCCGATCTGCTCTGTTGTAGTCGGTCAGTCGTGCGGCACAGTTCTCGAAAATGGTATGCCGCTTTTCCCATATTGAGAATGCAGACTGTTGCTCTGAGCAGAGCAGCATGAGCTTGTGTTTGCTACAACAAGCCAATGGGCTTGGATCGGTGACACCATCGCAGTGTGTAATCACACTTCAATTTTCATTGAGGGGGGCTAATAATGCAGCTACTGCTAACAGGAGGACATAGCATTTCCGCAGACTTTGAATTATTACACATTTTTGCACAAGTTCCTGTAAAGGAAAAGTCAAAGACAAAGTGTTGTTCTTGTTATTTCCGGGCTATATTGTACCTCTGCATTCAACTAAAGGGCACATGAAGAGTCCAGACCCCTGCCGAGGCCGTTGGCCTGAGTCAGATATTCTTTAATTGCCTGAACATGAGTCAAACCTGGATCAGATCCCGCATTTTAAGTTTTAACCAAGTTTCATGAACATGGAAGCCAAAGTAAGCCAATAACATGCTTCAAATATTCAATCAGAGTTGGGAAATGCCTTTTCGTGCTTCAAAATTACAATTTCTCTGTCCAAGATGCTAAGTCTAGACATAAATGTTTTTTTTTAGTTTGGTGTGAACAACCTTCCAGGAAGTGTTCAGCAGTCCATCAGCTGTCTGTGTATTTGAAGGGTGTTTTGCTCATCCCCTTCTGTCAGTGCCATTACTTTAATTAACTGGAGAATAAGAGAGATCATCAATGAACACCCTAACTGAGACAGGCAGCTCTGTCTTAAAGCAAATCTATTGTGCTTAATGCTACTTACTGGTAATCAGGAAATTTCAAAATGTATTGAAAAAACAGAAATGCACAATAATTATTCTGTTGATTACAGAAGCTGATGTATCAGCCTTATTGTCAACTTGATGTGTTTGTGTCAGTCAGAGGTGACCTTGGGTTGAGAGAACAGGGGTTCAATGAGGCTACTGTCGCTTAAAGAGACAGGAATCGGATGGACAGCGCTGATCCCTTCGTGTGTGTGTGTGTGTGCTTGATTGTATATGTCTTTCTGTGATGCGTGTTGTTTTGCCATTATGTACATGTTGTGTGTGCCACCCTCCCTTTGGGCTCTTGTAGCTTCCAGCAGACAAGTATCTAAGAATAAATACAAGAGTTAGGACAAGGAACTGGAAAGACCTTACAAAAGGGTGATACACAAACACACACACACACACACACACACACACACACACGCACACGTAATTACATGCATACCGTATGGAAAAAAGAGAATAATCTTGCATATCAGTGCTTTTCTTTACTTGTCAATGCTATACCAAGTTTCCCATGTTCATCTGTTCTTTGTTATATTTTGTATATTTTTGTTAGACAAAGACATTGATATTTGTGAAAAGGCTTTGTCCTTCAATTTGCTTTTATGTTTTTCCTCTATTAAAGAAGTGGAGTAAAGATTTAGAAAAAATGAATATTGGCCAAATTGTGCCTTTATCAGTGTGACAGAACAATCTTTTGAAATTCTATTTAAAACTACCTAAATGGAATGACAACAATTCCCTGTATCTACAAAAAAGTAACTGTGTTTTTGTCTCTATTTTCTTTTTACTCTCACTGTTCTCCATTTTATACAAGAATGAATTACACCAAATTTAATTTCAGCATGATATAAAGCTTAATGCATTTTGGAGTCTTTGTATTTATAGTTTCAGAAACACTATATTTGAAACCCCAAGTGAACAATTATGGCATAAACACCTATATGTTGCATCCTGAAGTGCAGGTTAAGTTAGATTTAGGGAACAAAATAATACAGGTGAATAAAATGTCTTTGCTAATAGCATCACGTCCTTCCTCATTTGTAAAGTCTCTGTTAAATTTTCACAGAGGACGCAGTTTTTTTCCCCTTTAACCTTAAAAGAGAACTGGGGAAATTATCATTATCACAGAGATAATGAGGCAGGGTTTCAGACAGTATTTCCTTGAAGGCATTCACAGTTTTTCTTGTTTTTGTACAAACAAATCTGAGAGACAATTTTGAAATACACAGATTTCACTGAGGGAAGGGAAAAACAACTGTCAGGGTGTGGGTCATGAAAGAATGATGAATGGACTCACACAGACTGCTGAGGGGTGGAAGATAGAAGGAGAAGAGAAAAGAAAGTACAAAATTAAAGAGAGAATTGGGGGGGAAAGGGAGGGAGGGTGATATTTCAAAGGGAAGAAAAGAACAACAACAAAAAAAAAAGAGGGGAGAAAATAAATGACTGCATACCAAAGAGAGACATCAGATTGCTGACTTCAGTCTTTCTGGTGTTTTGTTGGTCATGTTGAATGGACCAGAAGATACACACACACACACACACACACACACACACACACACACACACACACACACACACACACACACCTACACACACAGTGGGGTACTGCATGTCCATTCATCAGCTTCTCACTGTGCCTCAAATGGTGCTGAAACCCCTCAGGACAGATATGAGTAAGACCAATGAAGAGTGACAAATACTTGCATTGAAAGTTGTGTAACAACCGAGATTTAACTCAGACTATTGTTTGTATTGTCGGTGCTGTCCAAACCATAATTGATAAAAAAAACAATAACTTTTTTTAAAAGTTAATTTAACGTGAGTGAATCTATGATTAGCAAGTATTGTCCCACGGTTTTACAAAGCTGTTGTGTTATTTCTGTTCGTTAAACTATTGCCTCTCCTTCAAGCGTCACCCATTGTTGAAAACAAAACAATTAACTAAACAAATCACATGGAAAACAAGAGTGGCGTATTTGTTTAGATTTGTAACAGAGGCATCTCTGACCTATTCAGGGGTGGCTTATACTATGATTGCAAACACAGTTTTTGATAGCATGTCTTTGCCCTTTGTCTCCCTCAATTGTGGTCATCAAGCAGTGTCAATTTCATGTGTTTTGTGATTTACTGAAAATGGTATTCAAATAGCCAGTGCAGTATGGTTTTACAGACAACACTGCCCAAGTAACAGTAGAATCCCATTCATGAGGCTGCATTTCTGATCCCCCACTGTGCTGTGTCTCATTGAATAGAGAAAGACGGCTGCAGTGCTGTTTCAGGTGTGACAGGACCCATGTGTGTGATTGTGTGAGCCTCCATTTCAGTTAAACTTTAATGCTTTGATGCTCTTTGTGTGTCTAGTTTTAGACAGATCCATGTCTCTCATTAGTGGGTGTGTGTGTCCATGTGTGTGTGTGTGTGTGTGTGTGTGTGTGTGTGTGTGTGTGTGTGTGTGTGTGTGTGTGTGGCCACTGGCCATCCTTACTCAAAGGCACATACTGTGTCATTAGCTAAAGTGTCATGTCAGCTCTCCTTCTAATGGTGGCTCAGGACCAATTAAAGTGTCAGTTTAGGGAAAGGTCTTGTATGTGTGCATTCGTATTGCATGTGTGGAAGGATGGGGACAGCTGGCAACTCAAAGGACTTTTGAAACAATTTCAGGCATAATTGGGGAACAAAAATTGGAGTGGATGTGTAACACTCTTTCTCGGAAATTAGATGGTTTTCATTACAGTCACAAAAGGTCGCCTCACTTTAACTGCCAGTCATTATCATTATTACCTCTTGATGGTTTAGTCAAATTGCTCATTAATTGCTCATTACACCTTTTCATTGAGTGCATTTTTTTAAATTCAGCATTAATGTGAATGGTACAATAATGTTGTTGGTTCCAACCAGAATGCCATATAAATTCAGGCCTGTGTCCCTTTGGAGAGTGATGACAAAAGACTTTTACTCCCAGCATGCCTGGCAGATACTCCCAGAATGCTCTGCAACACATACTGTAAGTGTGATGTTTGGGGTGAATAAAAGCAGGGCAAAACAACACGCAAGGTTTGGTGAGGAAAGAAATTTAATGTTAATTAGTTCCAGCATTTAAACAAAAAATACAAATGTTTCACACACAATCACATTGTTTCAACAGGTGATTTAGTCAACTGGTCAACTTTGACCAGTCTGACTGGTCTGTAAACATAAAAAGACAGCATGCTGTTCTCCCAATCCCCCCAGCAGTAGAGTAATAGTAACAGAACAGAACAGAGAAATACACCTAAAATAACAACGTCCCATAGAAGCAACCCCATTCAGAAATAAAATCTAAATTAACTTAAGATACCAAACATTTTTTAGCACACTGTTAACATGTTAGTTTCTTGTCGTTGTAAACGTGGGCAATTTAATATGGAGCCTGGAGATACAGTGGATTGATTTGCTTTCGAGCCAGCCTCAAGTAGAAATACGTTTTCTGTGTATATTTGCAAAAGATTTTCTTCATGCAAAGTTCCCATTGGTTTCCCGTTGTAGCACACTTGGTTTTGTTTCAAAATATCCATTAACAAAACAATATTTTCTCATCTTATTGTTCTTCTGTTATTTATTCAAGAAAAACCTTCCTACATTTGGACTAAAATTCTTGATGATGACCCTAAAGGAGAAACACAGAAAAAGATCTTTAAATAGACTGGACGGTTGAATTCAACAAAGGCGAAACATACTCTTGTTGCAAGGTCTGAGATAAGCTGACTTTGACTTAAAATGTCTCACAAACAAGATATTTCCAAGCAGTGAAGTGAATGTGTATGCAGATCATTAGGATACACTCAATGGAAATGTTGTGGCTGTGGGGAAACTGGTAAAAAATAATGCGCCTTTCATGGATTCAGCACCATGGACAGAGTCTGACAGCCAAAGTTCGTGCACAGCATGATGTCATTGTTAAATGGGGGTATGGGGAAAAGTTCCACTATTCAGGGACCCAGATTGAATACTTTAAGCAGAAAAAAACATATTTTTTTCTTTAGAGCTTTTCGCTCTATATGTGTATATTCAGTCGGACTAACTGTGAATAGAACAATAAAGTTTGTTAAGTGTACAGACAGATACATTAAGCAAGATAGTATCTGACGGCAAAGCTAACGGCCCTTATTGTTATTGCCAATGGTCATGTTTTACTTTTAGTGTGTATTTGTGTGGAAGACATTCAGGGATAGCATTAATAAATTCACATTTAAAGGCATAGAGAGCTTTTACTACATGATGGGTGCTGCACATTTTAAAAAGTTAAAGAGAATAAAGCTGTTTGTTTTCAGCATAAATGTTGCACTGCAACTCCACACCATTAGTATCTCATATCTAAAAACCATAATGTTGGTGTTTTTTAACATTTTTTTTTCTCTTATTTTCCTGGAGGAACCTTAAGCCTTTATGTCAGGACTGGTAGATAACCATCCTCCTGGTACTTCATTGATCCCTATTGCCTATAAGGTGCAGTTCATTAAACATTTTAGCATTGCTCGATGTGCTTTCTTTTGTTCGTTGAGGATGAGGAAACTTTAATCTGTAATGAAAGGCAACATAACCTCATGATACAAAATAAACAGTTAAGACTGTGCTGTAACAAGCTGCTCAAGGCTTTATTTGCATTTCAGTGAAGGATATTTCTTTTGCCTGTATTTTCAATTGTCAATTTTGAAAATATCTTCCTTTAGATCCTTAAAGATAAAAGCTAATAAGATGTATATGTTGCTTGCTGTGTTACTTTAACTTGTGTGTGCACAATTTGCATGCAACCCCTGCATAAGTCCCATGGGGCCACCCTAGTCAAAATAGTCTGGATCTGTCCCCTGCTTGCTTCACTTTTTGGATTTTTCATTATTTACAATTATGCAATACAAAACATGGATTTAAATGAATCCTGCTTTGGGAAACTAAAAGACGGTTTCAGGGAAAGTGAAGACATTCAGAAATATAAAAACAAATGTAAAAAAAAAAAACATCACTCTGTAATGATCACATCACAGACCTCCATCATAGATAGACAGCAGGAGACTGCAGCCAGCACAAAGATGGCCTCATATATTCAATCTAATAGCAGTTTTGAATTAATATTAATTATTGTTAATGTTTTATTGGTTTAACGATTTAAACGAGCTTTTTCCTTCTAGTCCTTCATTTCATTCACATCATCTCTTACTCTCTGTTTTCCTTTCACACAAACATACAATGTATTTGTTTATATATTTTACTGTATCTATTCAGTAGTGGAAGCCCTCCCTGCGTTTTTCTTTATTTCCCTCCAGCCCTGCTTTTATTTGCTTGCCCTCCCTCAAGGCTCTCTAACTCATTCTTGCTAACTTACAGTATGTATTTATTTCTTACTCTGTTGCCTTCAACCCTATCCCTGTCATGTCTCTGCCTTTCTTTTGGTGTTATCCATAGACATTAGTCGAAAGTGTTTTCTGTCAGACAGTTAAGCAATAGATTAAAACACAGAGGTGAACAGCACAGAGAGCTATTGATCTTCAGATTGGAGTCAGCCCTTCTCAGTGCAGCACTCAAGTCCATGCTCTATTGCAGTGAATGTGTGTGCTTTTGTCCCAAAACATATAGGTTGGTGAGAAGCATGAAAACAATAATAAAGAGGGTGGTTTGATTTACAATTTTGTAGTTTACTGTTAATAACGTAGAAGAATGATCTGTGTCCAAAAAGGAGTCATTCAATACACCCTGAAGCAACTTAGCTCAGCTGCTATGGATACATGTTTACCAAGAATCTACTTCTGGGGCAAAAAGATGACCTAAACATTGAAGTAACAAAAAATGAGTGAATCACTTGGAACAAAAAAAGTTTTGGTATCCTATGATAATTCTGTGGGGGTTGCGCCAAGCATATATCATTTCAAATGTAGCCTTGTTTATTATTTCTGATTTAGGGAAGTATTCATGCCTTACTAACATTTAAGCTTTTGCACCTGCTGAGATAATTCCAACATCTGTCACAAATGACGCGACAACCTGGGAGCTAGTTCAGACAGCAAACTCAAGCTGCACTGATTTCACACTTGACATGCATAATAATCCACAATCACCTGACTACACCTCCTTCCAATTAGAGGTCTATTTAAACTGTAAGATTACCTGTCTCCCCCTCTGCTCTTTCAATGCCAGCTCTGGTCTTCAGCAGTACTGCACTCTTGCTCAGCCCCTCACCACCACCCCAGCCTCCCCCTGTAGGTTCTGATTATACTGCATGTAAATTAAAACTGCCAAGAGTGATAAGGTCGGAGCCTAACTATAAACAAAAAGCATTTCCTGCTGAAATACACATTTGGAACTAACACTCAATTTTAAGTGTGTAACAGAGAGAGTTTTACCAAAGTGGTAAAACAGTGGTAAAACAGACAGATTTTTTTTGGCTTGACATAATGAGCAGAGAACTGCATATTTTTAGGTAACCAGGAGTCTGTTGTGCACTTTCCATCTGTTCTCCCACAAGAGATGTATGCACAAAAGTTTGAGTTAGTTAACTTTATTAAGATCTCTTATAACTTTGTGTCACAAAGAACCTTGTTTAACAACCTCCACGAATAGAATTCCATTTGGTGGAAAGACGTGAATGTTTAAAGGTATGCCTAATATTTTTCTGAACTGTTGTTTTGCAAACTATTTTGAGGTGTCACAATGACAATGTCCAGCTTTGACATATTGGCAATGTGTACATTTGTTGATCAAGTTGATATTGTTCTCTCTTTAAGCATTTCACCATAAAGAAAACCCTTTAACAATATTAGCTTTAACATTATTCTAATTTAAATCATTGCACATTATCTTATAAAAGGACTTTCAGGTTAACATAAGACTGACAATGAATCGATGCCAGATGTCACAACTACGAAAGCAAAAACAAGAAAATATGACAAGTCTCATTCTCAGCTTTATCCACATGTGACATCCTACTTGTATGAGACAGGTTTTCCTGCAGTTGCCTCAATCAACTTAATGAACACAAAATCACATCACCAGATCACACCTGGACATTGAAAATAAAGGAAGAGCTTCATCTCACAGCTACTACCCAGAATAAGAAGATCTGAAAAAAACAAGCCCACACTTTACACAACACCACATTAAATGTTTGCTGCTTGTTTTGTCCAGGACACTCTTGAAAATGAGATTTTTAATCTCAGTGAGTTTCTTTTCCTGGTTAGATAAAGGTTAAAAAAATACATGAAAAAATAAAAATTACTTATTAATGAATGAATTTTCAGGATTGAAAGTAAAAGTCTTAAAAGATGATGTGTATAAATGTTTTGTTTGAGAGAGATGTAACTCTGACTATAATCTCAGAATTCTAAGAATAATGAAAAGTTCAGACTTTATTATCAGAATTCTCATAAAATGTTTTTCAGTGGCCTAATCCTCTTCCATAGCATTGCACATAAGATATGTATAAAATATAGAAGTATATTTACATTATTATGGTCTCACACTGGCTTAGACAAAGGATGGGATACTGAACCAGCATAGGTAATGGTCTAACTTTTAAGAAAGTATCTACCACATGAGGTCAGAAGTACGGTGTTTTATTACATTAGGATGAACTGTGTCTCCAACACTTCATGGAGAAAATGCTGCATGCAGAGGCTGGTGCAGAATGGGAGAGAAGATAGTGGCAGGAAAGATGCACAAGATGTGGGAGTTTTTTTTTTTGGCGCCACTACAGCATAAAAAGGAAGGGAGTATATATGAGCACTGCAGCTACAACAGGTCAGAGAGGAGGAGAAATATAATAGACATGTTCAGTGGGTAAAGGGAGAAGATTGAACAAGACCATTAAGAATATAGACGGCCTCTTGATAAAGAAACTGTTTAAGGCCTGAAACTGTTTTTCTTTTATGAAGAAAAAAAATCCATCTTTTTCTTTTTCTTCTGCTCTACTTATTGCCATATCTATCTGTTTTATTATATAGGGCTGCTGCATGTGTCTCTCTTCCTTGTTTCTCATTTCTGTCATATGGCCTTGTGTGTGTGTGTGTGTGCGTGTGTGTTTTATTCTGTCTTCGTTGCCTTCTGGGGACAAATCAAGTTTTTTGAATTGAATTGAATTAAGGCCCTGACACACCAAGGAGACTGTTGGCCATCAGTCCTAGTTTGACCAACAGTGAGCGATCGTCGTCCTAGTGTTTTGTGGTGCGCCCAGCTCTGTTGCTACCTGTCGGCCCAGGTCTGACTTTTTTCCCCTTCCCCTCTGGACGAAGAAACAAGCAGTAAGAGGCTTTTTCTCAGGCAATAAACCCACCAATCTTAAGTAAGACCACACAAGCTGCTTCATGCACCCTACCCCTCAAACCAATAACCATAGCACCAACACGTTATACATTACAGCCCTGCTGTTTACAGTTTATTAATCTTGACAGCTGCTTTGCATGTTCTTTTTAGAGCTTTTTTTTAGAGGCATACTTTTTACTACTGTTTTTATGATGTGCATTTAATATTGTCTTTACATTACCTTTATTCTAGTGCATTTTTCTGTGCTGCCACTGACACGCGCTGCTCAACTGTTTTTCATTGTTTTTATAGTAATTACAATAAATATCTATTCTATTGTTAATTGATTGATTAGGAACTGAAATTTAAAAAAAAATAATCGAATGATATACAGCCTTTAAATTCAAGGTTTAACACGTTTGATTATCAACCTTAAGACGACAGCTGAAGCTACCAGTTCATAAGAAAAAAATAGAAATTGAAGCCTTTCCTACTTCGCAATGTAATGTAACTAGCAACTTAGCAGTGTCCTCGCTAACTGTGTGTGTAACAGTGTGTATGTACAGCATGCTCAACAACTACAAAAGATCAGTTCATGTCCTTGTCTAATGTGAAGTCATTAGACAAGTCATGTGTATGTCCCCAAGTGTATGGCTGTGTGTGTCTAAGTTTCCATTCTTCTGCATTGTCCCCAGCTTTATCTCGTGATCTGATGAGTCAACATCAGACAGACAGATAAGGTCTATATTCACCATCTCCTTATTGCTCCTCTTCTTTCCACCCTGCTCCCTCATCGGCTCTAACCTATATGGCACGATGTCATCATGGTTGCATTTTGGACAATTTTTTACGAATATTAATATATTCACTAATTTGGAGCCAGTTATAGAAGAAATATGTCACAGATTAGTAGTTTTGGCTGAACAACATAGAGCTGAGCCTGCTTCTTGTGAAAAAACAACATTAAAGCTTTTGTCGAAACCAGAACCACTGGGACTGCTCTGGAGTATTTGTACTGTATGTGTGTTAGAGATTGAGTAATTAATCACTGTGTGGAACAAAAGGTTTTGTATTATGTCTTGCCAGATTTGAAAAGGCTGGATCCCACTTTGAGAACAAGCGTCTGTGAGAAGTTTTATTTTTTTCAATTTCTCATATCTCCAGAGCAGTTGTAACTCAATTTGTCTCCAGTTGATATTAAAGCCAACAATCACACTGACGGCTAAACTGGAAGTATAATGTTCAGAGGGAAAAAAAGGCTGTCATAGTGATATTGTACAAAATGAGGATCACATCACATACTGTACATCCAAAAAGCTTTGTAATGATTTCTGACCTTTTTTTCATTCTTCTCTTTGTAACCAAAGTTGGTTAGAAGTTTGAGGGTCAAGTAAATAATAAACAAACAGATGTTGCTTACAGCTAACATTCAATGCAATTAAACTGGCATAAGTAAAGTGTTCAGTTTACTATCATCTTATTTGTTAAATGATGTATTTTTGTTTCCATGGTCATGACATGGCAACACTAGAGGTTTCCATGACACGAACACTGAAGCTTCAACATTTAACCAGCTCTTGAAACATTTCTGCATTTTAACCTCTGCTTATTTTTCAAAAGCGTCTCCTATACTTATTCTAGTTGTACCACGTTTCTCGTCGTACAGCTTATTCGGTCAGGTAGAACCTGTTAAATCTGAACCAGTTCACGGCAACACCTTTTGGTTTTCCACTTGTCTGGCAAACCGAGGGGAGTCCAAAACAGCCTTGTTGGGGTGCAATAATACCGCCCTCTCTAAATAAAACAAATACAGACCTATCTGGACCGGAAGAAAAACTTAAGAAGACATATTGGGTTCTGCATTGTTGTCAGGGAAACAAGAACATCAACATACTGTAGCATATTTAACATCAAAATTATATGGTAATGTCTTGTTTTATGATTTGATTATGTACATATCCTATTTGTATATTAACTAATCTTCAAAGGATTAAAATTGTTCATTGTGATTTTGAAAAGCTTTCCTCCTTTCCTATTTGTATTGTCAATACGTTTTGTTTCTGTTTTGCCAACATTTAATTTTCACACTCATATTCTTCCTCAATGAAAGACTGTGTAGGCAAAGTGGTTCATATTTCATTGCTGCAGACTTCTATGCAGTGTGTCTGGTCAGGTCACTCATAGAGCCCTTATATGGCACCACAGACACCTGGTAAGTAAGATCTAATCTCCAAGTGTTGACAGTTGAGACACAGAGCCAGATGTGAGGAGGTCAGCAATGGTCCCAGTGTGAAACACAAGCTCACACACATGACATGTTTATCGCCCTACACACGTTACTGAATGGTTGAAGGATTTCACACTGTGAAAACTTGAAAGTGCATGGAAAGCCACATTTTAGGACATGTTATCCACACAGTTATCACACAACACAGGAATCCGGTAATCTTTTTTTGGCCTTGTTTATTGATTGAAAGGTTAGATAGATAGATAGATAGATAGATAGATAGATAGATAGATAGATATATAGATAGATAGATAGATAGATAGATAGATAGATAGATAGATAGATAGATAGATAGATAGATAGATAGATAGATAGATAGATAGATAGATAGATAGATAGATAAATAGATAGATAGACAGATCTTGTCAAGGTTGTCCTTGACAGTAACTCTATATATTTAAATATATGAATGAATGTAAATACTTTTTGAGTACTGTAAATACTTTTTGACAGTTAATCCCCCCTATATGAGTCAGAGATTTTATTCTCATAAAACACTTGCTCTGTACAAATGAGTTTCAATGTCATCAAGTACTTCTCTCAACTGAACTGTCCAAACAGGACATGGACTTCAGCAAGCTATACGTTTTACTGAATGAAAAGGCTGATGACCTTATCAAACCACTTGATAAGTCATAATATATCAAAAGTGGAAGAAGGTGAAAGATATACATTTTTTGTATAAAAAGGAAAGGCGGCTGAAAAATATTGATCAAAGAACATTGAGGATGGTTATGCGCTCCATCAGCACTATATGTTTGGCTTTTATTCCTAAATATTAGGGAAGGGCAGTGAATAAAGTTGGACACTGGGATAAGAGAGTAGGAAACGAGATGAGGCAAAGTGAGGGTCAGAGAGACACCAAGGTCACCTTCTGAGAGGACTGTTGCCTCAGTACATGGGGTGCACAAAATAACCACTATAGGCTATCCAGAGCCTTGTTAAAGCTGGGTTGATACATTTTGTAAGTTTCAGACTTCTAGCCAACTGACCATTGTAAGGCCTTTGTAAGAGTGTGTATTTTAGATCCGGTCTTGTCTCCATCTTCCCTGATTGATATGCTTACTGTATGTTAGATGCTAATAGTTCAACAGCTATAGACTATTACTGTTTCTGTGTCCTATATAATGATGGGTAAGTGGCATACAGCTCTACCATACTACTTTTATTCCCATGGAAACATGCTTCTTGCTCCAAATGGAAACAATGTGGATGGCTGTGATTAGACTTCTGTGTTGTTAACCCAAATAAAAAATGCTGTAAGATCCTGAGATAGATAGCTTATGGAAACAGCAAAGTCAGCTAAAACCCTCTGGCTGAAATCACTAAACCACACCTTCACATCTGAGGTCATTTATGTCACCTGATGTCAACTATTTAGATAATGATTAGCGAAGCTTTGCTTAGACTTTTTGCGTGTGGTAGCAGATAATAAACAGGATCAAAGCCGGTAGTAACCCACCTTTATCAAGAGGTATCAAATTTACACTGTGACCATAATTGTAGCATGCCTATCATTTCTTCAACACTTTCAGTAGTGTAGTATAATATGATTTAGGTTGTGATGTGATTTACTTTGATCCAATAGAAATACCTTAAAAACTACTACGTGGTTGTCACACAAGTCTGATACAGACTATGAAATAAGCTGAGACAATGTGAAATTGCCTCATGTCATTGGTCTGGAGACATTCATCCCTGAACTAATTTCTACCATTTCTCAGTGACTCTCCTTCCATGGTTGTCTGTACCAGTAAATGAGTATAATTGAATTTATTTGCTGAGCTTCACAGCTTGAACTGAGCACAGATAGAGACCCACATCGCTGTGAGGAGAATGTCACTCTCAGCTTTTTGTGTGAGCTGCGCGTTATCAAACACAGCAGTGTCATTTTCCCCCTCGCCAAGCACGCCATTGTGGACCTGTGTATAATCGTGTGTGCATGCATCTTGGTTCCCAGGGGTGGGGTCTGTTCGTTGGCAGAGTCGCCCAGTCGTCACTGCGCCTGGGGCAGCCTCTGGGACAATCTGGCCCCTCTTGAAGATCCTCTGCTGGAGCGACATCAGAGCTGGCATGCAAGAGGATAACCAAAGAGAGGAGGATGATTTGAAAGCAGCCAGAGCTATGGAAGCAAGACACAAGAGGGCAATGAAATGAATAAAATCCCAGGTTACATCAATCCAGCCATCAAAAAGAAATAGACTATTAAATATATTCAAACAATTCATAACACTGCTGCACTTTATCTGGCTGCTGTGAAACTCAAGGGGGAAGCTATATTCCCTGTTTTTACTTTTTTTTTTTGGAGCTGTTGTGACACCCAAATTTCCCCCACTGGGGGATCAATAAAGATTATTCTTATCCTTATCCTTATCCTTTGTATGCTACGGGAGTTACTCTTAGTGCAGCTCACACCTGTTGCTTCAATCTTATTTTTTTTATATGAAAATAAAATACTCAGGTTTTCAAGGAACCCTGGAAACCGAATGGCATGGACATCTTATTTGATGTTTGAAAAAGTAAAGGGCATTTCAGAAGACCATTCTGCCTGTTGCATTCATGACTGGTATGTAGAGCAGAGCCATAAATATTATTGTTATCCTTCAATTGAGATGTCACACACAAATACAGACATTAAACGTGTGATGAAAGAAATGTCATATCCTGCTCCAGTCAATATGACCAAGACCATGGGGAAATAACCAACCTCATAAAAGCCATCTGTTTGTGCTTCCAGTCACCCGCAGATTAATGAGACGAGGTAAAGTAGCTCATCATTTTTCTCTCATTACCACCTTGACTCAACTCAGGAACAGGCAGCTTGAAATTGCCTAAACCTGCAGGTGTCAGAATGGTTTTCTTGCTTGGATTGTTCCCTGAGTGACGTGCATTTCAGTGGGTCCCAATGTAGGAATTCAGCTGTGGTAGCTGTTATGTCACAGCCCAAAAGACAATTTCATCTGAGCTCAAACCAAACATAATTGAGCACGACAAAAAATATAAGAAACAACGCATTTTGAACAATAAATAGATAACATTAAAATATTGGTTGCCCCATCTTTTGATTTAATATTGGCTTAAGTCATTTAAGTTTCTCTCACACAATCCTCCAACACAGGTATATATAGAAAGTGTGTAGTTTATGCTTGATTGACAGCTCTTCTTTAAACTAAAAAGCATAAAAAGCAAACATTTTGCATACATAATCTTAGAGAAATGTTTGAGTCTTTTTATTGCATGGTTGTATAGTGTGATGAGAGAAAACATGTTAAAAAAAAAGGTAAAGGCAAAGATTCAAATGCACAACTGGAAGGAATTTACAAAGCAATTCCCTAAATCCCTTATGCCCATTCCCCCTCATGCTACATCCACACACACACAAGTTCAACCCAAGGATACTCCTGATGATCTTCATCCAGAGCTTTTTAACATGAGGTGGGATGCTGAATCTATGGAGAACAACTGTGGCCTTTTTGACTCTGACAACGTCCACACACATTCTCTAACAGACATTAAAATCTCTCCTTCCCTCAACACACACACGAGCCACAAGCTGGCTTCTCTGACCTGATGAGCTTCGGCTCGTTACTGCTACTGTTAGCTTACTCAGAGAAGCTAAACACATACACGCAACAAAGCTACAGCTTGCATGACATTGGTGTTAACAGGATTTCAAACGGGGTGTGTAGTGTGTGCATGTTTTTGTGTGTAGTGCCGCCCCTGACACGAGACAGTGATGATGATTAGGTTAGAGTGAACAGCCACACACAGGCACAATCTCACTCACTCACATACTTAAACAGTTCGGTGTGTGTGTTCACTCACATGAATTATATGACACTGTCACACCTTCCTCTGCATGCAATGGCCATCAAACTGACATGCCAGTTGATGCTCGAGAGGTTTTAGTGCAGATACAGATGTGCAGGCAGCCACTGTTCTCTCACAGCCACAGCATGTTGTAAAGTAGACACTCATTCATTTGAGGCAGTGCTGCATGATTTATATTCATGGTGGAGACATCCTCTGTGATAACACCAGGGGTTAATATGCTTTTGCAGTTACTGAATAATTTTCTTTTTGATCAGTCATCCCTCTTGTTTAAAAGGTGTAATTTTCATTATATGCCAGTTGCTTTGTCCTGACATCCTCATTCTCTGATCAATGCAGACTCTGAAAGCGTGTATTTTGAGTAAACTGTATTGATACATATTTTACTGTGCAATCAAGAAACTGCAGCTTTTTTCAAAGTTTAGCATATGTTTATGTTGTCTTGAAAATAGCTTGAAATGTTCCTCCAAATTCCAATTATTATTCCAATCCATGCACAACAAGCTTGGCTGAAAGTCTAAAAACATTTTAGTGGTTACAAATAGAAAGTCAAAGATTTACTCCTGCTCAAAAAGATCATTTACATCATCATTTTATTTTCAAACCAAAGATGTTGATTTATCTATATAGAAGCTGAATAATGGTCAGCGACTGTCAACAGCTCAGTTATTGTTTAAATTCAACTGGGCCTTATCAACAACCAAAGAACAAAATGCCTCTTGACCCCAGAAACAATCAGAAAAAACAAAAGGGTTGATGAGCACTAGATTGGTAAGATAGGACGTTTACATTCCACATTAATTATATGTGGATCATATATGTCTTTACTAAAAATATCATTCACTATCTTTACAGAGAAAAACAAAACCTTAGATACTGAACTATAATTCGGGATGGCTGTCAAAAGCAGAGGAAATCAACTCCAGTCACATTTCTGTCAGTCATAGAAACTGACTGCCAGATGATGAAATTCACACCCTGGGAGAATTTAATATCAAGAAACAAATATTTGATGGCACAAAGGCCAGAGATGAAGATTTCTCAAATAACACACGCAGACTGACCTCATAAAATAAAAATCTGACTAATACAACAGCACAGGGGTTTGTGCAGATGACGTCAGTAACGTGGATGTGTGGATATGCTGCACAACCACATAACATCCCACACAACCAGACCAGCACTAAGCCCTTTGGTAACTTAAACATAGAGCAGATAGATGATGCATGACACCCAGTTTCACAGCAGCAAAGCATAGACAGTTAACCTCCACACTGCAGTTTCAGCCCACCGGCAACAAATGTTCCTGATTGTCCTTTTACACTTACAGTACAACTACATTTCTAAATACCATAAATCTTTTATATGTTGATGATTTTTGAGAAGAAACCTTAGAAAACAATCTTGTATGGAGGGCAGCTATAGTACTCCAAGCAGATGACCAGGTTTGATAATATTGATACATAATAAGATATTAAAGTAGAAGTCACTTTTTGGAAATATGTCATATAATCATGGAATGGTTTATACAGTATGCAAGGTGGTTTAAAATAAGAAACATTTGATAATTCAATTCATGATATAATTGTGCAATAGAGTAATACTGTTGTTTGATGATATGTTCATTAGGTAATTAACGCTATTACATTTTAAAAACACAACAATACCCACAAAAAGACACACAAACAGGATAATTATACATGACTCATTGTTACCAAAGCTAATGCCTATAACATGTTCATCCATGGAAACCAGTGTCAGAGCAAGCAGCCAAAAGATCTGTGCTGGTACACAAACAACATTTGTGTGTGTGTGTGTGTGTGTGTGTGTGTGTGTGTGTGTGTGTGTGTGTGTGTGTGTGTCTGTGTCTGTGTTTGTGTGTTTACTGAAGATGCAAAGTGGCTGCTTGGTATTTCAGTGTGATGGATGAGAGGATAACTGATTTTGTCAGCTGAAAAAAGTAATGTATGTTTGTGCTTGCAGTTGTTCTGTCATGCATAACACAAGCAACACAATTGGCTGGTATGATGCATGTTTGTGCCTATGATGTATTTAGTGTCTGTTTAAAACAATTGCACAATATGGGAAGCACATGACATAATGCACACAGCAAAATTGCTAGTTGTGTTCTCAATGCGTGTTTTCATGTGATTAATTTGATGTGAACTGTACATGCATGTGCATACTTGAGTATATACAGTATGTCTATCCAAAGCATACATTACGCTGACACAAGCTAAAAAAATGTCAAAGAGTCAAAGAGCCTTTGAAGATTGTTTTGATTGACAGAATGTTCTTTCATTGATTGACTTCTGCCCCTGGCTAGTATACCTTTGTTAAATTCATCCTTGTTCTTCAAATTATATTCAATGCCAACTGAAGTCTGAGCTTGTAGTTGACCAGTTTTACGGTCTTTGGTGGAGTCTGACAGGGTTGGAAAAGGTCACATAATCCCATTTGAAGGTTTTAGAACTTTTCTGGCTATGATGAGACGAGTAAGACAATATAATGTACTTTATTAATTCGAGTGGAGAAATTCTTGTTCAAGTGGAAAACAAGCTGGTCAAGGGGTTGGCTTTAGAAGGCTTTGTATACAGCTTGTAGCATTTTAAGGACATAGCATTTTCACACAAATTTTTTAAAATTTCTTTTACTTCCATTGTATTTCTATCGTGGGTCGTTTCTGTCAGCAGCCTGTTGGAGTATTAACTATAAGAACTTTACTATACAGTTCCTTTCATTTCAAAAGCATCATAACACATTTGACTAAATATTCCCAACACACAGGATATGTAAAATAGTTCATGGAAAAGTGCTGGTTTATATTTTGCCCTGCAACAATGACGATTCAGAAAGACTCCTCATGTTGTTTTCACCTCCACACTTTTCAATAGGACAGGTGATGGATCTTTAAAAAGTAGGAATAAAAGCCCCTTTCAAAAGTGCTGCTTTAGAAACATATGGCCTCGTGTTCACCTAGCGTTTTGACCAAGAAGGAAAAAAAGTGTTTGTGTGCTGAGAAGAAAAGCGTTGCACGTCCATCCTGTCTCTATGACGACAGTCCTACAGAGAATGGCAGGCGTATTACTGATACTGCTCCATGCTTTTTACAGTATGTTTTCTATTTGATATCATTTTAATCCCAGCAGACACAGAGCAATGAGGATATGGGTATACAAGACATGATCCTTGGGAAGCAAAAAACAGGGAATATCATATATTTGGAAAAGAGCACTGGTGACCATGACAGCACCTTTCTGAAAAGTTGAAATATGTTAAACTGAAGCAAAAGGAGCAGCTACAGAACAAAAGCCTTTTTCATCAGGGCGGCCGCCTGATGCTGAAAACACTCAGAAAAGCAGCTCAGAAGAAAATTCTAGGTGGACACGGGGCAAAGGGTTCATATTTTGTAATTTCTGAAAAAAAAAGGAACATAATCAGTCACTTTACTGTTGTGGCTTTGCTTTTGTGGCAACCATTAATTACACATTTCATACATGTAAACATTTCTAAGCACAAACAACATTGGTAGCTTTTCAAGCAATAATCCCATCATGCAGTTTTTAGACAGCTTTCTATTTAACGCATCAACGGCAGGAAAATTGAGTATTAAAAGGAATGGAGAAGAGGTTTGTTTAACTGTCAGACACAGACGGCTATTGAGAATGAAGTTAAATGTAGCAGCATCAGGACATGAAGGCTCTGATAATGAGGGAGAAACACACATTTACGAGGCTTCAGATGAAAAAGTGCCGTATGAAAGCAAACTGAACCAAAATGCTAAAATGTTACAACGTAATCGCTGAACTGCACCAAATCCACAAAACTTGTGTATGTAAAAGCAACAATTCTTTTACTTTTTTCTTGTAGTTTCTGTTCTTGTCATTGTTTTTTTTTTATGTCTGATCTTCCAATTCTATATGATTATTTTAACCTGGTCTCTTTTGAGAAGTCATACAGAAGAAACGTTTGACCTTATGAAAGAAACATTATTGTGATTAGACATTATTGAGATGCAAGGAGTAGCAGGAGTACATCTAATACCACAGAGTTCAGCATGTTATAATTGATGCTATTGCTCTCGTGATTGAGTGTCATGTTCTGTCCAAGGACAAGACCACACAACACGGGAGATGTTGGACTGTTTTTATATGGGAAGGTTTAAGAATAGATATGGAAGGCATGACTACCCAAACATTACAAAAACATCCCTTGCGACCTTGACTACACACAAATATTGTACACACACAAACCCAAAGATAGTAGCAGCCGGTAAAGAAATTTGCCCATGAGTCCAACAAACCATGCATTCAGTTGGGAAACTGTATTGTAGTTTGCTTTTTGCCCAACTGTCTTGTTGCTGTGAGGACACACCCAAATCTTCATGTTGTGTGCTGAGCGTGATGAGTTCATGCAAATGAGCAACACTGAGGCCAGATGGTTATTTGAACCACAGTCTATTTGTTAAAGAGCTTCTGCTGACTTAAACTAAGCAAAAGCTTACTGTTTCCAGGCAACTAGGACAGATTATCTATGTGCAGAATCGAGTAAGTGCCTTGGATGAAACAGTCAGTTCAACACACCGGGGGACATGAAATGTAGTAGACTGTTAAAATATGTGTTGAATTTTTGCCGTGAGTCACTACCCTGAAGAGGTACAAATGGGGAAAAAATGAGTGAAAGTACACTTTATACCTTTGTTTGTGGCAGGGAAATCTCTGAAAAAGTTCATATCAAAAATGCTTTCTATAAGATTGATGCCAATGCTTACCCATCTGGCAGAAGGATACCTTGCAGCTCCTACCTGATCACTATACAGCAGGAGACAATTAGCGGCCAGTTATCCTGCAACAATTCAAACATATCAACATACTAGTTTTCTAAGTTTCTGTGGTGTTATTGAAATGGTAATTTATAGTCTTAGGCGTAATAGTTTTACCAACTTAAGTCTGAAGCACTTCCAGTTAATAATAACACTTAAGTTTAAACATTAAGTGTCACAGTCAAAGTCAGACTTCACCTTAGGTTGACATATTAAAACAGACATAACTCAAGAACCCAGACCGAAACACAAGCTTCAAGTTTTACTTGGCCAAGGGAAGAGCAGCTTAGGAGATCTTTCTTTGCTCTCGGTCAGACTCTCTCCAACGAACTTCCTCTTGAGCACAGCTTTTATTGTAGAGTGTTTTACAACAGAGAAATAGGCGTGTACATCATCAGCAAATGATTGAGTATATCTATGCGTGAGAACATCTGTGTGTGTGTGTGTGCGTGTGTCGAATCACTTGTGGCGTCTCTTAGTTCTTACAAGACAAGTCTTCCATGGGACATGATGTACCGATGTGCGATAAGGTGAAATTACACAGCAAGATAATGAGGACATGCTCACAGTGGAAAATTACTGAGACCTGTATATGAGTGAATGCTTGTAAGTGAAGAATACATGAAATTACGATTATATACATAATAGCTCCAACATTAAGGATGTGCATTTTCTTTTGGCTTCCTTAAAGGATCTAGCTTTTTTTTTTTTAATTTGTGATTGAAGGTCAGCCAATCATGTAACCAATCACCAACAACAGTATATATAGAAACTGTGGAAGAAAAACGGTATCGCACTGACAACTGCACAATGTACCCAAAAATTGATTTTTCAAAGCTTTATTTACATGGCACGGTTATTGATTAAAGGATTAGCTGGCCTGTTGCTTACTCTGCATATCCTGCTGGTAGAGTTTCTTACAGTTTTAATATTGGCCTAATTAGTTGAATTTAATAAACTGCTGGCTTGTGTTGTGTTGAGTATGTTACTGACTCAATCTCATTGGCAAACTAAACCTTTTTGTTCTTTGGTTTTAGTTCAATAGCTAAATCTCTCAATTTTCCAGTATTCAAATGCGCAAATGGAAATGCTGAAGATGCAGGAGAAGATGGGCAGTCTTGATATTGAGGCATGAACCTTGAAAGAAGAAAGGGTCCATGATGCAAATCAGGAAAGAACACATGCATCTTCTTGTATATTCTGAAACAATTCTTCTGCTAGTAAGAGTATTTTATGACCTCACATCATTTCATATCAAAGTAAGCATCTATAAAGCTGTGTTGACACATGATTCCTGCTACTTTTAAAGCTCCTTTGGGATAAAGGAGATTTGATGGCAGGTTCAAAGGAGATGTATTTATAGGGAAGGCAGGTGTGTTCTTGTTTTAGAATATAATGTTGCAGAAAGAACCAAGACATACAGTAGAGCAAGACCTAGAGCAGTAGCGCAAGACAGTAGAGCAAACAATAGAGGTACCACCTTCTAATATGTATTCCCCCTACTAATAATTATTCCCCCTACGAATTATATATATATATATATATATATATATATATATATACATATATATACATATACATATATATATATCATCATCATCATTATCATTATTATATATCTATCAGTGAGAACTATACTTTGTCCTCCCTGTGTTGCAATATATATATATATATATATATATATATATATATATATATATATATATATATATATATACCAACATATATGTATGTATGTATGTATGTATGTATGTGTGTGTATATATATATATTGCAAGGAAATAGCGACAGATATTGCAACACAGGGAGGACAAAGTATAGTTCTCAATGATAGACATTATGTATTATGTCCAGCTCATAACAGGAGCTGCCTGTTAAGATTATGGGTGGGCTCACAATTGCTGCCCTGTCGTCATAATACACCATCAATACTATGACCTGACACCCACACTGCCCTTTCTAAATTGTATTGCCTATTTAATGATGAGATGGAATGTGCAAGCCAGTACTATCATCCTCTTAAGCTCTTTTAGAGAGAGTTTATTTTTGCTCAGGACTTTTTGGAAGTACATATAAAAACATGCTTAGATTGTTTTGAGTAAATAGATTTTCTATATTAGTCTACAGTCTAAAATATCTTAATCAGTAGAAACCGAAGAATCCATTCATTTTTTTATTTAAAGCGATGTTTTAAAAACTCTATCCTTCTTCAGACATTTAAGTTCGACAATTTCAAATACAAATGGATCAATTTTATAATTATTCCAAATAATAAGTAAAGGTAACAATTACAGGTTACAATCTAAAGCATACATCTACCGTTTTTTTCTTGAGATTGACATCAAAGTCATGGGAGAAAGGCTTTTAATTCAAAGACTCATTTTTAATATCTGCCTGGCACTTTTATTGTAGAGCTTTGCTACACTAGAAAGGCTGCAAACTGTGGATATAATCTCTTTTGCCTTGTGGAGTATGACACTGTGTTATTGATCCATACATCTGAATGCTCATGTTTCAAAATTTCTCAACTTCACATGAAGAAGTAGCCTTAAAATATCAACTTCTCCCTGGCCATCTCTCATTTTATTCATGTGAGGTGTTTGCATTTACATTCAAAGAAATGTGTGCTTTAGTAGCTTATTTTCTTTGTATTATAATATCAACCCCCTTTCAAGTATGTTCATGTGTGTCCACCTTTCGATATATGTGTAATGGTAGGATGCCATTCCTCTAAATAGGACATAAAACGGTAAACTGTTACTGTATGTCTTCACTGTAAAACTAAAAAACCTTTGTTATCCTGAAAACAACACCAACCAAAATGTGTTAAACCACCCAGTTAAATCACAATTACTACATGTCTAAGAGCTTTGAGTATTTTCTTTATCGACCTAATGTCTAACATTCTGGATTTTATAAAGTAACACAATTGATCAATATCTGTGAAATTATTCATACAACCTATCCTGTATTCTGTCCACAACAGCACAGTGTAGAGGGGGTACATGATACCATTATGCATCTTATTAGCATTCCCTTTCAAATCAAGAATCTGCTGCATCATCAAATCCTGCTATCGTAGGGTTGGGTGAGCAAATTCCATTCGTGAACATAGGAAAACATAATGATATTATCCATTCTAATCCATTCTATTTTACCTGGCAGTAGCTCAGTCCATAGGGACCTGGGTTTGGAAACAGAGGGTCGTCGGTTCAAGTCCTAATATGGATGAAATGGCAACGCTCAGAATCCCCCACAAAAATAAGAAAAGCAAAAGGGGTCCTCACGTGTTTCAATCCCCCACATGTTTGATCTGATTGGTCGGCCTATCTGCTCTCTCGTAATCAGTCAGGTCAGTCATTCGGCTTTGTTCTTGTACATGTCCAACCCTTCTTACTATATTGGGAATGCTACAGTCAGTCTGAGGGAGGCTTGTGTGCGCTTGGATCAGTGACATCTTTGTCTTGTGATTTCACCGAGCGTTTGCCACTGCTAACAGGAGGGGGTAGGAGAAGCCGCGTTTCAGGAGACTTTGAATTTTTTCAAATAGATGCCTAAACATGCATAAGACACCTCGAAAACACGCTAAAGAGCATGTAAAAGCAGAAAAAAGAAGAATATGGGACCTTTAAAAAAAATTAAATCTCATGTTTTAAAGTTTTATTCTTTAATGTGGGTAAAAGGGCGGTTTTATGTGGTTTTTCTGTCCCATGTGCAGAGAGCAGGTGCTATCAGCTGTAGAGAAAGAAGTATGCAAGTAAGAAGTAGGAAGTATGAAAGTCATGTTATTATTTGTCTATCCGATCTGTCTATTGTCCATTTCTTGAGGCACACAATGTATGTCAGTTTAATTTGAAAAAACTCTAAATGCTGAACAAACAAAGTTCAAGAGGGTTAAACTCTGTAAGTGGGTCACAACGAAAACCTTCAGACAATGAAGAATGCGAGACAAGAAGAACAAAAGAGAGGCTAACATATTGGAAGAGATCCAGATTGAAACATCTGGAATGTGGCACTGGCAAGGAGGGAAAAGTCTGAAGACAGATAAGTCTGGGTGAAAACAGGGGACAAGGAGAGAAAAAACTTGGGAGAGACTAAGGAGAAAAGGGAGGAGAGAGACAAAGTTTGAGCCACAGAGAGAGGCTTACCATTTATGTACTTGATGTACAAAGAAATTTCTATAGACCCATTAATTTACAGTTATCGAAGTGTACAGTATTATGCCCAGTAGGATAAACCTGGACAATAAGTACTGGGCTTAAAAGATTAATTGAGACTGACACTGACCTGGCAAAGGGATGATGGTCTAAATAACAAATTTGTCACAGTCCTGATAAAAGTCCCTAAACCCTTCTAGCCTATAGTAATCTGCAACCTAAATCCCAAAGTGCTAACATTTTGGCTAAGCTTTTGGCATTTTTGACTACTTCATGCTTACATTGCATGGATCTAATCTTACTAACTAAATAAACGAGACACTATCGGCTCACAGCAAACCCCTGGCCGTAAATGTCACTTCATACATTAAACTGACCTTAATAATAGCAGCTTTCCTCAAATGAGAGGTACATCTGTTCCACTGGTATACATTTTCTGGCACCCTGTAAACTGTTGCAACATTTATGTTGTTGAGTAGCACTTTTATTACCTTAAATTTAGTGATAATTTCTTTTTGACCACCATGCTATGCATGTCCTGTCACTTAATGCCAGCCTTAAAACCTGAGACCAAAGCAGTGTTTGATAGTGTTCTGACTTCTATGGGATGGCTGTTTTTTTCAGTGGTAGAGTCTGTCGTCATTCAACCGGAAGGCCGGGGATTCAATAGATTTGTTGATGTTCCCTTAGGCAAGACGCTTAACTGCTGTTATGGGACAGCTGGGGTTCAGTGGTAGAGTCAGTTGTGTTTCAACTGGAAGGTCAGGGTTGGGTCATTTTGTTGATGTGCCCTGAGGTATGATGCTTAACTGCTGCTTGTACCAAAATTGTGTGAATACAGTATATTTGAATAAGTTAAGTAATACTGATGGACACTTCACAAAGTTGCCTGTGTCATCAGTGTGTGAACTGGTACCTGTGGTGTTTTCCCTGGGTGTTTGCCCCTTTTCCCATTTCTGTTTTTTTTTAAATATTGGGTCAATGCGAATCTGATGAGTCACTATGATCACCTGATCTCAGGGCACTGCTTAAGTCCATGTCATGAAATCAAAGAGAGTGAGGCTTTTGAAATGGGGACTGCTGTGTGTTCAGCATTGCAGCTAGAAATCAATGTTCTATGCTCATATTAAACATTTAGGAGTACTTTGGCCCAGCACTGACTTTGAATTTTTGCATTTTCCAGTTTGTGCCATTAACATCCTTTCATGACTTTGCAATTTTGCTTTTGAAGTCAACAAAGACACATTTAATCTCAAAAGAGCTGCTCAAAAAGATAGAGTGAAATAAATAACAAACAAAAATAAAGACATGGACCTATATTTTGAGTTTTGTAATTAAATGAGACAGTTAGACACAGCAGGAAAAACAAAGATGGTTCAAACCAATGAAACAGAAAAAAATGTTAAAATAATCTGACTATGGTCATTTACTTGTTCTCATTGTCTTCTGTAAGAATACAACAACTCCATTTAGACTTACCTTCTTTGGTTCGTCAAGTAGCTTTCCAAATGCTGTGTCCAAACACATCCAACGTCCTATTACGATGTAGATGGTGCATTCAATTGCGGAGTGCCTTTATGTGTGTGATTGAATGACACCTTGCAGTGTGTGTGAGGGTTTGTGAGCAGTGTCACCAACCAGGGGACCAAGGCATAACCTCCACCACCTTGCAAAAGACATTACATGAAAAGATGCCCACAATATATAGAGTGTATAATTTATTGAATGTGCCTATAGTACCAATGAGCCATGAGTTTGTCGCAGCTCTTTCATCAAGGGGCATTCCAACTGAGCTGCTTTGTGAATTAAAAGATTCATGTGCAGCTCCTCTGGAAATATACAATATTAAGAGGTAGTTCTAAGAGTCGAATATGAGCTCACGAAAAGGTTTAATGCCTCTTTGGATAATTTGTAACAACAAAATCATAAAATCCTCTCTTCACTGGAACTTGTTCTTCAGCTTTTTATGGAAATGTTATGTATTGTGAAGCCAATTAATTGATTTCATCCAGGACTCATGGGAAAGCATGGCTAATGGATGCTTGGGATATTCTTGCCGAGTCTCCCACACCCATTTGGATGCCTTGGGGGCTTAAAAGCCCAAGGTGGAGAATCCCCTCAACTGTGAAGGTACAGGATTGGACCTTGTAATATGGCTCTATAAAGCATGCTCCAAACGAGCACACCAACAATACGTCTCTGTAGCCCAAATAATCCCAGGAGGTATGTGTTGCTAACAAGTGCATGGTCCCTGACTACTTATTCTCTTTACAACGCACAATTACTAACTTCTTAAAGCAGCACTCAATAAGCCACTGTCCAAATAGATCATGCCATTTAAAAAGACAGTAAGACCTGAGTGTCATGGTTTGATTTTATATTTTTACTTAAAAGTTTTGAGTTCTGTCTTATTCCCTATCGTTGCCTGTTTTCTGTTTTCTTAGTTTAGTCTTTTGTATTTCCTGTTTTATTTTGTAAAGTCTTCTCCCTGTTTCTCTCTGTGCTTCTTCAGTGTTCCATGTTTTACTTTGTAGTTCACAGTGTCGTCTGATTTCCTGCCTCTCTTTGTTTCCCTCCTGTCTTGATCACCCTGATTAGTCTCACCTGTCTCATTAGTCTCACCTGTGTCTGATTACCCCATGTCTATTAAGTCTCTGTTTCGTACCCTCTCTGTCAGTTCATTGTGTGTCTTTTGTAGCCTGTTGGTGTAGTTTTTTTTTTAGTATATATATGTATGTTGCTGTGTTTCCAGTGATTCCTCCTGGCTTCCTGTTTTTCTTCTTTTTGATTTGTTGGATAAAGTTCGAGTAAGTTTTTGTTAAAATAAACCTTTTTTTTTTTCTGCACTTGGGTCCTCCTCTGTGTTTGTCAACACCCAAGCGTAATACTGCGTAAGTATCAAGGGGACTACATTTGGTTGGTTTTGTTCCTTTTTTAAACAGAACCTTTGTGGTAACCAGAGGTAACCGCTAATCCTTTACCGTTTTATGTTACTTGTGGTAATCCGTTATTTTCTCTCTTGGTACCATTATTTAAGGTCATAGTCTTACTTCCTATAGGTAGGCAAAGGACACAGTTAGTTTTGATGTTTTTCATTCACTTATCTAACTACTGCAACCCCTTTCTTTTCGGAATCACTCATGAATCTATCTCCCTCATTCAACTGGAATTATCAAAACTCAGTCATATTTTGCCTCTAATTACCACTGCAAATCCAAAAAGGACTCAATGTGTACAACAAGTCATTTGAATTTTCCAGACGTACAGTATATTCACCCACAAAGTGATGCAGAAATGTACAGAGGTAAAGGCTAATGGTAATCAAATTGCATTATCTACCATATTGCACCCTTGCAGATTTATTGACTGTGAACATATTCAAAAACAATTTAAGTTTAAATCGGCTCAGCTACAAGACTGCAGGATGAATATTGATTCAATCGTTGGTAGACGGCAGCACAGGAAACTGACAGTGAGGGACAAACTGTATTGCAGATCAGTGTTTTAACTCTCTTCCTCTCTTGTGGACACATAACATGAAAATAATTATGTGCTGTGTTGATATGGGATAAATGCAAATAAACTATGCAGTCACAACAATTGCATAATACATTTCATTATTCTTGATGACATTAAATTGTTGAATGAATTTTTCAATATCTGCACTAAAACTCCCTAATTGATACCTTTTGGCAGTGTGAGCACAAACGTTGTTTTTTTTTTTCTACCATTTGAAGGCTTTCTGTTGATGAAGCATTAACAGTGGGAAACATTTTAGATAATGAGGTATGAGAAATACTATTAGCAGTAAGGCACGTTTTAAAATAGAACAAAAACAACAAAATAAGATCTAGCCTGAAGTGATAATTAAAGCTTAAAAAGATGACTACTGGAAAAAATGCCATCCTATAAGATAACTTTTGGCCTAAAGAGAAACTCCATTTATTAGTTCAAAATATGCTGTCGACTTGAATATTATATAAAAAGACAATGACACTATTGTATTATCAAATCTTCAACTGATGTAGATACAAGCAGCATAAGCAGGACATTTAGGATCAGCATATATAACGGCATCTCACTGGTGCTTACCGTTGTTTGAATAGTGTCAAGAAAACAAAAAAAGTATGAAATCCTGTACTTCGATAAGCATCCGTTTTAGACCTGGATATTGTATCTCTAAAAATCGTTAGATTCATTTCTCCTTCCCTGTTGTTGTTGACTACACTGATATCAGAGGTCCTGCAGCTTCTTGATTTTGAGTGGGCACTGAAGGAGCAGTGTTCCAAAATATTAACTATTTTCGACTGAAAGCGCACTGACAACAAACAGGCGAGCTATGCCGAAACCTAGAAAACATGGAAATTCAACTGGGACTTTCCTGCAAAAAACAGTGTAAGTGGACATGTCCATAATTAGACGGGGGGGGGGGGGGGGGGAATTACTAAAAGGTACAGAAAATGTGTTAGACAGATGTCATTAGCTCAGAATGTATTTGGTCTTGAAACACATGATTTTGAATCATTTTTAGGTCTTTATCAAAGACGGTGTGAAAACTATGTTTGTACTAGATAATAACTTCTAAAGTTATGTCTAGAAAACAAACATCCATCCTTCCATATCCATACCGTAGAGCCGGGCTCCACAGTTAAGGGGAGGTTAAACATGTTAAAAGGGTTAAAGGTGATTATTCTCTTGATATGTAGGTCTCTAGAAAGCAACACTTACTGCTTCAAAATGAGGGTCACATTATGATGTGAAACCTTTCATCTTTTACCCTCCATTAACCATCTCCCATGGATGTATTGATTCTTGCCTGTGGCCATGATGATAATTATCATGATGATTAATGAATTACATGAAAAATACTGAGACAGCAACATGCAGCCGTGTCAAGTCATAACCGTTGTTCACGGGGCTTAAAGAGGCATACAACCTGATTTTGAAATGTCTCTTTGCATTTATCTATTGTTCTATAAGGTCCACCCAGCCTCTCCATAAACCTGTTTCACCAAAAAAATGGGCACAATACTGTGGAAGTATCATTGGTATTCCTTCAATTAACGTAACCATTTTTTTTTCTCATTTTATATCCTACTGCTCTCTCCATTACTCCTGTTCAAATCGCCCTCTTTTCAATCCCTTCTTAATCAATTCAATAAGTTTAAAATGATCAGCTCATGCAAAGGGAAGTCATGACCAGCAGTCTTACTCACTAACTGATGTCTACAAAAAAAAAGCAGATGAAAGTCGCCTGTGGCTCCCAGAGGCCAAATCATTGATCATTATGATCAGAACACTATGATACCTTGTAGTTGATAGTTGAGGATGAAGCAGGTCTTCCAAAAAGTGTCATTTACTTGTGAATATATTACTCTTGAAGACCCAATCGTTTAATACCTTGTTCTGAATCATCCAGCTGATATGACAGGTTAAAAGCTGATCACATTTAGTTCTGCAGGGGTTCTGTGTGCTTAAGATGCTATCTGCAATGCAGTGAGGAGAGGACTATCTTATCAACAGTCATTTGTGTTTTTTAACAAGAGCATGATACTTTCTGCTTCCCAAATGATTCCTTCTTCACTTCCCCTACAGTCTATCTTTCATCGCCTATCTCTCCATCAGCATGCTTAACCCTCAGGGGACGTGGTTTGCAAAAAGAGTGGAGCTGACTGGAGAGAAGACAGAGGGCAGGAGGGAGGAAAGAGAAGACTAAAGAGGTGAGAGTTCTTAACAACCCTCCAGGAACCATTGTTTTCCTTTATGAAGGTGAGTGTGTGCCTGTGTTGCTGGCAGTATAGGGTTTCCTATAGCAATAGTGTCCCACACAAAGGGTTAAGTCAAAGAATTAAATCTCTCAGGAAAGCATAACAAGAACACATTCTGTTTATTTGATGGATAGCCCCTTGAGATGATCCATCTCGTTTTCAAGGGGGTCCAATACTAGAAAACAAGGTTAAAGTAAAGGGAGTTTATTGTTCTATTTTTATATTATATTGTTATATGTTATATTTATAGGTAGATTGTTCCAGTCCAAAGGAGCTTTATACTTAAATGCCCATCTGCCGATTTCTTTGTTGGTTTTGGGTAAAAGAAAAAAAGGCTGCAGGGTATGTCTTAAAGAGTATAAGGAATTGCATGGTCTTAAATATTGTTTTGAATAAAAGGGAACATTGAAGTGGAAACATCTGAAGATAAATTGGAGCCAATGGCAATGTCTCCTTGAATTCAGGGGTAACTAGTTCAAGGTTTCGTAGATGGAGCAGTGATGAGTTGGATAGAGGCAACTTAAAATAAATCTGCGGAGGCTATTGTCACTAACATTGAGAGGTTGAAGATTTGTTTCAAATGTATTCTGATGTTGCCATAATCCAGTATTGGTAATAACATCTGCATAACAATTATTTTCCTCATCTGTAAGGTAAAGCAATTTATAGATTAATAGAATATGTAAGTTCTGACTTAATTTGTTTGTTATGAATTCAATGAGTTGGTAAAAAGAGAGTTGAATCAATCCAAAAGCCAATGTATTTAAAAGAGGAGACATGTTCAAGGGACGATCCATCATTAAAAGAAATAGTCACATCTGGAGTTTCTCTTTGGCCTGGTATGGTACAGAGCAACATATACCGTGATTTATTTTTGTTTAGCAATAGTTTGTTGTTATAAAGCCAGTTCTGAACAAGGTCAAACTCATTTTGTAGTGATCTTTCAATTAAGAATTTTTCAGTATTGGATGTATAGATTAATGTCGTCAGCATATAAATTAACTTGACTGTCCGAACTAATTTTAGGAAGGTCATTAATACAGATGGAGAAAGGGAGTGGTCCCAGGGATGAGCCTTGAGGCACACTCTTCTCAACAGTCAGTAATTAGATAAGTGTCCATTAAAGCTGACACGCTGGTGAATAGAATTTATTATTGGTATTGGGCGATAGTTGTTAATGTCATCTGGGTATTTTTATTTGATTTTTTTCCAAAAATGTTTTGGATTGTGCATGTTTTCTGCAAGATGTTTTTGGTAAAAGTCTGATTTTAGAATTACGTGTTTGTGTTTTAAATAAGTTCCTTAAAGATCTGTAGTTGTCCCAGTCTGCAGGGTCCTTGTTTTGTCTGTATGTCTTCAAAGTTTTTTCCCGTTGTTTGATGAGAGGGAGAGTAATCGAGAGGCTTGTACAGTAATTGAAGTCTAAACTATTCCACAGAGTAGCACATGTGTAGCTGTTACTATAGGACATCAGAGAATAATTTCAGAATGCAGTGCTTGATTTACCCTATTTGTGTTTTTGTAATCATTGCTCCTGTCGAGGGTAACTTTGCATCAGTAACAAAATCTGGTTTGCTGTTCAGCTTAGTATCTTTTATCACATGATTTAAATGAGTCAAAGACTAACTTGGCTACAGTAGAGACAATAATTCAAGGTTTCCACTCACATTGGCAGGATTTCCATTTGGTAGTGAGATGCCAGTTGCTACTACACATAAAACATATTTTGACTTTTTTCCCCAAGTGATTGTAAAAATTCCATTCTATAGAAAAAAAGCTAGAAGAGAAAAGGAGCCTATATGAAAGCACTGCAGGCATCACGCATAGTCCCTCAAAGGCATTAGGACTTAAGTATAAAAGGAGCAGTAGAAAAGGTGTGTGTATATGTGTGTGTGTTCTTAAACATCCAATTTCATTAAGTGCTATTAGCTGGACACTGCTTTCTCATCTGAAGTACAGGAAGGAGAAGAACATAGATTATTGGCCGAAGAGCCCCTGCAGACAGTCATACACTTTATATAACTGGTAGTTAATAGGTGGGTGCTTATTATGATTCAGGGATGGGAGTATGGTTACACTGTTATGGGGAAACCCATGAGGCAAACAGAAGCAGTTGGTGACACGTGCCTTGACAATTGTCTAGAGCAATTAAGAAAAAAGTAAAAACACAAGGTAGCATTGGCTGAATTTTTTTATTTTTAAAATATATTGATAAAACGGTTCAGCATCATTTATATAAATATTTAGATTTTTGAGTCTTGAGTATTCTCACCTGACATGGCACGATCAATTTCAAATGCGCACTGGTCTCAAACCATTCAATTCATTTTTCATTTACAAAGAGCAATATCCACAAGTTTAGTCCAGAATGACTCAACCTACAAAACATGAGACATACCTGTAACAGTACGCTGATAAGTCAACAACAGAATTATATCTGGATGAATTATAAACGCCTATAAATATTGCATCTGCTCACAGATTTGCCTGGTTCCCAGGATTCCAGCATTGTTTCTTTAAAACAAGGAAAGGAAAGAAACATCACATCAGTCACTTTCATGTGTGGACTCATGTTCAAAATAGTTATTAGAAAAACAAGACCTTTGTTGTTGCTCATTTAACTGACTTAGTCTCATTATGATGCTATTCGTTCCTCCTTGTTAAAACTATCATATCCATCAGTTGAGCATCTGCTGACTCCTAATCACCACTTAGAGAAAATATGCTGGCAATCCTCTTTTTTCTACACAAGAACTCTGATGTAGGCCATAATAGCATATGTCATTTTAAAATTGCATTAATAAGGAGTAGAATTCAATCTTTGACCTAGTATGCAGGAAATTCTAAATGTTTCCTAACTATTTTAATTATTAATTAATTAATTTCTAATTTATTTAAGCGTTCTGGTCTTTTATTTTGCATCTGTCTGGTACACACACATCCTGGATACTTGGTAACTGTGTTAACAGCCGAGTTAAATATATACTCCAGTCTTGGGAGTTTCCAGGGGGCAATTTGTACACAATAATTACGTTTATTGGAAACGACCATCAATCTGTGTTTACAGATCTCTCTCCACCTCTGTCCTTGATAATTAAGTTGATATCACAGTTTTAGCTGCTTTCATGGTATCTCCGTTAGTGAGAAAAGTCCATGGCAGCCATGAGCACTATCTGAAGTGGCACTCATGGAGGGCTGGTTAGTTAGTTGGGACCAGTTTGGGAGGGGCAATGGAGTTTGAGTTCTAATTGTTAGTAAGAAAAGAACTAACATAAACTTTTCAGAGAATATGGGACCAGTAGAAGAAAGAGAAAGCATGCAGGTTTAACTGAGTTATAATTTGTCCCTACTGGAGCAAGATTTGTTGACGGATCGGGTCAATGGACATATTGATGGAAAGTACATGATGTGTGATGTGATCCACATTTTTGTTTCAAACTATTTAGCAGACGTAGCCCTTTGAGAGAAATCTACCTGATTTTTAATAATAAATGTGGCCCAACACAATTAAATTATATAAACATAATCAACCACGTTTGTTGTGTGATGACACTGCAAAGCCCTTAGAGTTACAAAAGTGTTGTAACTGTTGTAGAATTCTCTTCTCAGTAGAAATGCAGCGTTCAATGTGTTCAATAATGAATTTCCCTAGTTCTGAAGTTACAAGAAGATGCGCAGTGCTTGTCACTTTCATGCTGAATAATAAAGTAAAGTGAAATGCCACGTCAGGATCATTGCCAATCAGAATGACATCAACACTGACATTTTAAAATGCCACAAATGTGTCCCACTTTGACACATTAGCTGTGTAATTATTGTCAAACTTCTGGTTTGAACACCCATTTCCAAATGTGCCTGCGTAGAATGCCGCTCCCTTTGTGTTTCCATTTCAGTGTCGGTGCCTTTTTTTAAGTCTCAATCCTTCCCTCTGAATGTTGCCTAATTGCAACCTCAGCTCATTACACCATCTTTTTCTTTTTTTACTCTTTGTTTTCCTCATCAAAATTAACGACATGAAGGAAAATGGAAAGACCTTAAAAGGAATTGCTGCATTTTTTATTTATTTTTTGCTTTGCAGTGTCAGCTGTTTACTTTTCCTATCAACACACACAGGCACACACACACACTCAAATTGTCATCCAATTATGTATTACAACTGCTATTCTAATTATGCAATAGTTCTTTGTGATTTAAAAAAAAAAGCTTCTAATAAATTACACTGAGCTTTGACATTTTTTGGTCTTATTGAAAATCTGCTGGAGACTAGCTCAGAGAAAGAAGTCCCCAATTTTGATTAAGATCTATCAGGCAACTCACAATTATTTTAGCATGGAAAGATTTGAAAAAGGTTTTTCTGACAATGTGCTGCTACTCTCCTTGTTTGGCATCTGCCTTGCAGAAGAAGTGGCAGGCATATAAAAGAACTATACTTCAATAATCAATCTTCTTTATAATGTTCTTGTTAGCTTTGATGTTCTCGTTCTCCCCAAGAGACATCAGTATTAATTTCAGTCAGTTTATAACTAGCTTCTCAGCCTAGCTTTAATTCATTTGTCAAAGTTGACGTTTGGTTCAACAGGAAATGAAAAGCAGTCATCAATGTAATGTAATCCCATTTACTTTCTCTCCTAGCCCGGCCCATCTCATTATCTGAAGGTACCCAACATTTTCTGACATGCTGGCTTTTATAAATAAAGTTTTAAGTTGTTCGAAGCTCCAAGTCGAACAGCACAAAGATGAGGAAAAAATATAGATTAAAACACAGAAAAACAAACCATTTTTACAAACTGTCGGCTCGTCTCCTGGGATGTTTGACATTTTAAAGTGCAATCCATAAGTGTGAGTGTAGCCTATCTGTTACTTAGTTATGGATGCTTCTGTTACTCTGCCTGTATTGTTGCACCTGCTCCCAAGTGTATCTGCCCACCGGCTAGCTTTATGACCCTCTGCCCGACACGTCTTCTGCCTTACCCCATTGGATTTGTTTGCTAATACGGACAGCTCCCCAGTGCAGAAAGGCTTCAAATCTCCTGCGTTCTACTCTGTGGTTCACCTGAACAAAGTGAAAGAAACTGCCAGTGAATCACAGAGCTGGAAACTGCAGCTGATCTTTGCGTTACACGCTTTCTAAACGTGGTTTACAAAAGACAAATGCTACCATATCAGTTTTCAGTGGGCTTGTCATGAAGTAACGTTCACAAGTTTATGTTCACTGCAATATGAACTTTATTGACTTTGTTTCCAAACATTTCCTATATATCATTGGTATGTCAGGCTTTGAGTCTGTGCTTTATATGATCATTGTGGTGGTCATACCTTCTTTGCTTTTAGGTCTTGCAGGTTCATTTGGAGTTTACACTTGGCAGGTAGCACCGGGCTCCAATACTCTCTTTCATTATGACACCAACTGCCTTATTCCAGTTCAAGGGGTTCTGCTTTTTCTGCCTTTACTGAACACCCCACATGCTCATACACTTATACGACGGAATTTAGGGACATCCACACCTCATCTCATTTGCTATTTAGAGCACCCTTTGTCACTTGCTGCAGTACAACCATAAAGCGTGCTCCCTTCATAATGGGTTAAACCTTTTTAAATACATTTTCTTTAAATGCAAAGCATGTAAAACCCTCCGCCAGGGGTCTCTCACTCAAAATAATAACAAAAGATGACATTGAGGCTGGCATGGAGTCATTGAAGTGATTCTCTCTGCTACTTCTGCTAATCTCGGTGTCTCTAGTAAGGCTGCAGACTGTCTTGAAAACTGATGTGGACTCTCGAAAAGAAAAACATCATTCTCAATAGAAAATTGCATTTGCTCTAACGGTATCAGGGTGACAGACGACTCAAACACTGCCTATATCCAACTGGGAACACAAGGAGTAGATGGAGAAAAGGAGAAAGGCAGAGTTCATTACAATGAAGTACATGTATTCACAAGTTGCTTGTTATTCAAAGAGATTACATGTGTTCTTTGTATTTCTAGTTCTATCAAGCATGTATTGATGTCAATTTATTTTTCCACATTTGGATTTACTGTATGTAAGACATTTATCAGAGGTATTACTTTGAGTGCAGATCAGGGGCAAAAGTAATCTATTCGCAATTTCAAATATCTACTATACAAATGTAGCCTCCAAATGATTTGACCTACAGGGTATGTCAGTATTTCTTGTACACTTTCAGAATGTTCATAAAGTTTTTGTAAAACAAGCGTCACGAAAAAAGAAATGTTGAGGAGAGGTGTACTGATCGAACTTTTAAAGTCCCAATCTGCAGATACCAAGTAGTACCAACCAATGCAAGTATTAAATAAGTAAAGTGTTTTCCTCACTGTGGTGATGAGACTAATTGCAAAGTACTGTATGGCATACAACTCGAGCAACAAGAGGAAAATGTCAACTCTTTATTTTGTTGAACCTCGTCATTTTCCATGGCATTCTTCGTGAGATGCTTGATTACATTGTTACATTTTGCAATACTAGCACCATCCATTGATCCATTACATGTGCTATTATAAGCAAAACGTTGGAGAAATTTATGTTGAATTCACGAAGGGTGATATACCTCAAGCTTCTGTTGTTAGCTTACTCCATGCTATGATGGCTCGTCCTGGCAAAATGCAAAGTCCTGCTGGTGCAATGATTACACATGATGTAGCTTACACATGTGATAAGAGAGTAGTCTAGAACTGACTTTTATATGGATTGGCTCTTTAGCAAAGAAACCTGCTCTAGCTACTTAAGTCAGCATCAGACTGATATAAACTCCAGTGTAAGACAAGTACAGTGTGGACAATCTTTAGCTCTTATTTTAGGCACCAATAGCCTTTATTGTATTTTACATACAAATTGTTCTACAACTGAGAACAAATCACTCTGATTAGTGGCTGCTGTGTTCAATATGACAAAAGCAGAATTCAATACATGAATTTCCCACAGCAAAACGAAAAATTAAATCTTAAATTGTTGTCTCAAAAGAAAAGAACCATAACACAATAAATAATTGAATATTCTATTATTCTGTTGGCCCTATACATCTTCATGAACTGTTGACGTTCTGTATTGGTCAGCATCTGCAAATAATGTATTCGGAAAGCTAGCAGAGTTAATTAAACAAAAAGACATCCAATTACATGGACCATCAACTTTAGTGAATCAGGAATGTACTCTTATTTATTTATTTTTAGTGTGTGTGTGCGTGTGTTCATGTCAAAGACAAACAGTTAATGTACTTGTGTTTTGGCCTATGTCCATGTCTGCTAACAGTAGTGAACATAATGAACACAGTGAGGACTAGAAAAAGGATCGAGAGTCGAGTGTGTGTGGCCCATTATCTTTCAATTGAATTCTGTTTTAATTTCAGATTTTATAATTACCATTACTCCGTTTACTGGAGATTCCTTCCTAGTTATTCCTTGAATGTGTTATTTTCATCAAGTCACTTTGCTTGATTTTCTGCCAGCATGGATAAAACACAAGATATTAATTAAAAATGTGTGGAGGTATTCTTCCTTGTGTGTGTGTGTGCGTCTTCTCGTGTGCATGTGTGTGATAACAGTAGTGTTTATATTAGTGTTCTAGATTTCCAATGTCTGATGATGATTGAAATATGTCATGTTGTTTAAAGGTGTGATATTAAATTGTAAATTATCGAACAATATACAGTTTCACGACAAGTGTTACATTTTTCTGAGAAAATACCTTGCACAATTAATTGTGCAATATGCGAAAACATAAAAGCATTCCATTCTACACTCCACAAAAATATATACGCAACACTTTTGTTTTTGCTCCCATTTGTCATGAGATGGACTCAAAGATCTAAAATTCATTCCAGATACACAATATTACCATTTCTCTCAAACATTGTTCATAAATCTGTCTAAATGTGTGATAGTGAGCACTTTTGCTTTGCTGAGACAATCCATCCCACCTCACAGGTGTGCCACATCAAGATGCTCATCAGACACCATGATTAGTGCATAGGTGTACCTTAGACTGTCCACAATAAAAGGCCACCCTGAAATGTGCAGTTTTTGCTTTATTGAGGGTCTGGGGACTCAGAACCAGTCAGTATCTGGTGTGACCACCATTTGCCTCATGCAGTGCAACACATCTTCTTCGCATAGAGTTTATCAGATTGTCAATTGTGGCCTGTGGAATGTTGGTCCACTCCTCTTCAATGGCTGTGCGAAGTTGCTGGATATTAGTGGGAACTGGTACGCGCTGTCGTATACGCCGGTCAAGCACATCCCAAACATGCTCAATGGGTGACATGTCCGGTGAGTATGCTGGCCATGCAAGAACTGGGACATTTTCAGCTTCCAAGAATTGTGTACAGATCCTTGCAACATGGGGCCGTGCATTATCTTGCTGAAACATGAGGTGATGTTCATGGATGTATGGCACAACAATGGGCCTCAGGATCTCATCACGGTATCTCTGTGCATTCAAAATGCCATCAATAAAATGCACCTGTGTTCTTCGTCCATAACAGATGCCTGCCCATACCATAACCCCACCACCACCATGGGCCACTCGATCCACAACATTGACATCAGCAAAGCGCTCACCCACACGACGCCACACACGCTGTCTGCCATCTGCCCTGAACAATGTAAACCGAGATTCATCCGTGAAGAGAACACCTCTCCAACGTGCCAGACGCCATCGAATGTGAGCATTTGCCCACTCAAGTCTGTTACGGCGACGATCTGGAGTCAGGTTAAGACCCCGATGAGGACGACGAGCATGCAGTTGAGCTTCCCTGAGACGGTTTCTGACAGTTTGTGCAGAAATTCTTTGGTTATGCAAACCAATTGTTTCAGCAGCTGTCTGAGTAGCTGGTCTCAGACGATCTTGGAGGTGAACCTGCTGGATGTGGAGGTCCTGGGCTGGTGTGGTTACACGTGGTCTGCGGTTGTGAGGCCGGTTGGATGTACTGCCATATTCTCTGAAACGCCTTTGGAGACGGCTTATGGTGGAGAAATGAACATTCAATGCCCGAGCAACAGATCTGGTTGACATTCCTGCTGTCAGCATGCCAATTGCACGCTCCCTCAATGCTTGCGCCATCTGTGGCATTTTGCTGTGAGACAAAACTGCACATTTCAGAGTGGCCTTTTATTGTGGGCAGTATAAGGTACACCTGTGCACTAATCATGGTGTCTGATGAGCATCTTGATGTGGCACACCTGTGAGGTGGGATGGATTATCTCAGCAAAGCAAAAGTGCTCACTATCACACATTTAGACAGATTTGTGAACAATGTTTGAGAGAAATGGTAATATTGTGTATCTGGAATGAATTTTAGATCTTTGAGTCCATCTCATGACAAATGGGAGCAAAAACAAAAGTGTTGCGTTTATATTTTTGTTGAGTGTATATTGTTTTTGATATCTTCCCAATATTGGAAATAGTACTTGCAACATAAAATGTTATTGTTTAAAAGCCCATAAAAAATCCTTTTAAAGACCCATGAAAAAAATGAGTAGTTAAAAAAGCTAACTGACAACAGTACCCTCTTGAGGAGTATATGCAGCCTGCTAAATGCACATTTGTGATTGTTTCATTCATCCTTCCATTGATTCTTCTCAAGCAATCTCTCTCTCTCTCTCTCTCTCTCTCTCTCTCTCTCTCTCTGTCACTCTGATTCGTTGCCCTGTTACCTCTCCCTCCCTTGTCTTTCAACAAACCAACAACCCCCCCCCCCCAATCCCTCGTCCTCCCTACCCTTTCCTCCTCTCCCTCTCTCTCATTCATCATGGTAAGCTCCAGTGACAGGGGAGCACTGCTCGTTGGCAGTCCGCTTAGTAGAGCCTGACGCATACAGCCTTGAAGACAGCCTTGCAAAATATAAGTGAGAGAGGATGGGAAAGAGGTATTGGACATTATGTAAATGAGGGAGGTGAAACAAAAGAGAATGAGAGCAGAAAGAAAGACAAAGAGGTCACATGTTCTCCCAGAGGAGCTGTCATTGGCCAATACATATCAGCGTGTATGTACAATACGTGTGTGTTTCCAGGGTGACCTTGGGAACTATGGCTTTCTGTCTTGGTGTGTGGTTTTGTAAAGCTGGATATGTCAGCAACTGTAGAGCAAGGAAACCTAGAGATTGTATTGTAGTTTATAGAGCAGGTCACCTTATGTCACATGTATATTTCTGCTGACATTAGAGTTGTACTTTTCATGCATGCTCAGTTTGCCCACTTTGAGAGACAACCTATGAGCATCTCATGATTTGCTTCTTTCCAACTCATGATAAATCATCAAAAAAACAACGTATCTCCTGACGTTTATTCGGTATGACTGTGATGTCCTTTCTGTTCCAGTGTACTTCACGTTTTGTGTTTTGGAAACTTAAATTTGAACTTTTATAGATTTTTTTATATAATGGATGATGCTGTGAGGATTTTTTTTTATTTTCGTGACGTGAAAGCTGAATATTGTATTGGATTCTTAAAGAAACTTAGAAAATGTTTACGCGCCTTCTTTTTCATTGTGAGTGGCAGGTCATACTGTTCATCGAATTAGAACGACAACAACACAAAGCTTTTAGCTTTAATCCTTGAAAAGAAAAACCGTTCAAGTTACTGAGAGTTAATATTCCTCATAATGTATATATGTATCCTGAATTTCTTCATGAGTGGTTTTCCTACACACATACTCCACAAGTTCAAAGCTCTTTCATGCATCTCTAAAATATGATTACTCTTGGGAAATTTAATAATCATCCTTTTTTGGAATTACATTTATGTAATCCTCCTCTGTTTAATGAATTACTTTCAGATCATGTACAGTAGTTGCATTCAGTGGGAAATTGATGTCAGTGTATACAAAAAAAGGCTAGTTATCTCTTCATTTGCCAGCTTTGGTAGTAAAATCAAGAAGGAATATTAATCATTTTCAGCTAGCAAACAGAGAGCGAGAAAACAGAAAACACGTGTGTCAGCCTTGTGTCGTACTGCTGTGACACTGTACATACACATGCAAGAAAAACACCCTGAACCTCTTTTTTTCCAAATAGTTTTAAATATGGCTTGTGATTCTTGAAGAAGTCATCGTGTCATTTTTTGAATGTTCATAGTAAGAAACAGGCCTTCTGTGATTATTGTTGTTGTTATTTGCAATTATTCAAATGTCATCAGTGGACCAAGTAACAGTAACGTGAACACAGTCTTTTTTTTTTTAGAAGTACGATGTGGTGTTGAGCAAGATTAGCTGTCAATGATCACAGAGAGAGGGAGAGTAGCGGGAGAGAGGTAGAAAAAGATGAATGGAAATAAGGGATACTAGCAAGATAAAAGTGGAGAAAGGAGGATCGAAAAAGAGGACAGAGCAAATGATGAAGAGAACAGGGATCATTTGTCATGGAAGAAAGGAACGGGTGGAGACTATAACGACCAAAGGCTTGGTGGAGAGGGAATTGGGGATTCTTGCAAGCGAAGGATTGATTGACAAAAAGCATGAGTGCGGGTGACAGAATTAGAAGGAAGGAAGGAGCAGAGATCATGTAAGATGTATAAAAAAACCACACTAATCAAAAGTGAGGGATGGAAGTAAAAAAAAAATGAATTCACGCTAGGCTGCAGAGGGGGATGGGCAGATGTTGCGAGATAGCCCCAAGCAAAATGAAATTGCAGTTTCTGTTTGTGAAGGTAGAGAATATTGGAAAGGTGTGGGCTGAAGAGTAATAAAAGGTCGAGAAAGACAGATGAAGTGTTGGAGAAGTTGGTGAAATTCTGATCAACTATTCAAATCCAGAAAAAACAAACGTAAAAAAATTTGCACACATACAGTATAAATAAAAATATCAATGTTGTTTTATATGCATTCTTGATCAATGCAAATATTAATCTCTATTGGCCCCCTTCCCTTCATAGGGATGATTGAATTATTGACATTTTGGATTTGTGTGTATGTAGGTGAGTGAGTTACATTTAACCAACTTTGCAGAGACCATTGACATGCAGATATTGAAAAATTAAGCGAACACAGAAGTCCAAAGTCATGCAGTTCATCAAGTATCTACTTGAGGCTGGCTGTAGAGCGCTGGAAGACAGCAGAAATTAAAGGTTTACAGCCTGGTAGAAAAAAAAAAAAACATAAATTGATCTGATTAGTTCATGTCTTGATTGACACACACTTTACAGGGTGTGGATGGGGGTGAGTTTTTTGAATAACTCATCTGTTTTGATTTTACAAAGGATAAGGGTTATTCACAAAAAGGCGCATATCTGCCCTGATTGACAGGAAACACAAACTAATGGTTTGTCAGTTGAAACATAATTTCCAGCGTGGTGAACCCCATCAATGGGACTCCAAAGCCCCAGTAACGAGGCTTTGTCCGTTAATATGAGGACCAGCCTTTCTTCAAAAGTATTGCGCATATCCCTATTATGTAAGTCGTGACACATATTTGGTGAAGACTTGAATTGAGGTGAAGGTAGGTCTTCAGGAAATGAATACAACAGAATGTCCTTTTAATGGGAAAAAGATGGAACTTTTGCTTGCTTCTTCTTCCTTGCTTTGTGGGAGTTTAGGATCAATAATCCATCTTCCCATCCACTGGCCTACAACCTGAACAACACACGCGTACACACACAACACTTTGATCTGAAGAGTTGCTGAGACCGTTGACAAAAGAACTGTGTCAATGGTTCACTGAATCCATCTGTCCCCCTCTCCTCTCAATTCCCCCACATTTTCATTTTCTATAATTTGTAGCTCAGTAGAGCAAAATAACAAATGACCAACTACAAATGCAGCCAGGGGTAGTGCTTCCAAGCCCATACTTTGCAGGCAACATATCTGCAGGGAAGTAAAGTCTTCTAAAGTCTTCGCCTCTAGTTTTCTTGCTATACAGCCAATTCTTCAGGAGTCCCATGCAGAGAACAGCTTATGTGTACATACAGTAGAGAGCCAAACAGGCCACGTAATTGCTTTTAGACAACATGGTAGGTAAATAAATACGTCAAGTGAGATCGCATCTTTGGAAAAAGTGTTGTTGATGTAACTGTGATACTTTGTTAGACTACTGTAGACTGTAAGCAAGCAAACGTGCAACATTCATTACACATATTCAAGGCATGTTAAAATGCTAACACACTTTTCCAAATTGTGGTAGAATAGCTCTAATACAGTATATCAGAAAAGGCAGTTCATCAGAAAAAAATGAATCTGATGGTTTGAATGATGAGCCTCATTCTCTGATTTGAAGGAGTGTTTGTCAGGAAAGATTACTATGACCTGAAGTACCACCTCTTTTTTTTTTTTCTCGACACTGTGGTCAAAATCAAATTATTTGCATATTATCTGCAAATTGAAATTGAATGTCAGTTCCTTAAATAACAAAAACAACAAAAAGCAGCTGAGTAAGGATCTATACAAGTGGCTGCTACAAAAACAGCCTCACCTTATTTGTTGCTAATGCAAAACACAACACAAGAATATTGTTATGCACAGTTCACATACTTTGCAACTCAAACACAGTACATATAGCACATATTACCATACACAAATAAGATTTTGATTCACGAAGAAGATAAAAAAGACATCAAAGCCTAAAGAGTTACAAGATGTTTAATATTTATTAATAAAATTTAAAAGAGCAGTTCTACATCCAGTAGCGCAGTTCAGTATAAAATCATTACTTCACTATAAAGTCTTCTAACTGCTATCAAGACATGCCTGGCTTTTTATGGGGGGGAAATGCTATTTGACTAACTAGGAATGCTGATTTTATTAACTCAGTAGTGTGTTTTTGTTTTGTTATAGCTTGCTGTCTGTGTTTATATCTAATTATCCTGTTGTTTCCTCTTAAAAGTACTGTGCTCTGCACTTTTTTGTCTTTTTTTCCCACCAAATTAACAACATTAAACAACAATTATCCTTGACTGAATTATCTCAGAGAGAAATGCTAACATGAAGCAGCAATTGTTCTGTATCCAGACAAATATATCTTCGTGATTTTTGTGCAGAAAGGGATTGTAAAGGGAACAGAAGCTTCCAAACTCTGCCTCAAAAAAGCAGTTGATGTTAATAGAACACACTTCAGTGCACAACATTACAGCATTGACCACACAAGCAATAAACACACACACAAACCACCTGTCTTAGTATATTTGCACACATGCAAGAAAAACAAACAAATATACCTTTTAGGCCCAGTGCACTCCTACCTGTAAAATTGTAAAGTTTATATGACAACAGACCACACATACACACACAAACTTCTGGTTTATATGGTGACTTGATAAACTCAAGTCACAGAAGAGGAATTGCCTTGTTGCACCTGTCCAGTGCATTTTCACTTCACGCACACTGACCCATTTACACACTAAACATCCTACTTTAACCCACACATTACAACTATTTAACATAAATGTACATACCGACAAGCACATAACAAATTTCCAACATATGAGATCTCAGCCACATTATTCTAAACACACCATGTGGCAGCCAATTTCTCCGTCAGCTGACGTGTGCTGTTGTGTACCGAATAACAATGACTGGACAAATGAACAGATTTATAATAAGAGAGAGATGAAAGGGTGTAGAGTGTTAAAACATTTAAACAGCTGAGGCTAGATAGAAAATAAAATGACAAAAAATCTCGCAACATGGTCAAAGTGCCCTCTGAAGACTGAATCCAAGATCAGAAAGAAGGGAAATGGAAAGAACCCAGGATGTGACATGGATTTTTATTTAATTTTTACGCAGACCCTCTTTCTATTTCATGCACCTGTTTTATTAATTGATAAAATCACACTTTATTTTCCGTTTGCACTCACAATATGGTTTTTATCAGGAGCCCAAAAATCCTCACATCACAATGAAATCACATCTCACGTAAAAGACAGATCATAAAAAACGCATAAGTGAGATTTTTTTAAGAAAATGAGAACACATCTCTGTGTTCTAGCAACTTGCACGTCTTTATTAATGTGTCCACAATTTAGTAATTTACACATATTTTGCCCACCCATTTTATAAATGGAACACATCTTGAGTTTAATTTTTTTTAAGACGTATATTAAAATATTGGACGCTTCAATAACAATAACATTTTTGAATACTGTACCATCATAATTGATGGCTTGGAGTATTATACTCCTAAACAAAGTGTCTGCAGAGCAGCTGAAGGAGACATCATCAGGAGACAGAGATGTTTACCGGCGCAAATTAATTTGAATTTCCCCCCGGGGACAAAAAGTTTTTTTTAATTTGAATTGAAGTAATCCTCTCCCCAAGTTGACTAATGGGAAAAGCTTTTTAATCAAGTTTAAAAACCAAGATGTAAAACAACCAATCATAATTCCACAATGGATTTAGCAAATCAATTATATTTAACTTCATATGTGAATGCAAATCTGTAAATCTACGCATAATTAAACAAGGCAGTATTGTCTTCTGGCATATTGCAACACCAGCCCTTTAATACTCAAGGGAAGAAAAAGGACACATTGCTGTTCAGCTGTTTGATGTAGGTTGTAGATGTGGCAAAGCCTCAAGACATATCATCTAATAATTCATCCATGAATAAAGCAGAAGTGGCCAAGGCAGGTGGAGAGAAATAAAATATAAATGCCAAAGAAAAAGGATGACATAAAAGGCTTGAGTGTTCTGAAACACCTGAAATACTACAAGGTCTATTTTAAAAAAAAATATTATACATATCTAACTGAAACTTTTCTTTGCGCTTTAAGGCCTTCCAATCTGGAGACTTGTTTTTTTTTTTTTCATCCAATTGAAAAATGTGTTTTCTTTCTATAGTCCTTTATGAACAGAGCTATGTTTATCTTTAGGTCTCATCTTTGCCTTATATCTCTCAGGTCTGTCGGTTTCGGATTACCAGTTCAAATTAGCTCTCAAATCATGGATGAACGGAGGACAATAAATGTAGAGAATAGCCTTTTATTTCTATTTTTAATGTTAAATGGTGTTGTGTACTTATCTACAGTCAAGTTAATGATGTCTCTGTGTTTGTTAATGTCTAAGTTATAAAGAATGCATGATTTTTAGTCAGAAAACTTAACAAGAGCAGACGTGTTGCTCAGTCCCCGATGTAAATGACTGGTCATTGACATGATGAATTATTCAACTCTTTGCCGCCTTTTCATCAGAGTCTCCCCAGACACCAGTCAAACTAACAGGCACATACCTCATCATGCAGTATTCATAAGCATGAAGATTAGTGACATCTCATAATTCACAGTGACACAAAACTGTTTTGAGTAAGATGTGAATTTTCTACGATATCAACCAGGAAATTGATTATTTGTAAGAAGAGAATATTGAGAAAAATACAGGAGGAAACAGAACATTTTTGGGAAATGTATACCATATTTCAATAAACAGCAGAGGGGTAATTGGTTTCTGGTCTGCAGTGGCAGTGCTGAGGTTTCTTGTGTAGTTTCTTAAGTTCTCCTCCTTAGACGATGATGTGTAGATGATGAAGAAATATCCGCTGACACTGACTTGCTTGTAATGTAAGACATTTATTTACAAAGTCAAGAAACAGAATCAGTCCAGGTTAGTCATGTTACCTGGGAGAGTCACCAGCCAAATGTGATCCCCTCGAACAATGAGAAGACCTTCTTATTTATACAGTTTTGGTCGACAACATCAGTACATTTACGACTTCATTTAAGCTTTGATCATTCAGGCTCCTACAGTCCTGCACCCCCTGTGGTTCCTCAGGACATATGGCCTCAAAGGTTACCATAGGTCACCATAAGGTGACTTCTTATCTCCCCCAATGTAGCCTAAGAGTCTGTTCTCACTTCTAAATTGTTTATCTTCTTCAGTCTTAAGGAATACCCTCATAAATAAACCCCTACATTGTCTTTGATGTTAAACCAACCTCTAACTTTAAGAACACCATTTGTCCCCCAAAAGGCTCACATGCTTCAGCAGCACATTTACACTTACATTTACTTATTTATATTACATTGTCGCATGTAAAATACACTTCACTTGCAGAGGCAGTATATTCATCTGAGAAGTTTATTTCTGATGGTAACACTGAGCAAGATACAGCAAGAGTGAAAAACCAGTAGACGAGGAGGGGTTATATGGTCATGATGAGGTGGTGCCTGCCCTGGTGGCTTTGGGTCTACTAGTTAGGAAGTTAATTGATCATCTGGTAGTGCTGAGTTTTGTTAAGAATTAAAGTAATGATAAAAACCAACGTTGCCAGGCAAGAGACAACAGCATTATCTGCTCCTTTTTTTTTTAGCTTTAGATAAAGTCTGCTGTGGGTCAGTGTGTGGGCTGACAAAAATGATGTTAGTCTCCTTCTTATGAAAGAATAGAGCTGCCCGTCTGTAATGGTTTGGCTTAGAAGAGCTAGGTTTTTGGGGGGCAGCTATTATGTTGGATGTTTGCCATGCAGAGTATTTGGTTTTCATGTTTTCTTGACGCTGTTTATCATGCTTCTCTTAGATTTATTATTCTGTTCTCGAGTGGGATGGCCTTCTTTGTCCACCAGGAGGCTGGGACACTGGTGCACTTTTATTTACAAGGCCATCTACATCTGAAATCTAATCACATGGAGAAGTTTTGATTCATAGTCTGCGTTCAAATGATCAGTTGTTGCTTTCTGTTCCTTTTGCTCGCACAGAACTGTGAAAAAGGGTCTTCGCCCACTCGGCATCTTTCACATAGAACCCGCAGCAAAAAGACTTCAAAAATAACTGAGCTGATTTCTGAATGCCTTTAAATCCAGGCTGAGAACACATGAGACGACCTCCTCTACTTGTAACTTTTTTTTTATAACTTTTATTGCTTTTAACCCCTTGACACCTGTTGTGGCGAATTTGCATCAAACAAGGTTAAATAAAGAAAATAAATAAGTCCTTATATCTAAATTCAACTTTCCTATTGTCATATTTCACAGAGCAGTGTTTGGCTTTTAAGGTATCAATGTTTCAACAGATGGAGTCCTGTTTTCCGAATGTAATATGTGATTAATATGGAGAATGATCCCTAGTTTTAAATTGGGAAAGCTTTCTTCACTGATGGTAGTTGCTAATACTTGAAGTATTGTTTGATGCTGTAAACCCTGCCATTGAGACAGCCCTCTTAAATTGTTCACTCAGTAAATGCAGACCCATGAAACTGTGCACCTTGAACTTCCTTTTTATTAAGTTTATTTTCATTTTGTTTTCATCTTACTCTTATTTTTCTCTGTTGAGAGCTTTGAGCCTGTAAAAGCGCTATATGAATGTAAAGTATTATTATTATTATTAGTCTATTAATAATAATCTGCCGACATGTTTTTCAACCAAAAGCTGTCGAGAGCAAAAGAGAAAGAGCACAGCAGCGATCCAATGACAGAGAGTAAGAGAGGAGAACATTCACCGCCAAAGCAGAGAAACAAAGAAATTAGATATCTAGACTTTATAGAGCTTATAAACTGATCCATAGCTCTGCAAACATGTCCAGGAAGCAGCTGGACATTGTGCCTATTGTGGCAACAATATAGGCTTACTTGTTAGAGATTGAGTTTGTAATGCATAAACATGTTAGTTCTATCCTCCATATCTTTGTATTATCATAAATGTTCGATACAACTACCGATATCTATACTTAAAGCTGATATGGCTGTTAACAAGTTGGCTGCAAATGTTTTAAATCACGTACCAAGTTAATAAGTGAAAATGTTATCATTTAAGTTTTGGTGTGTTTTAAAAGTTTTGATTGAATATTAAGTATTTATTTTGTCACCGGTTTATAACTATCTTTCTTTGGTAAGATTTGGTTTCAATGTTGCTGTATATGTGTGTGTAATAGTGTGAGGTGTGTGTGTATGAGTGTTATCTGTACCTGTGGAAGTGCTTTACAGGGTGCTTATGTGTCTGTGAAGGCCTGGTGATGCGTGTTATTTTGACAGCCGACAGATGGCAGGTTTCCTGCTGATAATTGGCCAGATGTGTAAGAAAACACAGAGATAAGGCAGTGTGTGTGTTTACTTTCTCCCACTCCATTTTCTCAATATCAAACAATGGAGACCCCTCACTGAGAGACAGCATGGCTCAAAAACACACCATACACACCGATACATAAAACACACAATCACACCCCAGAGATAAATTAAAGTAAGCATGCAGACATGAATGTTCTGTACTCACAGCGGGATACATTCAAAGACATCAACATGCACACACGCACACACACACACACACACACACACACACACACACACACACACACACATGCCAATCACAAACAGCAGAGGAGGAATTCTCCCTGCTGTGTTCACACTTGACATATCAAGCCTGTGATTTTTCCCTAGAAGAACATACAATTAAAAACATCCTCCTTGTCTTTAAATCATCTCTCCTGCCTTCGATACTACATTTAAATGTCACAAAGCTGGAGAGGCTCTTATTTGTTTTCAACTCACATGGAATTTAAATGCATAATAGATTGATCAAAATAATACATATGATGATTTTTCTGTTTAACATCCTGGCCTTCTTGTCTGCACAACAGCCTGCCTCTTATCTCTGAAGTGCACATCAGCATGTTCACTAGCTGTCAGCTTCCTTCCAGCCTGCTAGCCATATACCTGTAATTAATCAAATAAGACTCAAGTTTAAGTGCCCAAAAGTCTCTGTTTTTTCTCTACTGTCTAGTGTTAAGCTCTGTTAGTCCAACCTGTCTTGAGCTATCCAACAAGCTTAATCCGCTGACCTATTTGAGCCTTCTCTGGACAGCAATTATCTTGAGACGGTAATCCCAGTATTGGTATGGCTCATGACCTTGTCAGCAAAGTCACACAAAAGTCATCTGCCTAACGTTTCAGAGACTGCTGCCCAATGGGGCTCTTGCTCAGAGTTATTGTTGGATGTTCATTCTAACCTCCTGCTAAACAGCCAACGTTTCCTGTTGTGCTTGAGGGTCCTTGATGCCTTTGCTGTCAACTGTCCACAAGCTAGTCTGCTGGCGTCTCAGCCACTTTTCCTCTGGCTTACCCTCCTGCTGGAGGCCGCCAACCAGTCCCTCCAGGAAGTCGCGATGTTGCGATCGCAACAATTCACGCAAATTCAACCAATCCCTGCGATTTCTGGGCGACCTTGCAATTTTGTCCAATCACTGCAACTTTTCTGCAAATTTGAACAATCAAAATAATTTTGCCCGCAACTTTCACCAATCAGAGTAGCCCCCCGCGAAAACGGCGAGCTATACGTCACCAAAGTTTAGTGACCACGGACCAAACTCACTTCCTTGTTTTTATGAGAGTGTGCATGAAGCGTTTGTGCGCTGTAAAGAAAAGCTCTGTATGTCCGTCCTGTCTCCATGACAACCGTTTGTTGACAAAGCGCTGCTGTGTAGCTGACACTGCTCCGTCACTTTTTACTGCATGTTTAATATTAGACATTGTTTTTAAACCCAGCAGACACGGAGCGCGTATGTGAGAGGGAGACGTCACTGAGTGAGGCAGATAAATATGCTTTACAAACTAAATCGCTCTGCTCAGGTTAAAATATCACTCAATCACATTGAAGTGTGTGCAAGAAAGTAGGCTAATTGACGTGAAAAAAGAATCGCAACTATTTTTGCAATTTTTGCTTCCTGCTGCAATTTAATTGCAAAAAATCTGCTAAAAATCTGGCATTTTAGGCTGCAACAACCCCCCAAAAAGTCTGCGAAATCCTGGAGGGACTGCTCAACAGTGGTCTCCTGCTCAACCCATCTGACATAAAACATTGTCCTGTTGCCAGATTTCCATTTGAGATGTCTCCCATCTTTAAAAACAAAAATACAGATTTTCAAAGGCTTTGGAACTGTAGTGTACGGAAAAAAAAAAAGGGTCAAAAAGTGAGTTCTTTTGGGACATTGAATAATTATGGAGGCAGGTGATGGAGTCATAGTAATAATGTAAGCTGTAATGCAGCGATGTGTCAATGCTCAGTGAAGTGTCTTGGTGAGTGTGCCAGACTTACGGCTGGTTCACACGGCATTAGGCCGATTTTGGCCCTGATTCTCCCCTTCCGATAATCTTAAGGACGCCCGATCATTGTAAAATAATCGTACAAAATAATTCTGCCATGTGTGGTGTGTTAAGACTGCTCTCGTCTGCTCGGAAGGACGTCGGGACCGCTCCGATCTCAGAGAGGTTTTGCATGATTTCCCGTCTGATCGGGGGATGTTTGCGTGAAATCTGTTCGTCTGTGGTGTGTTGGCGTGTGGCTGCACACCACACACTATACGACCAAATCTGTGAAAGCTCTGATTATTTATTGCCGTGTGTGGTCTCTAAGGTTTGGGACATCAGCTGACAATTCTAAAGTCCTGCTGTGTTAACCAGCCTTGACCTGATGATGCTTTTACACATTGGCTTCTTGGAGATTTATTTTTGAAAGGGATCTTGCAGGAAAAATTCCACATAAAGTCGGGTGAACATATTCTGCTGTTTACATCGACACTGGACTATATTGGCAAAGGGTTGTGCATGTGTGAAACAGTTAAATCCCCATACCTGACCCACATCACAATGGCAAACAAAGATAAACCCTTCATACGCTCTGAAAAAACACAAACATTGTACAACTGCACTACATCATGCAAAGATCTATTCTGACTGCCAAATCTATATATCTCCACTAAAATGCTTATTTTATTAAAATATAGAAATGTATTATCAATTTTGGTACCACCACTTCCACATATTAACCCTAACTAGGGGTGAGAAAACAAATGCCAAATACTAGACTGTAGAAGGACAAGGTTTCAAACCGATGAGGGTCTTTGGCAATCATTCTACGTCTGCATGTTGTTTGCTTCAGGATCTTTCATAATCTTTTGGAAGACGCCACAGCAGACCAGCAGCTGATGTTTTCAATCACTGCAGTGAGCTAAACTTATTGCGGGAGTAAAAGACCGAAGAGGGTTTAACAGTCACCAAACCAATTTTTCTCATACGATTCCTCTTATCACAGTAATGTACATTGGAGCCAGCGCTACACCACTCTAAATGCAATTATAGGTTAAAAAAAAAAAAAAAAAGAAGAACCGCTGCTTCAGCCTGGTGGGAACGGCAACACTAAATTACCCATAATCCCTCTGAAGAATCCAATTATACTGTAGGTGTTACAATAAACAATTTAACTGGATTCTTAGAAAAGTTCTATGTAAAAAGAGTGAATACATGTATATAGATAAAAAACATGACAAACAGAAAACAGCTCCAAGGACTTTAGTGGAGCGCCCACATCATGTACATTATGTCTGATGCCAAGAAAGTTCACTGATAAAGGGCACTTTCAGGTTGAAAAAAAACATTTGTGCATGCATGTTTTATACATTTTAGTGGTAAAGAGATGTCCTTCGTCAAATTTAGCAAAGCAACATTCTTTGCACTGGATAGCAACTCCCCAAGATCGACAATCCTCATCTCACGGCGTCTTAATAACCCATACACCATCACATACGCATTATGTTCTGTTAATGCCAGATCCAGTATTTTTGTAGCATACAGTGTAGCAGCTGCCATGTGAACACTCAATGAAAAGGGACAAGCTGGGACACAGCATAACAGACAGATTATTAGGTGTAGAAATTTGCAATCTTTCTTCCACACATTGAGGCTCTCTCTCTCTCTCTGTAGAGCTGACACTGATAAGTATGAAGCTATATGTCCAGTCCCTATAGGTTTCCATAATGGAAATGCAAATTCAACATCAATTTAATTGAACCAGGAAAATCTGCATTGCATATTTAGAGCAGTTGTGAGTTGTTAGATGGAATTTAAGATAATGTAGTTTGTATCTGTTTGTACGCGTTTACTTTCGCGTAATGTTTTTTTTTTTGCTTTGACCAAACCACATGCAGGAGTTACTTCAGTCATAGTTTGTTACAATTTCACAAATTTAAACTAGAAACAAATCTTGGCAAATACTTTAAGCAGCTTTTAAATGTTTTGACATCTCTAATTTCAAATTAACATTAATAACATATTTAATATTTACAATCCCATAATAACATGAGATGTTTGGGGAAAAAGAATAAAAGCAAGCAGACATGTTTAGTGTTTTTCATAGGGACAGTCTCTTTCGGCAGGAAAGGAATCTGTTGATCAAGCAGAGTCATTAATTGTAGCAAGCATATCTAAAGGGGAGGTGAAATTTCAACGTTAACACAATGAAATATCAACTCCCCATACCATATTAAGAACTTGTTTTCACCTTCACCTACAAGCCCACACATACAATCACAGAGCAGACCTGGCTCAATCATCAACACTTAAGTGCCCATCCACAGGAGGCCTACATCACACAAACACACTGATGAGCCACTGTTTGACCTTGACTGCAGCCACACTGCTGACAGTGTAAATCTGTTGGTTCGCTGATGAAACTGTGATGAGAATTGAGACTCACAAAGCCGGTTTGAACCAGTTTCTAAACCACCTGCATGACAAGAAATCTGAGCTTTTCAACTGCAAATGTTTTCTTATAAAGGATCTTTCTTGAGCAATCACACAAGATATACAATGGCCCTATGAATAAATCCTTAACGTAATAAATTGTTTTTATTTATTTTATTGACTTTTGTGGTAATGAAAAATTTCATTAAATTGTATAGAAAATACATCAATTTGGCTGCAGAGATATACAGTGAACAAGATCAAATGTGTTTTTGTTTTTCCAATAAAAGATTCAACTGTAGGACAGCAGTGCTGCATTATGACCAGAAAGCGAACAGCAAAACAGTTGAAGAATGGCCCTTGCAGTTTGAGCGGCAGTCTGACAGTATTTTGATCTATAAAATGGAGATAAGTTTCATGTCGACTGTGTCAGGTTAAACTGGCATATTTTGCAATTATCTATCCTGGTGTTCTCTTAAAAGTCTCCTAAATCTGCTGCAGAACAATAAGAATTTCAAAATAAAAACTGTCTTTTATTCAGTGTCATTCTCCAGGGCTGCTGGTGCTTAGGGACAAAAGAGTCAGTTATGAAGAGGTGGAAGTTTGCCTTCATGTTTTACTATTTCATTTTGAAAATGAAAGATTTCAACAATACCCCCCCCCCAAAAAAAAAAAAAAACAAACACAACAAAAACAACAACAAACAAACAAAAACAAAAAAAACATTGAAATACAGAATGGTTATTTGATAAAAAATTCCTTCCTTCCTTCCTTCCTCCCACCTGAGGTCAGGTTTCAGCTGGACACAAACACTCTGCCTGATGCCCACACTGACCCTCTGCTCCTCTTATTGGAAAATTTGCAAACCTTATTTGCATGATTACTCTTTTGCAACAGAGTAGGAGAGTGCTGTGTGCGTGCGTGTGTGTACTGACACAGGGAATTAAACAAAAAGAGCCATGGTTACAGTATGTTTACTCATAGTAGTTGCGCTCTCATTCCTAATGTGTGTGCGTGCCTGTGTGCAGTGTCCACATTGTTACTGTTTGTCCAGCTTTAGATTTCATTTACAGTAATTGCCATCTTTTACTTAGCTGCTTAAAGTTCCACCATATCGTTTGAATTGGTGATTAATCAGGGAAGATTGACCGCAAAGAATGCCACTGCTGTATCCTTCCTGGCCCACAAATGCATTTGTCTGCTGCATTTAAAGGAGCCTTCAAAATTTGGATAGCATGAAATGCATCACTGCAGCACGATCAGCCTTGAAATGCAGCCTTCAAAGGATGCAACCCCTGAATTGGAAAACACAGCTATAGATAAGTTACATCATCTATTATACATGCATTGATTTTCTCTTAATACATTACTGTTGGTGGAAAATAGGCTTATGCATGTATTTTACCTTCCAATATGCTTGTGGTGTACAAATCAATCATACATATGCAAATCTTAATCTACAAACAATGTATTTTTAGGCTGACATTGACTTTTATGCATCCAGCCTGGTCCGTAGCATTTACTTCAATTTAATCTCCAATTTATGAATAATCCCCTGAGACTTTTTAACATCTGTAAGATATGGACAAAAATGTCCTCCCATAGTTTTGTGATGTGTCCAAAAGTCCCAATGGTTTCCATGTATCTGTTGAAGTCTGGGAAAAGTGAAATCAGATTCGTTCAGCTGCAGATGACGAGCTCTTGTCCCTTCATTGGCTGGAGTCCATAACAATGTGCTGACCTTTTCTCTGACATTTGTCACTGTGCACATAAGCATAGTGTGTCACGATAGCACATTAGGCTGACACATGAATTATAGGGGATAGAAAGAGTTGTAACACACACAGGATTTGACACTGAAATTTGACAAGGAGAATTAGTCATTTATGTGTCCCGATTTGTGATCAGTGAAAATGTTGCACTTTTCAACCACATGGAGACTTGTATTGTACAGTATATAATTGATATAATTTGATATCTCTAAATTTGTTTCACACCTTTTTTCTGACTTCATATCCATGTTTCCATACACTTAGCACTTGCATTTATTAAACAAGATACAGCATGTCTGTATAGAAATGTAAGAAACAATCCCAATCACTCGAATCAAAACCACTAACATTTGCTGAAAACAAACATCAGACTTTGTGTTTACCTGAGACACATGTATACATCATTATTAATACAGGTACAGGTGCAGAAAAATGAGAAAAAATTGAGATAGATTTAGAAGGCTATATGGAAGAAAGAAGGCCAAAACAACCAAATACATAAAAGCTGCTTCAATAAGACAACGCAGCCTGTCCTCCACCAAAAAACGACTCCACTGGTCGTGTGTGCAAGTGTCAAATTATGACCCATATTTACGTTTTAGAGTCAAGCGACCTCTCGCAGACGTATAAATAACTCGATCCGGTGAATGTGTGTTCGTCATCGAATGACGTTTGAACCCTAACACCGCACCGGAACAATCAGCTCACTAACTTTGTCCCAAAAGAATACTTAATTACCACTTACCTTGGTAAGTGCATCAAGCAGTGTGACTGTGCAGGGTGACAATTTACTGGCATTTCTCTGTTCGCCGGCAGGGGCGCTAATTTAGGAAATGCTTCTATGGGTCGTATTACGTGACAGACGACCTCTACGGTCTTAAAGGTTGGAGAACTTGTTGGGACAACGATAGTTCACATCTAACTCCCTTCCCCATTCAATAGAAAAGGAAAACATACAATTATCATCAAAAGCTTCAAGAATCAAGTATACTTTACTGAAGGTAGAAGTCAATGAAGGATGACCCATGCTAGATATTGCTCATTGTGGTGCTCTCAATGATGATTAGTAAGTGCTGTAAATGTGTAGAACCTCCTTTTTAAATATAAATAAATAAATAAATCGCTCTATGGCTGGACAAATGTACAGCATGGTTTTACAAATAACTGAGTACAGTCTGATGACAGAGATTGTGGCAACAAGAACAGCACACCACTTACAGTATATATTAGATTTTGGACTTGCGTGACTTGAACACCAGTGAAAGCCCCCGGTGGACCCGGGTGAATCCCCCTCTAATTTCATTCACTCTGTTATTGTCTCTTAAACTCAGCAAGAAAGTAAGTAAGAAAATAAAGTTGATCTATTTAGTATCTTTGAAGAACAGACATCATAGAGTACTTCACAATAAAGAATTGAACGGAGATAATACAGTCAAATAAAATCAAATACAAGTAACACAATTATTTACTGAAGCTGCTTCACAATAAACACACATAATATGCCAATGTAAGGTTACAGGATTGGAAAGTAATGTGCAGAAATGTAAATTTTTCTCCCGCCATGTGGATGTACCTTTTTATATTCTGTCAACCGGCAATAAAGGTTTTGGCTTTGTCATGTTACAGTAGTCATGAAGGGGTTTAGTTGTACTGGTTTCTTGTGCCACAAAACATTTGTTTTTTGGGGGGTTTTTTTAGAAATCTAGGAGGAACAAGAGACAAACATTTAGCAAATTAAAACTGAAGGACTATATGGAATTTTGTGTACCACTTAAAGTGTGTTGCATCGTTCTAATTTCTGAAAGATAATGGGGTCCTTTGTGGAAAAAAACAACAACCTTCCAAGAGTTTTGACATTAGTATAAAATACATCATGTTATTTTCAGTTGGACGGATTGCAGTTTTTTAATCAGTCTGCTTTTATATACTCAACAAAAATATAAACGCAACACTTTTGTTTTTGCTCCCATTTGTCATGAGATGGACTCAAAGATCTAAAATTCATTCCAGATACACAATATTACCATTTCTCTCAAACATTGTTCATAAATCTGTCTAAATGTGTGATAGTGAGCACTTTTGCTTTGCTGAGACAATCCATCCCACCTCACAGGTGTGCCACATCAAGATGCTCATCAGACACCATGATTAGTGCATAGGTGTACCTTAGACTGTCCACAATAAAAGGCCACCCTGAAATGTGCAGTTTTTGCTTTATTGAGGGTCTGGGGACTCAGAACCAGTCAGTATCTGGTGTGACCACCATTTGCCTCATGCAGTGCAACACATCTTCTTCGCATAGAGTTTATCAGATTGTCAATTGTGGCCTGTGGAATGTTGGTCCACTCCTCTTCAATGGCTGTGCGAAGTTGCTGGATATTAGTGGGAACTGGTACGCGCTGTCGTATACGCCGGTCAAGCACATCCCAAACATGCTCAATGGGTGACATGTCCGGTGAGTATGCTGGCCATGCAAGAACTGGGACATTTTCAGCTTCCAAGAATTGTGTACAGATCCTTGCAACATGGGGCCGTGCATTATCTTGCTGAAACATGAGGTGATGTTCATGGATGTATGGCACAACAATGGGCCTCAGGATCTCATCACGGTATCTCTGTGCATTCAAAATGCCATCAATAAAATGCACCTGTGTTCTTCGTCCATAACAGATGCCTGCCCATACCATAACCCCACCACCACCATGGGCCACTCGATCCACAACATTGACATCAGCAAAGCGCTCACCCACACGACGCCACACACGCTGTCTGCCATCTGCCCTGAACAATGTAAACCGAGATTCATCCGTGAAGAGAACACCTCTCCAACGTGCCAGACGCCATCGAATGTGAGCATTTGCCCACTCAAGTCTGTTACGGCGACGATCTGGAGTCAGGTTAAGACCCCGATGAGGACGACGAGCATGCAGTTGAGCTTCCCTGAGACGGTTTCTGACAGTTTGTGCAGAAATTCTTTGGTTATGCAAACCAATTGTTTCAGCAGCTGTCTGAGTAGCTGGTCTCAGACGATCTTGGAGGTGAACCTGCTGGATGTGGAGGTCCTGGGCTGGTGTGGTTACACGTGGTCTGCGGTTGTGAGGCCGGTTGGATGTACTGCCATATTCTCTGAAACGCCTTTGGAGACGGCTTATGGTGGAGAAATGAACATTCAATGCCCGAGCAACAGATCTGGTTGACATTCCTGCTGTCAGCATGCCAATTGCACGCTCCCTCAATGCTTGCGCCATCTGTGGCATTTTGCTGTGAGACAAAACTGCACATTTCAGAGTGGCCTTTTATTGTGGGCAGTATAAGGTACACCTGTGCACTAATCATGGTGTCTGATGAGCATCTTGATGTGGCACACCTGTGAGGTGGGATGGATTATCTCAGCAAAGCAAAAGTGCTCACTATCACACATTTAGACAGATTTGTGAACAATGTTTGAGAGAAATGGTAATATTGTGTATCTGGAATGAATTTTAGATCTTTGAGTCCATCTCATGACAAATGGGAGCAAAAACAAAAGTGTTGCGTTTATATTTTTGTTGAGTGTATATTTGCCATATACAGTATGCCACGTTGTCCTGTGACGAAGCTCTGCATTTGTCTCACAGTCACTCTTACATGTGTATATTTTCTCAGCCACATAAGCCAGTCACACTGTGAAGCACTGAAATAAAAGCTGCTCTATGAAGTTGTGGTTTTTATGGAGCTAAATCGTATTTGACAGTATTGACGACTGAAGCAGAGAGACACAGAACTGAGGGGAGGTTTGAGGGGAATCCAATTTCTGAGGACACGGGACATTGGCTGTCTATGCGTCTGTGCTTTATACGTTTGGCCTCAGAGACAGCGGCGGTTGGAATGGGGGTCCTTCGAGGTAGCGGCAAAGCAGTTTTTATTTCAGAATTAATAATGTCCCGATGGAGAGATAGCTGGAGAAAGGAAGCCAGTTGTAAAAGTGAGTAATAACACAAAGAGATGTTGTATGCTGGGATGTGACAGGAGCCTATGAGTGTGTTTGTGGAGGAGTGGAATAGCTGAGGCTGAGTGAGGCAAGCCAGCACTCTGTTTATCTACAGCAGCAGCAGCTCTGCTTTGATGGAGTCTTCAGATTTCACACCTCATTTGAGGAAAAAGGCACACACTGTATATAAATGTTTCTTCGCAAGTGGAGCTGCTGACTGCAAGAAGGCAAAACCAGTTACATTTAGATGTTGTTATAGATACTAGTTAGGACTGCCAGTAGTTCTAATGTTGTTTACATCTATTAATGAAGAGCAAAAAGCTCTTTATTAATAAAAGTTTGTTTTTGTCACAATGTAAATCCTTAGGCATACAGACATTTTTGCAGGTTATGAAATAGACTGAAATGAATACATGTTTCTTCACAAACTTCAAAATCAAACAAGAGTACAAAGACAAGACTTTTCTACGTAGTGGTTTTTTTTTTCTTTATCCCTGTCACCACTGCAACCAGGTAGGTGTCAGGTTAAATGAGTAACAGCACATTGCAGTCACTTTTTCCACAGCAAAGACACAATGAGTGATTTACTACGTGAAGGTATTTTTCTTGAGAAAACACTACTCGCACTTTAAATGCACAGGATGAAATTAAGAAGGTAAGGAGGCACTGCGTTATCCACTGCGTGTCTCACAGTTGATGCAAAGTTTTTCACAGCAGATTTAATAAATTGACAAACTCCATTGTATGCAAATAACACTACTACTGTACAACTGTAACCAGAGTGGGGCTGTTTCAGCACAACCTTTAAAAAAATAAAAAAATCAGGTAAAATTGTTATGGTTTGAACACGATTCTGGACACTGCTACTTAAAATTATCTGAATGTTTATTTGACACACAATATAAATGTGCTTGAAAGGGGCTTGAGTCTTCCAGTTACGGTGGGTATACACTGTGCAATGTTTTTGATCATTTGAAACATCTCAGACTCAAACTGCATGAGTAAATCGCGTGTGATTAAAAAAAAAACAAAGCTTGCGATTTATGTGCACTGCATCTCAACAACAGTGCTTCATTTATAAACCCTGAGGTCCCAGACCACAGGAAGACTAGCGAACACACGGACATCAGTGCGCACTTCTTGCACGTTGGAGCTGTTTGGACAGCATCTGTAAACAGAGACTACAGTCTGCAATGTAAAACCCACTATTCTGTGCTGATTTGCGTTAGAAATGAAGTTTCTGCTTCACGTCTCTCCACCTCTGTGAGTATGGCACACTCACTCTTATCTGTCAACTAACGTGCCAAAACCTAGGATAACATGTAGTTGCTGCTCTGTCTGACAGGATGATAAAACGTCTTTTGTTTCTTTGATTATGTTGAAAACTTCTCTGTGACACGATTTGCGCAATGACATAATAAGCTCTGACCAGCTGGGAGTTGTAAGCATATAACTCCACAGAAATGATTAATTAGTGAGTTTACATGTTTTAATAACACAATGTTTTAAAATGTGCCTGATTTGGGGGGGTGCTGCCTATTTCCAGTGTCCCTGCACAAACAGACACAGCAGTACAGCAGAGAATAACATTATAAACCTTCCCTGTTTATTTGGACAAAGGAATCAAAACAGTCATTTATCCTTTGACATTGGCAGTATGTACATTGAGGGAAACATCCACTGATCTCAGGTGAATGGGCTCGTAGCTCTGCTGCTGACATAGAGCCTGATTTACTAAATGTTTGTTTGTCTTAAAATGTGCTATCTGATTTACGAACAGCGTGCAGTGAGGACTGCGTATTTCATTTGAGCAAAACGATACGCATTGTCCATTTTGTACGTTAGCCTTGATGAATATGCAGTTCTGCCCCATATTGCAAAATACTGGGAGGAGAAAATGAAAAGAAGTTACGTTAGTACAAGCATTGCGGTGATTGTGACGTCTGAATTTAACACCTTTGAATGGAACATGCTAATCAAGGAGCCCAGTGTTTGGAGGAGACATAGGCAAAATAAAAGAAGGCGTAAAGATCGCTTTTGTTCCCCCCCCAGTTTCCAATTACTTATTTTTGAATGTGCTTCAATAATCGTGAAACAAGAGAAATACCATGATTAAATTAATATCACTGAACATTCACAGTCTCTGCATTCTAAAGAATTTCAACATCGACATTTGTGTCTGATCAGACCGTGCTGACCAGCTGTCTGATGAGCGCTGTGCCACAGCTCGCAACTCCTGTGTGATGTATGACAATTCATTTAAAAAAATAAGGGAAAAAAAGAGAGGCCCTTGTTAATGTCTTAATTTTCTGATAAGCCAAATGTTATTTTTGTTATATTCGGATTTATCTGCTATAACTCGAAAATACAGAGCGTTCACTCTCCTCTCTCATTAAAACCTATTTTGCGCTTGCAGCTGTCCTGCATGCCGTCCAAACTCTCCGTGATGTAAACCAGTAGAACAAAAGCCTGACTTAAATACTACCGCCTACACAAGGTTTGCACCTGTTGTCAAATATTCTTAGTAGATCACCCGCAAAAAGCCCACAAACCAAACGTGCAATCTTTTGGAGTGAACACGCGATTTAGTACTCTTTAGTTGGGAACTTAGTAAATCACGCCCATAATGTTTAAAAATAATAATGAAATATCAAACAGGTTTGATCTTCAGGAGACCAGCTGATTGCCGGTCGGAAGGGGTTTATCAGTCCTCATGCTCCCTGTATACCACACGACTCATGATTAAAGGCAGAGTCGGTAATTTTCAAAAACTAGCATGATTCTGAAAGTAGCATCCTCTCCGTTCTCCGTATTCACCAGCCCCCCTCCTCTCTGTGCTCCCTCAAAAGCCACGCCCCTCACGTACATGCAGTAGTGCCATTGGTCCAGAAGCAGATTTCAGCTCATGCTTTGACTGTGGGTTCAATGGCACAGAGAAGCACCAACCGGTCGACCACAAGAGCAGCGACCAGGACACACCCCTGACACAGCAAGGGGAGCGATTTGTTTTAAAAAACAAACCATCATCCAACATTGGTCGAAGTTTTTACAGGCTTACAGCTGCTACAGTAGATGGATTTTCTTCTATCTTTTTTCAGAGCATATAAGATCTTAATTACTGTCCGGACATAAAGACAATTTCAACCACAATCTTAAAAAGTCTATCTGGAGAAAATTACCTACTCTACCTTTGAGCTTTAAGGGAAGAGGGCAGCATTACTCATTGGCCCCCCTGAACTAACTCGCCTCCCTGGACACAAGAGTTAGGGAGTGAAACATATCACTTCTATCACTTTGCTCAGTTGTTGGAAATACAGCCAACTTCCATGAAAAGAAATGTGCCACAACCTCTAACAACTTAGGAAAACCTGCACTTCATATCTATAGGCAAAAAGAAACGCACTGCTGCATCAACAGTGAAACTTTTTAGTGCAGCTCTGAATTAAAGCAGTTGTCATACTTTGATTATCTCATTTTCAAATGTTCATATCTAAGAAATAACAGTCAGACATGAGTAATAGGCACTGCAAAGCTAAAGGAAATCAGGATATGGTGTAATATTCAGATGGGTGAAGCCCTGGCTGGCTTTGCTGTTGTGAGGTGGTTACTAATGCAGGCTGGAGACCAATGTGGATGTGACAAATTGAGCCTGCTTTGAATTCCCCTTAACCATCAGCATCTCCGGGTCGGAGGAAATAGGCCTGTCACACACGCTTGATAGATTAAAATAGTCTATACATATATGTATTTACTGAGATACACTTGCCGTCTATTTGATATCTGTCAGACAGCTGTGTGTATATACAAATTTGTTTCAATTTGTGAGTGTGTGGTTTGAACATGTGCATGCGTGTCACCATGTATCCATACGGTTGTCCACATTCTATGAATGGAGCCACCTGTGTCTGCGTATCAAAGAAACATCCTCGCCATGCTGCAGCTTGAAACACAAAACTTGAATTTACTCCTCACACAAACATACACACTCAAACCTGATGGGAACGCTCATGAATTTATGTAAGAATGGTTTAGGTGAAGCTCACTGGCCTGAAGGCAACGTTATTGCGTGGAGATGGAACGTGTTGCAGTGCAGGTGCAATGTTGTATTAACGACAAGAGGAGAGGTATCGACGGTAAAGAACAACGGAATCAGAAAGAAAGCAAAAACAGAGACATCAACTGATGCAGAAGAAGAACGCGCTTGTGGTGGAGTGGATAAGGGGGTGCAGAGAAAATCAGAAAGATTGAGGGGATGAAAAAGAGATTGAGAAAGATTAGGAAGAGACCGATTGCAGCCTGCTCATCATGAACACTTGATGTAGAAGGAATCAGAGGTTCATCTCCTGTTTTTGTCCATGTAGGACTGCGTGTCGGCAGGTTCTTTCCTTCCAGCTGAGCCAGGTCGGTGTCATTAAGTTAACTAAACATAGTATAGTCAATCTGGTCTTTCAAGCAGATAATATTTAACACATTTTACTGATTTGCAGCAAGAGATCAGCCATTTCCTGTTTGCAGAAAAAATGCCACCCCAGGGATAACAAGCATAACGATTTTGTCATGAGAGACTGAGTTTCGGCCCACCTGGAATGTACTATACATCAAATATGTCTTCATGGCAAAGAAAGATTTTAGTGGTGTCAATATAACAGCAGCCTCTATTGCTGTCCCAAATCTGTGTATCATGCTCAGTTAATATCAGAGAATGTGCAAATGAAGGAGTTCACAATATAACAAAGAATAAAGTCTTTTATCTGCTCTTTTGTAAAGTCTAAACACGTTAGGAATTGGTGCTATACAATTAAAGATTGATTGATTGATTGACATGGAAGCTGAAGAAAGGAGGACGAGAGGGAAAACCCATGAATGAAAAAGAAAGCCAACGGGGGGATATATCAGGAAAGCAACAAAGAGAAGAAATTCAATATCTCATTTTGCAGGCAAACATCTTCACAAACAGCGCTGCCGCTGAGCCTCGACAGGTGATTGGTTGAGTTGCTTCATGCGGCAGAATGTTATAATTTTGGCCGCTGCTCTTCTCGTACCTTCTCAGTGATGAAAATCAATTAATGGATTTATTTGAATGACGCCTCTGAGTGTTCAGCTTTCGCCTCCGCTGGTACTTGATTAAATCTGATACTGTTAAGTGGCAATCAAAGAAAACCAGCCGTTAGGAATAATGAATCTAATCATTGTTTCATAATCAGTCTGTATGTAGGTACAACTCACTGCTTCTCATAGTTGGTCATTTTGTGAAAGAAGGGCTGGACAAGAAATGATTGTGGTTTCACTGTCTGGCTCCCTGTATGATGGATTAATAAAGATTACATTTAATAAATGTAATAAAGCCAAATGATTATAAGGAAACTTTTCCCAGGATGAACTGCAGCCAGAGAAATGAATTATGGCAACAGTTGACCACTTTCTGATTTCATGGTTTTGTCTACCCACCCCTATATTTATTTAACATATGTCTGCTATTTTAATGTTTAAAATATTGCATATTTTGCTTTTTCTGTACATTGTCGTGAGGTGCTGGTGTAAGAAAAAGGGCATTTTGTTGATTTCAAGTTCATTTACAAATTACAAATTTATTTTGGTAATTCAGCAATACGTTCAATTTTCATTCTCCTTTTTCACCATATGTTGGTCTAGACTAACAACTAAAGATAACATTTATGCTCCACATAGTAGTTCACTAGCTCGTGGCAAACTGATTCTCTTTTACATTTGATGCTGTTCAGTTCGTGGCTCTGGGTTTATCAGCGCTGTTAAAGTAAAGACAGTGTACTGCTGCTGCGGCTGGAAGCCATGATGAGGAGATTCTTACAAGTGAAACAAAAACTGCTCCACAAAACCAAAACAATGAGTTGAGATGATAAACCTCCTCATATGGGGGCTGAGGGAACATGCAGAGCCACTAAAGGTTTCTCACACGGAGTGATCCCTTTACAGTAAAAAACTGCTATTGCTAAAATGAAAGTATTAATAAGGCTACTTTTAAGTTTAGAAAAAATCTTTGACTATGTGTTAGCATCCAGAAATGGCAGCGTTGCTGCTATATATCTGAAGGATCATTTTAAAAGGCATTTTTGTGAAGTCTTGGTGGTGAAGTCTATCCTGCTGCTGCCTTTCAAATCCCCGCTTATCAGTTTGCATTGAATGACTTAAATGTTAATGCTAAATCGATCTCCCCTCTCTGGAAGGTGTAAAATTAAAGGCCAAGAGAAAGAGAGAGAAAAAAAAAAAACACGTGTGGTTCTCAGTCAAATATTAATCAGTGTTTGGCATATATGAGGTCATATTATCAGCCTCAGTGGCTTTTGTTGAACCGAAAGAGAAAAATGTGTGTAACAATGTTTTCATGCACTGTCAACTTTTATGTATTCTATAAGATTTTGTGAAGATTGAATGATTGTGCATCTACATATGTATAAATATCAGTGTTTTTCAGTCCCCGTCAGGTTAAACCAACATATAGGAGGATATTGTGCACACAACACACAAACACATTCACAGTCTATCAGGGCACTTAGCTGTGAAATGAGTTGATTTCAGTGTGACTGAAGCAAGTACTCACGGCAGAGAGCAGCCTCGGATCACTGATTCTCCTTTTCATTTCCTCTTTTACCAGTCCCATGTTAAACCCCTGCTCCATCAGCTGCAGCTCACTGCCTGTGTGTGTGTGTCTGTGTGTGCATGCACGAAGAACAGTTTGGATGGGGGTCAGACTTTGAGTTGGATTGTTTGTTGTGAGGCTTTTTTTGTGTATATGGTGCACAGCTGTCTTCTGCCCTCTGCTGATTAGAAAACACATCTCTAGTCAAATCTAAAGAACGTGGTGACTGACAGCATAGTCCAGTCTGTACAGTAAGAGGAGAAAGTGAACAAACACAACAAAACAAACAAAAAAAAGTGAATGAATTGAAGAAATTATTGACTTGAGTAGCATTTCAATAATTTGAGTTCAACAGTATTTTCACTCTGGCTCACTTCAGGAGTATGTTAAAAAAAACTAATTTGTGATTTACTTGCATCAGATCGATCATTTCTAATGCATTCGGTAGTCAAGTATTCTAATTGCTGATTGGCTTTGTGACACTGAGTCGAAAGCTCAAGCCTACAGAATTAATTCAAGAAAAGATTGTTTTCTTTAGATATATATTGAATAAGACAAATAAATCGTTAGAAAACATCCCTGGGAGCTGATTGGTTACTGCAATCTTCCGACTGCTCAAACTGCTTCAACTTGACCTCAAACTGATTCTACCGGACCAAAAAAGCCACTGTATTTAAAAAAAAAAAAAAAAGCTCCATGGCCAAAACATGGTAAAACTAGGATAAATATTGAAGAGGCTTTTAAAAAATGGAGAGAGGTTAGAATGCAGAAAAGACTGATGCAGAGCTGGCTTGCAATCTGCATGCACATCTACTCTGGGGGGGGGGGGGATACGGCTCTGTTCAATTACATGCATTACTGCAGTACCCATTTTAAACACCAGATGTAAGAGTTACATATTGCTCCTTTAACATTCATAGTCCAACAATGTTCGAAAACTTAAATGACAAAATCTCAAAAGCAGTTGGAAGGTACCTCTAATGTGTTTGTAATGTTGGTTCCCTGTGTTGTAACTACTTGCTTTTTGTGGATTTTGGATTTTATCATTCAGTACTATAAATAATAATACAATAACAAACAGATTAGGTTAACACTGTGTGTAATGAATGTTTGCAGTAACTTGAATGGTATTATTTCTGAATGTGAATTAAAAATACTTTTAGATGCGAACTATAACGGACAGAAGACTCCAAGTTCACTGTTGATGGCAATTGTAGATGTGACTGCAACCAAAAAGACTGCCACATAACACACCAAATGTTTTTTTGTTTTGATTAGCCAAAGCTTCTGACCCTCATCTTTGTTACTTATAAAATTAATAAGTTTGTCTACTATTTTAGCCAAAACATTTTCAGCAATGCATTTTGCTTTGGGGGTTTTTAAATCACACCAAGACCCTGCATCCTGGTTTTAAGACTTAACAGATCTATTGGATTACAATCAATGTTTCTCTGGGTCAAATACCACGTTTATTACATTCTCAAACTACATATCTACCACTGCTGCAGTTAAATATTGTGTATTATTTAACTAAACATTTAAACATTGTTGTATGATGATGGTTACGCATTTTAAAAACTTACTGGAGGACCAACAAAGATCATAATATCCCTTAATTAAATGGTGAATTTTAATGGCAGTTTTGTGAAAGGATATAAACAGCAAGAGAAAAAAACTGTTTGTTGGTTGATGCTGGCAGCATGACAGTTTGAAGAATAAATCCACCAACTGTGATCAAACGCAATCGTAGGATTTATATTCTCAAATCTGGGAAGAAGATTCAGCCAAAACAACCAAACATCATACACCATAATGTGTCTGACTCCAACCAGGAAAAAGAGAAAACAAATCTTATATCTATCTGCTGCCTTTTCCTTTAGTCTTTTTTGGGTGCCTATTCGCCACAGACTGGAGGTGAGAAAAGATTGGCAGCCATTGAATAACTACCTGCATATTTCAGTCACTAATTCACACTATTATGATTTACAAGTTCTATTCTTTTGCATACCTCACTTCTGCTTCATGTATTTTTGTGTTGTCCAAGCTGTCAATTTTGCATAAATTTAACAGCAGGCACTTAAAGCCATTGTTTCCTGCCTTGTAGATTAGACATAGACGTGATGTAATTAAGCAAATAGCGGGTCTGTTTTTAAGGTGTGTGGCTGAGCTGTAACGACTGTAGACAAATAACTGGGAAAGAGCAGAGTGAAAAATATATCGTAAGTTCATTTCTTGGCAACATTTTTGCAGGTCAAAAACAAAGATCTGAGGACGCTGTAACACAACAAAGAGGTGAAAATGTTGAGATGAGCACTTTTTTTTCGCTTTTATGCTAATAAAGAGTGATAAATGAAAAAAATCTATCATGGAGGAAATTTTATTGTGGGACTGCCCCAAAATGACTGTACAAAATATGAACATAATAATAATAAAATAAAATAAACCCATTATACATAAAACCATGATCTATATGATGGGATATAAAGTGAGAGTTTACTCGCAAGTAGTTTAAAGTAAGTATGATGAGCTTAGCAAAGTAAGTTATGTTGACAGAAGTAATCACAGTTATAGTGAGCGGTAGTTAAAATATAGATAACAATGTAGGCTATTAACCAAAAGATACATTTGAAAAAAAAAAAAAGAAAGGCTTTATTCCTTTTTCTGCATCTCTGTTTTTCCCATTTTTTAAACCCAGCACAGTTTCCAGCAGATGGTTGGATGCTTTTTTTCTTGCCACTGTAACTTTGCTACATGTTGGTATTTGCTGCATGTGGTGCATTAATGTTGGGTCTTTGCAGATACTGTTGCGTAAGGTCTTTTTGAAAAGTTTCTATAAATAAATTTGTTATGAATTGGTGGTATACTAATAAAGATTGACTGATTAATTGATTGACTCTACCAAGATATTTGTTCGTAGAGATGGATAAAAGCTTTGGCCTCCGGTCATGCAGTCTCTTATGATCTAAACATAGACAGAGTTTTTTGTATGCTCAAAGACTGCACAAACATATTGGTCAAAACCAATGGGACAATATACAGATATGGATATCTGTTTATAGAGATTACTACTGGATTGAAAGTACAACAATACACACACACTCACACACACATACACAAAGCGCAGTGTCTCCAGTGAATTATTCTTACTGTGCAGGGATATTGAGCCCTGTGGGCAATGTTCCGGTCTAATCATAGACACAAGATTTGTTATGCTCCCAGTGTGAGTCACACCATACATTTACACAAAAAATTTCAGTGTGATGATGGAAAAATACGTACCAACCAGGGGCTCAATCTGCAATCAAAAAAGAAATAACAGGAAGGATAGTGGGTTTTTTGAGTTACAGCAGGCAGTAGCAGGATTTAATGTTAGGGGGCATATACATAATTTGACAGACTATACTAAGGAAACATAGCAGTACAGCAAAGATCTGTTAGAACTACCAATTTACAGAGAGCCAACACACAACTCATGGCTCAACAGTAAATTAAAGCAAAGTCAAAACTTTGCAGGTGTTTGAGTCAACAACAGTTGACAACACAATTCTTATATTATTGCCATTGACATTTTAATTATAATTATTTTAACTACTACCTTAACATTGATGTCACTATAATCATTAATTTTAAGAACACACCATCAACAAACACCTACTGTTTCAACATTACTATTATGCCCAATTACCCATCCCCCTTTCTTGTTTATTAATTATTTTTGTATTAATTTATTATTTGTTTATTTATTTCTCTTTTCCAAACACCTCCTACCTGTCCTTTATATTATGATTCCTGGCCCTTCCTGGTGAAAAAATGAATAGGAATATATTAACTATGCATGATTCGAATTATTGATTCTAGCATTTTCTGTTATTTGTAACCTTTTCCGAGGCACTCAATCACCTCTTGTAATTTATCTGAATTTCACCAAGAAAAACTGTGAACACAAAACACCTGACTTGCAATAAGAGACTAGTTGTCAAAACGTGTTAATGAGTGATTATACCTATACAATAATAATAAAACATACTAAAAGTTGCATACAGCCTGGTTATATTATGTACAGTAAATCTCTGTCAACTTTCATCCAATTAAGATGTAAAGCCATCATGTTTTATCAAGATTAGACTTAAGATCCAGGAGGGCCATAGAACTTTAGTTAAGAATAAAAATAGTGAGCAAGAAAGAGGGGAAAAAAACAAATAAATTGATGTATGAGAATGTATAAATCTGCTTCACAATTATTTACATGCCAATAGTAAAGTAATTTCAATGTTTTAAAAGGCACAACTTCATTGCCTAAATAAAGAAAAAGTTTAAAAAAACACACTTCAGGTATGAACTACGCCCACATCTCATTTTTTAATGGAATACAGATAGATTTATTTTAAGTTGGACAGAAATTGATACAGATAATGAGTTCTCTGCGCACCCATACTTTCTTACAATCTCAGTTCTACTAAGTCGAGTCAGGTTTTTCTTAATGTGACACAGTAGAAGAGATACTCTTACATGGATTGTACCAGTAGTGTTAGCCTTGCTATCACTGTTCCCATTTCACTTCTGTCACTGCTTTGTTTTGAACTTGTATTTCTCTTTGACCTGGTTGCTGGCAGATGGAATTGATGGGACCTTGAAGCAATGTTGCTGCTCTATCACCTTGTTCATTGCAGCATGATAATGACAAGATGTCCCCTGTTCTTAGAGAACTAAAAAGGTTAATAAAGACGTACAGACATTCACATTATACAGCAGAAAAATGACACAATTAAGCAGACACTGTTGTTAAGAGAATGTAGCGTTTTTAAATTCAGTGTTTTAGCCATGGGGCCTCAGGTTTCCATGAACATTTAGTCAACTTACTGTCTGAGGATTCAAGGATTCATCATAAAAGAAATTAAACATTTCCTCCTCCAGTCAATGATATGTTTGTGAAGTAAAGTTCTTCCAATAAAAATAAGTATTAAATTACATTAGATGATTTTTTCAAATTTGTGTGCATAATAAATGAAATGTGTAGCTTACTATGCAGAATATATCATCATAATTACTTAGACCAGGTATACATAGAGAACAACTGCAAAATACAACAACAAAAACGCCAAAAAGGATCTGAACCATTCTGTAATGTTTCAGACTTCAATAAATCCTGTCTCTGACTTTTACCGGAAGTTAACATCCATAAACTTGAAACCCCAAAGTCATCAGATGAGATTAAAGTGAGGGGCAGGGCTGTACTGTCAAAATTAGAAATCACTGAAAGTAATCCATGCACAAAGTGTTCCTATTATGTAAATGATGTATGTCTTGTTCTTAGTGTCTCAGCTGGAAAACATTTGACTTTGTTGTTTCTGGCACTTCTTCATCAGGCAATGCTCCTTGTTTTTTCGCAAGGGAAATGTGACAGTGCACAAAGGAAACTAACAGCTTGTAAAAGAGGTCACAAGAAGTCAATCAGTCCCCACAGAAAAAAAAAAAAATGTAGTATGCTAATTAAGTGTATGCTAATCTAAACTAGTTTAACCTAGACCATAAGTCATCTGAGGGTACGTGAATGTGTGTTGCTCCTTCTGGTTTCTCAGCTGTGCGACTGTGTGCAGTGTGGGTTAATGCAAGTGTAAAGCTACTCTATAAGAACTGTTCTGGAGCCAGTCACCCTGCATTAAACCTGTGTTTGCCCGGTAAATCCGCAGCCCATTCGCTGTGCTAATCCTAATCCTCGAATCTTTTTTTGAACAGAGGGTGTGTTTTTTTGTGTGTATGAGCCTGTGTGTTAGACAAAAAACAGAGAGAGAGAGAGATTGAGGGAAAAGAGAACAAAGACTAACATTGTGCTCACTATGCAAGTATTTAAAAAACATAAATAAAAAGAAAAAGCTTTCTCTAAACCTTCAGCATCAGAGATGACATCAAATGATACTGAACCCAAACCTGTTTAGTAGAACTGGGCTTTATACTTTGATACATGCAGACATGTTCCACAGAAAAGAGACCTCACCTGAAGGTGTTAGGACCTGTGTTACCTTACAGACTCTGTTGTGCTATAGCAACATCTATCTATACAAAGCCAATACAGTGCTCCCGGTGTCCCTTGTCTCTTGGGGCCAGATGTCTAGTATGGTGGAGGACATACTAATTCATTACTTAGATTTGTTCCCAGCTACAATGATCAGGATAGAAAGCTAGGACACAATTCCTTTCCATTGTCCTCATGTTTTCTTTTAACTCCTAATTGAATTACATTTTAAGCATTCAATATCAATTAAGAACAGGCTGGAGAGTAACGATCAAGGGAAGTGGAAGTTCCTGCAAGACAACGTTTGGTGCAGTAGCAAGCGCCAGAGACAGAGATACTTCTGAAATTGAGGCGTCAACGGACACAGGCCCTGACTTTGTATCCATTTTATTATATTGTTGCATCAAGCCTCAAAAGTCCAGAAGAAGTCAACACACTAACACACACAAATCTGTCTGAGCCCTTTACACACTTCACATGCTGATTCAGGGATCTACTTTATGGTTTATATTAATAGATGCTGTTATCAGTTGAGGAAATGGTTTATCATAAACTACAGCCCAGCGTCCTTTCAGTTTATGACTCTAAGAAACCGACATAAGGCTTGTAAAGTTGAAATGCTGTGAAATAATAAATGGCTTCACCTGGCACATCTTAAACCTTTGACTTGGAGTTGAGATGGCTCTCTCTCTCCTCTCTCTCTCTCTCTCTCTTCTCTCTCTCTCTCTCTTCTCTCTCTCTCTCTCTCTCTCTCTCTCTCTCTCTCTCTCTCTCTCTCTCTCTCATCTCTCTCTCTCTTCTCTCTCTCTCTCTCTCTCTCTCTCTCTCTCTCTCTCTCTCTCTCTCTCTCTCTCTCTCTCTCTCTCTCTCTCTCTCTCTCTCTCTCTCTCTCTCTCTCATATGCAATATGTTGAGAATACACTTTTGTCACTGCACCATTATAGCTATGTTTGCGGATCTGAGACAGCAGGAACAAAGCTCACAGGGAGTAACATTGGATCATAAACCAATATGTCAAACAATTTCTGACCTGATGATGAGGCTGAGAAGAAAGTCATTTTCTCCCCGGAGCAACAACTATTCTTATATCCAGGTCATCAAATAGCCTACTTTATATCTCATTCAGCCTTAAAAAGCTGTGCAATTTTAAACAAACCCCCATGTTAATCCGCTTGAAGGGATAAAAGACAGTCAGGTGACATCGTATGATAAAGTTAGGGATTGGTGGACGCATACCTCAAGCATCCAACTTTTACAAAGTTGACTGGTTTATGTGGACTGTATTACCTAAAGTCAGCATGTATTATTTTTTAAGTCCAATCTTTGAACCAATCCAATTAGCTGGCGTCGATATACCTCTTATACTAAAATGTAACTTTCCTGGGGCCTTCAATGCAACTACTGCTCAGGAATCAAGGACTTCACGTCGATGCACTTGTTAAGATCCTTCATTGTAATATTCAAAATCCATATAGAGTTGGAGTTGAGAAAAATATTCTAAGCTCAGACTTTGGCATGCTTTTGCATGCAGATGTCTGTTCATAGAGATAGACTGGAGCTAAATTGTCATCAGATGATAGCAAACGGGATCCAAAATTGCAATATGGCCAATACATTCTGCCACATTATTCTCCACACGAACTTCCCCCTATCATTAATGCTAAATGATGATTCTATTTTGGCTAAAAAGGAAAAGCAGATACCCAAACCTTTTTATTTGCCGTTTTATCAATTTTTCAAAGGCTGTTTTTGGGGCTATTTTCATAGGACAGATGAAGAGAGACAGATATTATGGGGATGAGAAAGTGGACTCGGCATGAATCAAAGGGCTGAGGCTTGGAGTTGAACCAGCTACTGCTGTGTAAAGGACTGTGGCCCCTGTGCCCACTCTATTGCCTGAGCTATACCATCTCCCAAAGGTTCAGCATTTCTATACAGAACCCCTAATAGATGATTTTAGGTCAAACAATCACTCAGGGTTTTTTCATGTTTTAGTATAATTTAAGAAAGCTTGTCCAATTTTAACTCCTGTCAGTCCTCTTGTTTAGTCACTTTATAATTTTCTCTGTCAGCTTCCTCTTCAGTCGTTTAAACTCTGACATGACATCTGATACTAAGCTAAGACTTTTAGCTCGAGGGGTTTGCCAGCAGCCTTTTTCTGTCAGAAGAGTTTAAACTTGCTAAACGCAACTAACACGGTGCAAGAACAGGCATTCAGGGCATGGATTAAAAAAAGGCAGAGGTATCATTCCTCTTTTTTCAAGTTAATGAGCCATCATGTTGACCTAAAGCTTGAATTGAATTGAAGTCATTCGATTATTGCTTCAACCATTAAGTGCCTTTACCTGACTAATTTGCAACTGTTCCACTAAGTCTTTGTGGTGGGAATGCTTTTAAGGCAGTATGAGATGCTGATGGCCATCATGAGCACCTGTATTCAACCTTTTCAGATTAAAATCATGAATATTAGAATTTTTTTTTAATGAAATCTCTGAACCCAGTGAAATCTGGTTTAAGGTTTTAATAGATTCAGCTAAAGTTTAGCCAACCCAACACCCCTGCAAATATAGCTGCAAAGAACCCTCCTGTCAGTTAAATCAGCCAACTCCCCTTATTATGTCCGAGTATCCATTACCCTTATTTATATTACCCTTATATAGGAAATGCTCATGAACAGACAGGGCCCATCTCATGGTTAAACTGCTTACATGGCACAGCATGGGATGGCCCCTTCCTATATCGCTGAGCTTTTAACCCCTTATGAACCAGGATGCAGTCTGAGATCCTCTGGCTGTTGCAAGAGCCATGCTGAAAACTAAAGGGGACAGGGCTTTTTCTTTGAGAACCACCATAGTTTGCATCAGTCTTCCAAAGGAGATCAGACTTGCAGTCATTAGCCATTATTATTGATATAAATCAATAATAAATGTTCTGAAGTCTTTACACTGGTTGCCAGTCTGTCAGAGACTATATTTTAAAATCCTGCTGATGGTTTATAAAGCACTTCATGGTTTAGGGCCAAAATACATTAGTGACGGGGTCGCCGGTGCCGGTGCGCGCGACCCCACGTATTGAGGCTCAGTCCTCGCACGCGGGCGGCCCGGGTTCGCGTCCGGCCTGTGGCCCATTTCCCGCATGTCTCTCCCCACTCTCTCCCCCCTTTCCGACTCTATCCACCTTCCTCCCTCTATCATTAAAGGCAACAAGGCCCAAAACAAATCTTTAAAAAAAAAAAAAAAAAAAAAAAAATACATTAGTGACATCCTGATTAATTATGGGAGTGTCCAGTCCGCTTAGGTCATCTGGTCAAGGTCTGACCTCTGTCCCCAGAGTCGGAACCAAACGCAGCCTTCAGTTACTATGCTCCTTATATCTGGAACAAACTCCCAGAAAACTGCAGGTCTGCTGCCACTCTCAGCTCTTTTAAATCCAGGTTAAAGACACACCTGTTTACTGCTGCCTTTAATTAAACTATCGTAATAAAGATTTTAATCCTTCACTCTGCACACTAACTGTTAAGTCTTTGTATATTCTTACTTCAATTAATTTTATTAGATTTTTTTTGTTTTAAGTCTCAATAATTGCAATGATTTCTAAATTTTTCAATTTTAATGTATCTTTTGTCTGTCATGATGCTTTTGATATCTTGTGTGAAGCACTTTGAATTGCCTTGTTGTTGAAATGTGCTATATAAATAAACTTGCCTTGCCTAAATCAAGTGATTTCCTAAAACACTCTGATGTTTACTGTCCCTATAACCCTCCACCTATAGCTACTGTATATGTAACTGCCATTGACAATGCCTTTCAGATGTTTTTAACATGCTCGACTCAATTGATTATCATCCTTCATCATCTATGCCAACCATCAGTGGAGCCGTTGAGTGATTCGGATTTCATGTATAATTATTCTGAACATTTGTTTTCTCTGTTCAGACGAGAATACAATCATTAGAAATAGTGAACTTGCACTAATCCCCAACATGAGCACACACAGCTTGTATATGCAGACGCAAAAAAAATGCTGGCACATAGCTACGGAACAGGACTTCACAGCAGCATAATTACAGCATTTCTTTCTGAGCTGTCACACTTAATAACCACTCAAAATTTCCTGGTCATACCCAATAAGACAATGACATAGGAATGTTGAAAAGGCTTTTTATATGGTCAATTCGTCACACTGCGTATAGACTAACTTTTTTTTTTTTTTCAAACTCAAAAGAAAGAATCTTTAATCACAAAGTAAAATAAATGTTCAGAAGTTGACATATTATTATTTCACTTTTCTGATATACTAAATGTCATATTTTTATGCAAATTAAGGAATATTCCTACTCTGAAGTCGAAGTTGCTCATCAAAATTCAATTCTCTTGGAAGCAGCACGTTTTCCATCAACAAGGATTGTACTATTAAGTTAGAAAGAAAAAAAGATTTTAAGTGAAACTCTTGAAAAGTATTGTATTTTCTAAAAAGCAAAAGACAATTATATCCGTATTAAAAGAGGCTTATTGCTTGTACAGATCAAGTCACTGAGTTTAAACAAAAGCAGATTTACTCTTGTGTATTATAAAATAATTTCATGTATGGAGGCTTGTGTTGGCTGTATTTTCATAGAAAGAAATTGGTAACTGTTTTGATATACGCAGTATAAAAAGATCATTCTGAGCTCCAATAAAGATCAGACTTTAATAATACAATGCTCAAAAGCCTGATGTTCTCTCTCCCCTCTAATAGTTCTGTCTAAATGCCACATATACTGTGCAGGGCTGCCCACAATAGCTCCACTTATCATCGAGGTGACAGGCACATAATAATGCGGCTCTATGGCTAATGGCTCCCACACACTCAAGGCTTAAAATGTATTTTTCTCTGACTACATAACTCCTGCCCTTCTCCTTCTCAAACATGATGGGATAATACATCTAACAAAGGCAATGCTTCATGGGTAATGAGTAACATTAATGTAGATGGACTTGTTCTTAGCCCAAAGCTAAAACCTTTTCATATTAGTTTGCTTCATCTTTTTGTTAACTTTTCAGTTAGATCTTGTAACCGTTGCAATGTTGTCATGAGACTTAATGAGATTTCACTTTTTTTTTCTTTTACGTTGTCTGTTAGAGGCGTGAGTTAATGTGTAATATGACTTTAATGATGCATATATGTTAACAAGCCCATACATTTTAACAATGTCACTTTAAACAATTTATCTATTGTTTATTTAATTAATCACAAAGAATACTTGTAAAATGTGTTTGACTGCGTCAGCTCTGTGATAGTTGTTTTAAATTGTACGTTAGGTGGAAGACATGACAGACATTAACAAACAAATTTTGTTGAAATAGACATCATACAGTATTCTTCAGAAATAATTTTTAAAAAATCTAATATTGCTTATTTGTGCATTTGTGGTTTTAATTGATTGATTGCTCATGCTATAAAAAGGAGTCGTGCTACGAATGACAGAGTTATTGACTTCTTCAAAGTGTGTGCCCCAGATTAGCTGAGTGGAGGATGGACAAATATTAACACTGAATCAAAAGTCATGGATCTAAAAACGACAAGTCTCTGCTTCAAACTGACAACAATCAGTTGCGTCCCCTGAGGGACTTAACAGTTTTATACTGGATGTCATTTGAATGTGAGTGCTCAACATGTCAGCAACTCTCCCAGTTCACTTTTTCTTTGCAGTGTAACATTCTCATCGTCGCGTAAGATTTCTGTTGCATTATTTGCACTTTAAGCAGAAGCAGGATCTGGAGCCAGAACAATGTCTCATTATTACTGTTAACTGTGATTTTACCTTACCAAGCTTATAGAGATGTTATCTTAAACGTAATCTTTGTTCTAATATCTGCAAACCAATGGTTCACCTCACACAGGCTGGAGCTCTGACAATATGAACCACAGGCAAAGTTTGAACAGAGAGAGGAACCGACCAACATCTAGCTGCCACCTCACAACCTCACTTCAGGGGAGACATGTCAAGACCTATTTGCACTGAACACTCAAAGTGATCTGTTGCTTGGTATGCCACTCGTTTCCAGTTCTGCCAACTAGTTAATTGCCTTCACCTGTGGCCCCAGATGGAAATTACCTTGTTATTACACTTAATGGCACAGTGCTTCTCTACATTGCATTTCATGCCAGAATCTCGCTTTGAGTTCAGGTATTGCCAAAGAAAACAATTTGGGTTTGGTGATCATAAGGGAATTGTTTACAGTGTCATCATAGGCAGCACTGCAGCCATCACCCCTAACTGGAAAAAATAAAGTGCTGAATTGTGTGTTTAATGTATTTACATTCATGATTGTTTATGGCACCGGAAAGAAAGAGTAAGAGCTTGACAAAATGACAAGGAGAACAGTTGATCAATCAGTCAATATCACCTGAGCTGGGCCACAACCTATTCATTTAAAAAGCTTATTGGGCTCGGAACCCGTACAATCATATTAGAAGACACCAAACTGCTAGAATAAAAGAACAAACAGGCACAATGGGTGATTATCTAATCCTTAATTGATGTCCTTTAAGTAATTTGTGTTTGTAACATGCAGCAACGTCTCCTGTTTTTTTTTTCTCATAGTCATTGTTTTTCATGATCTTCTCCAGCTGAGCATTTCTGCAGAGCGCATGTGTTTTTCTTTCTTATCTCATGCGATTCATTACCCTCCCTTCACCTGCTTGATCTGTCCCCGGAGGAAATTGGTGGCAGCAGTGTGATTATGTGTCTTACAACCTGATCGCTCCTGTGTTAGCGTACTGTATATGCATAAGTAGGGCTTGTGTGCGTGCATGTGTCTTAATACAAGCTAGTGAAAGACCTTCTACAGTAAATCACTCCTAGTAGATGATTGATCACTGAGGTGTGCTGCTTAGAGCCCTTAAGGCAATGCAATCAGGAAAAAAGACCATATATGCCATCAAGTGAACCAGGTATCACAATCTGAAATGAAGCATGCAATGTGAGTATACGTTGTGCGTTTGTATGTGACTGTATAGTGCCTTTTTATTCATCAAAATGTATTTCATTTAAGTTGGCAGGTTATGTACATGTGAACTAAAAAATGTAATTGTGACAGTTTGACTCTAATAATGGACATCTTGCCATTATCATGCTGCACTGAACTGTGGCGGAGCTAAAAATGGCTGAAAGGTCAAATTTGTTCCATCTGAAAAGAAGACACAAGGCTGTGTGTGTGTGTGTGTGTGTGTGTGTGTGTGTGTGTGTGTGTGTGTGTGTGTGTGTGTGTGTGTGTGTGTGTGTGTGTGTGTGTGTGTGTGTGTGTGTGTGTGTGTGTGTGTGTGTGTGTGTGTGTGTGTGTGTGTGTGTGTGTGTGTGTGTGTGTGTGTGTGTGTGTGTGTGTGTGTGTGTGTGTGTGGTTATTACCTTAATGTTAGTTATGACTTATGGCGATAGTTGCAGATCGTTCTGTTTTTGTGTTTACACGTGTGTGTGTTCGTGTGTCAAGCAACAAATAGGCTAACTATATACTCTATAACACTTCAAAGAACAGATTGTCTATGTGAGTTGTTGTAGTGTGTTTTAATTCAGTGAAGTGACTGTTCCAGCATCATGACATCATTAGCCCTGAGCCAAGTTATGAACATCTAAAGCTGTTTCAAATTTAAAAAAAGATTTGGGTTTTTTTGCATTTTGTTTGTCTTAGTTATGTACTTGTGTTTGTCCACAGTGCATTGTAGTGCAGTATGAAATGTGGGCTCTCACACCTGGGTATTTCTCACATAAACAAACAAAAATGCATACTATGAATCATGAATGCACATATTGCACTGTGACTATACATTCAATTTGATAATAATTTGTTGGAATAGCACAAAAATATGCTGTTTCAGACAGTTAAAATGTTGGCTTCTCAATGATCCGAAGGGCTTGTCTGAACCACAAAGCTGCTCGTAATGTTTCCTTAACTGTGGAAGTTGCAATTGTTTTCTTCCTTTTTTCAAGAGCAGAGGGAAACTGCTTAAAAAATAATAAATGCAGAAAAACATAGATTCCAGAAGTGAGGTGACCTGACAGTTTAGTTTACAGGCAGACTTCATAATGATGGCATTGGAATAATGGGGAATGTTTCACCCTCAGTTTGACTTCAGTCTGAGGGACACTGAAATGATCTGAATTGAAAAGAGCGATTATAACGTCTGTTACATCATACAGAAAAGACGAAGTTTCTTCTTTTAATTCTTCTTTTTTAGTCTAACATCTTATTTCCCCCCAAAAAATAACACATTTTCAATTAAAACAGGAATATAGCAATGAAGCTTCATTTTCCTACTTTAAGTCAGAGGTATTCCTTTCATTTTTGTGTGTCGTAAGAAAAGAATTAAAGCTGAGAACAATTGTGATCCTTGGTAGATGTTCATATGATCCAAATGTCCTATTCCACTTCTATTCCCAGTCCACCACAAGCTCAGTTCCTGCCCTTAGATTGTTTCCTTTTTGCTCCTGCATCATCCCCCAAAACCCAGGACAATTTTGTTGTCTCATACCGGCTTATTCACTGTGTTGCTGTCTTGCTTTATGTTATCTTTTTTGAGTTTTTGTATCTGAATCCATCACCTCCCTGCCTGCCTTCCGAAATTCCTGTCATTTATCTTCTACTGTTTCCATAATATTTTTATTTCCTTTAAGCCTTCAAATAGATTTTTTGCCCAATATAAGCTGGTAACAGAATTCAACACAGCATGTAAGCCCCTCCAGTAACTGCTGACTTGAAAGGTTGAGAGGGTTGCGATAAGATGATTATGTTTAAGACCTCACTCTAATGAACATGAACAGACATGATCACTCAACCAGCGCTGGCCCAAAATGTAATTTTATTATAAAAATATCACAACGAGTCAAAATCAAAATGACAATGTCAGGAGATGCATGACATCTACCCTCACCAGCTTTGTCCCTGTCCCAGAGTCTGTTTTAATAATAGGCTGTGAAGCATTAGGCGCTGAGGGAGTGTCAACGTCTTTCCAGCTGTCAGAGCTCAGCTGTAAAAGTGTAGATAGAGACAGAATATGACTGTAATTACAACACTTGCCATTTATTGTAGCAAAGACCAGGACCCTAGAATGAGAGGAGGGCAGACACGGACAGAAGAAAGGGGGGGGGGGGATTTTTCTTGTACAGCTGAAGCTCAAATACGCCTGATGGATCCTGCCATTTTATTTTGGATGAATGTTTACTACAGTTCTTTCACTGACTTCACTGGTTTAACTCTGGCAAAGTTGCAGAGATAAATCACAACCAGCTGTAGGTATTTTTATAAAGACACTGGCTAAACTTTTGGGAACTCCCCCCCCCCATGTGAGTTGAAGACAAACTTGACTGCCCAGTAATGATGCTTCTAGCAGTGCTAGTAAAATGGTCGAGCCACGATTCATATCAACGACAGCCTCAGTTGCTATCCTGGGTGTTTTTACAAGGCTGTATTATCTGACAACTTAGAAGAAAAATAAAGAATTCTCTGTCTCTAACAAAGTCAGAGAGCTGCAAAAACCTAGAGTAGGCTGTTTAACAGAGATAGATCTGTCCATTCTTTATCTATACTGCTTTTCTTGTTAGAGGTATGGGGCTAAATCCCATTCCAGCTGTCATTTGTAAAGGTAGAGCAGATTGATATCACCACTAGGAAATGAAATAATAATGATACATTTCAGTTATGAAGTGATTTTCAGGTACTCAAAGTTGGAACCTCCAGATAACATCAATAGTAGATGTTCATATCCAACTCCATTCTTGTTTCTCAAGTCAGATTGCTTACGATCTACAGCGAATGTGAAAAAAAAAAGAGGGAACAGGCTCAGTCAGCTTCTATATGTAAAATAAATGCTTTATAGGGAAAAGGACACTTGCTGGGCTTCTCGGTAAGGAAATCGAGGAATTAGGTTTTTGTCATGATTTTCATTGTTTTGTTCTTGATCAACAATTGGCTGAGATTTTGTCCAGTCACTCTGGTTTGTAAAACAACGATACTGATACCCATTGTCTGAAAAATGTTGCTGATGATCCAATGACCTTTCACTGTATCTGACTTTGAGTGGGGAAAACCAGAGCTTCCAGTCAGGCCAAAAGACAGGCAAACAGACAGAGTGAGAGAGTGAGAGAGTGAGAGAGAGAGAGAGAGAGAGAGAGAGAGAGGACAGCAGGATTATTTTATGGTAGTTGTGGTTCACTGATCTTAATTGTATTGTACATGGTGTGGCTCACAGCTACATCTCTCCATGTCAAAGAGAATTAAAGTTACAGGAGTTCAAAGTAACTTTAATGTTGGGCTATGATGCCCTCAGCTCTGCATGGTTCCACTTTTATCGGCCGGCTGACTCTCCACAGTCTGGTTTCCTCTGCAGGCCAGGGATTACTCATTACACTGTTTACTAAGAGCGGGGCAAAGATGTTTTCTAATACACAGGTGCCCCAAAGCAAGGCTCTGAACTCCCACCTGTTTTACTGAGGATGTTCAATGGATGAATAAATGCCTAAATAAATATCAAACAAAGATCAAAAGTTGAGAAAAACAGGTGTCTAATGTGGAGGGAATATGTACCTTCAGTTTCTTGTGCTTCAAGCCTTTTTATCCAATTATACTCTGGTGACTGTCTCTAGTTATGAAAAGGAAGTATTCCTACACTTGTTTCCATCCATACAAGAAGACGTGACATTTACAATCACTGAAATGGATTTTGAACACGCGAGGAGAACCATAAAGGCAGAGTGTTGTAGAATTCCTCAAGGGTTAAATGCAGTCCAGCTGAAGAGAAGGGAAATTATGGAGGCAGTGTGAAGGAGTTTATGTAACCAGGCATCACAAGTAGAGTTTGAAAAGTTATTCCCAATGGCTAATGCTAGAGGTTTGTGTATGTGCGAATCTGTGATATCCTCGATGACATTGCAGGCTATTGAGGATCACACTGCTGATAAGGATAAAGATGAATTTGTCAGATAAGGCCTTAGTAAATACTTCATCATTTAAAATCTGATGGTTTAAATAAAGAGGATACAGAGGGAAACATATTTGATTAGTGTTCAGCTCTGTTTTCACCATTACTGTTACTGCCACTGTTTAGCCCAAGACATGAAACAATTTTTAGTTAAAATGACCAATCATTGCCTTGTGAGGTAAAAAAAAATTAAAGGTCTAAAACAATGCTAACAGCTCTGAGGTTTTGGTTATTAACTGCAGTGCTATTAACTAAATGCTAACAAGCTCATAGGTTAATTTTTGGTAGTTACAATGCCTATAAGTCACTATTAGTATAAAGAAAAGGTCAAGCATAGGATTATTGTGGTGTCTTTGTTTGGCATTTTGGACATAATTAATAAAATATTGATGTTCATGGACTATGGAATGAACAATTTCATAATTTATTGTCATGGCTGCTTCTGACTGAACTTTGTCTAAGTTTCAGTAACTAAGATGTTAAAGTCGGATACGTTGTTGTCCCCTGAACATTCTTTATGGGGCACTAACTACTTTAGGGTTGTCAAAGATAAATTTTGCTACTATGGGCAAGCAGCTAATACCACAGTTTTTTTCTTGGAAACAATCTCCATGCAACCTTAAGACACATTGATCAACATTTTGGCATACTATACTGCTTGATGAGTCATTCTAATGCACTCACATCTCAGGGTGTCTCACAATTTGTCCCGGCCCTTTTCTGTCTCATATAAACAAGGTACTTTTTTCCCCTTTTGTTATCTTTGCATCCAAAAGTTCAGGAAAACCATCAACTCTATTTTTAGGATGAACGCCCTATCTCCTTGGTGAAAGCCATGTCCAATGAGTTCCATTTCTACTACCTCCCCTGACTTAAAAGCTAATGCAATGTATGGCAATGGCCTGAATGTTTTGCCTTGTATAGTTTAACTTTGGAATTACTTTTAATGTAAGTGCATATTAGGTACAGTGTGCACCTTTATAAAAACCAAAGGGCCAATGAAAAAGTTTTAGTAGTTGACAAAGATATATGAATATTCAAATTTCATAGCAATCATTTAGTTGAGATATTTCAGTCTGAAGCAAAACCGTGGTCCACCAGCAAAATTACCTCCATGTTTGAATAAAAAATAAATAGTTTTTACTTCTAATGCTCACTCATTGAAGATCCAATCTCCTTGCTGTCAGAAGAAACAGTGGCTATAATGGAATCCATAAAGACAGACTTTAAATGCATTTTCTTAACATCAGAAAAGGAGAACACCGTATACACCAACTGATCTGCAGCAGTGATGAATTCAGGGAATTTCATTATTCTTCCGAGATAGGAAAGGGTTGGTAGGAAATGTTTGGATTAAATGTCACTCCAACATAACATTGGTTTATCTTGAATAGGATTTACACGTTTTTTTTAAATTTCTCTAGAGAGTATCAGGTTGGTATGAAAAGGCTAGTGATTGTTTACGTTTTTCTGGTTATATTTATACATGAAGGGACACTTACAACTGATATTTGATGGTTTGATTTTACAACCACAATCCCAAACAGGTGTAACAGTAATATTACAACTTTAAACTGGATCAAAAGGACTGCCATTATTCGAGAAACTGTACACCATCTAAAAAGACCATACTTAGTTTGTGGTTTGTCTTCTGAGGATTAAACGCTTCTCTTTGACATGGCAAGTGTTTCTGCTTACTGGAAATGATGATGGCTGTAAAACACTCTCCTTTAGCTCAGCAGACATTAACTGTTGGACTTGAGCCATGCATCACAAATAGGATGTTCAAGATGACGGCTGGTTTATGCTGAGTGAGTCACTCCAGATGGACTGAGAAAAGTACTGTGTCCTCTTTGCAAATCAGTATTGATCTGATTTGGACATGACTAGATTAAAAAATATTGCCTGCATGGATGCTGTGCTGGTATGGTTGTTTGTGGAGTAATTCATAGAAGAGTGTATTTGTGTATATTTCTGCCTGCCTGCTTGCATTATACTGTAAGGAATTACCACTGAGCCTGTTTTCTGAAGCTGAACTAATTTCTCCTGCCATCTTGGTTGAATATTTCTGGAATTCCTCATTGTATTTTCTGTTACATCGCTCAGATTACAGATAACAAGCTATCAGACAGATTCATTTTTGGTGAATATGACGCATTGACACTGACTCAAACTGATTTTCTTTTACATTAATTGCATCCTGTGTTTGTAGTAACCTGTATGATACCAAACAAAAATGAAGAGTCTGCAGGCAGGGATTTGGATTAAACTATAATATTATGGGTTCTATTTAAAGTACTATGGAAGCTGTAAAAACAGTACTTATGGAAGGCAAAAAAGACAAGAGCAATCACAAACTCTATTGTGTGTTGATTTAAAAAGAGAAATCTACCAGACAAATCTACAAGCAGCCAAAGCCAATCAGCATTTAGATTTTCTTGACTTCCTTGAATAAATCAGAAATGATAAATTCGACCTCAACTCAACAAATACTCATTTCAAAATAAAAACTGTAGACATGCTCGACGAAGCTTGCATTTTTGCTATATAAAATAGATATGATTTTTTTTTTGAAAACTTAAGCGCCTTAAGACCCTTTATTGCAAGAAATTCACAAGAAAATCAGTTTCTTGTCTAAGCTCACACAGCTTAACCCTCGGTATAGCTTACTTTTTATGAATAAACTGAATCCAACCAAAAACAGATGAACAGGTACTCCGTAATGAGCCGAGAAATGATGGCGATTATTTTGCAGAAACATCTGGAGGGAAAATTGCTGCTCTGCTTTTCATCTGAACACAGGTGCTTCTCAAGCCACTAATTGGACTGTAAACAGTCAGCACACAGAAGTTTTTACTGCCACCTGCACTGTAATGCCCGGAAAGTTTTCCATTGTTCTCTGAGGCATACGGTCAGACCTTAGCCTCCAGGGCTCTGAAACTGGTTTATTTTTTTCTGAGGAAGGACATTTTGAGAAACGCCTTAATGAATTATAAAATGTTTCAAGTACCTCGACATTGGACTATATGAATTAAAGGCAAAGGGGTTTTTGACCATTGGAAAGTTACCACAATACTTGATTTTGTTTTGATCGTGTTAAATCTGCTGCTTTGATTTCACTTTGGGTTTTTTTACAGTATGGCTGCTTATATATTTTTTTTTATCACAGCATTTAACATGATAGTTACCCAAGTAAGGAAGCAGAAGATATTGAGCTACAGGAAAGAATCATTTGAGTTGTCATTTGTTTTCTTTTTCTATTCTTTGAAGGAGAATTTTGTGATTTCCTTAAGCTTGTGACTTTTATTTGAAAAAGGCTTGAAGCCATCACTAGACCTGAATACATCTGAATAAGGTTTGTCTTTTGTCTGGTCAGAAAATCTATTTTTGTGAAGTCTAAAAGCATAGCATTTTCTGTTAAACATTCATTAACCTGTATTGCTCTTGCACTCCCTTTCATATTATATACAAAAGCAAACTGTAATCACAGTCTGATTATATTTTCATACATTTCAAACAAAGGTCTCAGTCGTGTGCACACTCTGCTCACAATGTCTGTTACTCAGCTAATTGTGAGCCCACAGTTGAAAGTGGAGCCATTTTTATCTCATTGTAAATAACTTATCAGCTTAAATTATTCAACAAGTGTAATAAGTGCCGAATGCTGGTTAAATGAATAATGAAATGGCGGTCATTTAGAAAACACATTTTACGCCCAGTCTGACTGGTAACAGCTTTCTACATGACTGCAGGCTATGCCATGCCGTGCTGATACTGTGTAAGCGTACGGCCTAACTGAATAATGTGATTCTGCACAGATGACACGTACCATAACATGTGATGTGGAAGCAAACCTAAATATGATTTTTGTTTCAGGTGCGTAAAATAGCTTTCTTCTTTTGCATGAAACAATTTCAGATACTATTAGTGCCCAACTGAAAAAAAAAATATATATATATATATATATATATATATATACACTCAACAAAAATATAAACGCAACACTTTTGTTTTTGCTCCCATTTGTCATGAGATGGACTCAAAGATCTAAAATTCATTCCAGATACACAATATTACCATTTCTCTCAAACATTGTTCATAAATCTGTCTAAATGTGTGATAGTGAGCACTTTTGCTTTGCTGAGACAATCCATCCCACCTCACAGGTGTGCCACATCAAGATGCTCATCAGACACCATGATTAGTGCACAGGTGTACCTTATACTGCCCACAATAAAAGGCCACTCTGAAATGTGCAGTTTTGTCTCACAGCAAAATGCCACAGATGGCGCAAGCATTGAGGGAGCGTGCAATTGGCATGCTGACAGCAGGAATGTCAACCAGATCTGTTGCTCGGGCATTGAATGTTCATTTCTCCACCATAAGCCGTCTCCAAAGGCGTTTCAGAGAATATGGCAGTACATCCAACCGGCCTCACAACCGCAGACCACGTGTAACCACACCAGCCCAGGACCTCCACATCCAGCAGGTTCACCTCCAAGATCGTCTGAGACCAGCTACTCAGACAGCTGCTGAAACAATTGGTTTGCATAACCAAAGAATTTCTGCACAAACTGTCAGAAACCGTCTCAGGGAAGCTCAACTGCATGCTCGTCGTCCTCATCGGGGTCTTAACCTGACTCCAGATCGTCGCCGTAACAGACTTGAGTGGGCAAATGCTCACATTCGATGGCGTCTGGCACGTTGGAGAGGTGTTCTCTTCACGGATGAATCTCGGTTTACATTGTTCAGGGCAGATGGCAGACAGCGTGTGTGGCGTCGTGTGGGTGAGCGCTTTGCTGATGTCAATGTTGTGGATCGAGTGGCCCATGGTGGTGGTGGGGTTATGGTATGGGCAGGCATCTGTTATGGACGAAGAACACAGGTGCATTTTATTGATGGCATTTTGAATGCACAGAGATACCGTGATGAGATCCTGAGGCCCATTGTTGTGCCATACATCCATGAACATCACCTCATGTTTCAGCAAGATAATGCACGGCCCCATGTTGCAAGGATCTGTACACAATTCTTGGAAGCTGAAAATGTCCCAGTTCTTGCATGGCCAGCATACTCACCGGACATGTCACCCATTGAGCATGTTTGGGATGTGCTTGACCGGCGTATACGACAGCGCGTACCAGTTCCCACTAATATCCAGCAACTTCGCACAGCCATTGAAGAGGAGTGGACCAACATTCCACAGGCCACAATTGACAATCTGATAAACTCTATGCGAAGAAGATGTGTTGCACTGCATGAGGCAAATGGTGGTCACACCAGATACTGACTGGTTCTGAGTCCCCAGACCCTCAATAAAGCAAAAACTGCACATTTCAGGGTGGCCTTTTATTGTGGACAGTCTAAGGTACACCTGTGCACTAATCATGGTGTCTGATGAGCATCTTGATGTGGCACACCTGTGAGGTGGGATGGATTGTCTCAGCAAAGCAAAAGTGCTCACTATCACACATTTAGACAGATTTATGAACAATGTTTGAGAGAAATGGTAATATTGTGTATCTGGAATGAATTTTAGATCTTTGAGTCCATCTCATGACAAATGGGAGCAAAAACAAAAGTGTTGCGTTTATATTTTTGTTGAGTATATATATATATATATATATATGTATGCAAACAGACTGAACCGTTTGCATTATGGGTTTTTTAGGTTTACCGTTAGTACATCGGTATGCCTGTCTCTTTCTTCTGAATGAAATATGCAGGAAAAAGTTCAGACTGTTTACATAATCGCCACTGTGATGTCAACCATTAGTTTGTAACCTCCTTCTTGAAGGCTTGAGTTTCTGCATTTTTGCCAGCACCGTGTTTTTCTGGAGTCAAAAGAAGCCAGCAGAAGAACAAAATGTTCAAGAAACATCAAGTTACTAAACAAGACCGTCTACTCCTGTTTCATTGGCTGGTGAATAAGCTTGTAAATCTTCATCTTTACAAAGGAAATGAGATCCTGTTTAAATCATTTCTCATTGGAGTTCTTGCAAGTTTAAGTTGAGTGACTGAATGAACTCAGATAACACCTAGCTGAAAGCTTTGGGAGCCGTATGTTACTCTTGCTATGCATAACTGTTTGTCTTTCTACAACTTATAAAGCAATCTGAGTATTAGGGCTGTCACGTTATATTCTAAATTCAAACATTCATTCAAACTTTGTGACGTTCAAGCTTCAATGAGCCATTTAAACTCAAAATATACAATCCAGCAGCACATCAGGCTGTCTGAAGTATTTTGCTGTTTGATTACTGTAAAGGTTGGTTAAGTCTGTTGTACTCCTCCCCCAAGCTAAAACCACCCTCTTCCTTCTTCTTGTCTACAGCCGTCACTTTACCAATGATACTGACCAGATATATGTAAGCAAGAGAAAATGAGCTCTAACGTTGCCATAGAGCCACTCAAATCCTACTACTTTTCTGAGTCTGTGTGTGTCACAGTGATTTGTCAGTCTGTGTTGATGTGTGACCCAGCCTCCTGAAGACACAATGAGTGGCAGCTGAGAACATGCCAGGAGGGTGCTGTTTTAATGAGCACTGGCTCGAAGACAAAAAAAAAAATACAAAACATGAAAAAATCAAGGACCAACTCCTGCAAAATCTGCTCAAACGAGTGCAGCAGAGTCTGTGGATGCAAGTCACACAGGAAAGGTCAACGGAAAGTCAGAAAAGTAACAGTACAGATTTTTCAGTAGGATTCAGTAGGTTTATGCTAATTTCTGGCTTACTAGTTTGCAGGATATAAAGGATTGTGTGTTTGTTCCATTCTGGGGGGTTTTCTACAATGGTAGTTAAGGCAGAGGATGCATGTCGTTAAGGCAGCAGCCTTACCTATGAAGTGCGAGCGAAACACTGGTATTTGATTTTAAACAACTGGACAATACTGAAAAAGCTTGAAAATGCACCTTGAAAGTCATTTATAAAATACTGTAACGGTTCATGTTGTTAAGTTAGTGTGTGTGTAAAGTGTTCATAATTACGATTATGTGAGAGTCAGTAAATGCACCTCGGAGAACGTGCTGTGTGGCTGTAGGAGAGAGAGTTGTGTTGTTACGGCAAGTGGTGTTATTCGCTGCTAATAACGGCGTGGTCACGGCCGACAGTGACCGGGTTCATTAAAAAGCTGTTGATTGAACACTCTCGTCATCCTTTAACGTCCGTACGGACGCTACATTGGTGTCAGAAGTGAAACTACGGAGTTAGTTAGCCGCTAGCGTTAGCCGCAGCTATGCATCGTGCCAACATCATGGCTTCCCAGCGAGAGTTTACCAGCACGCGTCCTGAAATGAAGGAGGAGGCGACGGACAGCGACTACGGCGATATGTGGAGCCGTGATGCGGACCACAGGGAGCGCCTGAGACAATCAGCCAGGAGGCTAGCTGCTGATGCCGGATTCGGCTCTTCAGGTGGGGAGAAGCACGCTGGCGCCAAAACGTGTGACTCTGCGCGGGCTACGAGCCAGCTCCAGGTGAAAACGCCAAAGTACACCGGTAAGGCGGACTGGGTTGCCTTCCATGCCCAGTTTGAGCTGCTAGCACGTGCCATGGACTGGTCTGAAGCAGATAAGGCACTCCAGCTTGCCCTTTGCCTCACTGATGACGCGCTAGCATGCTTGTTGCTGCTTAGTCCAGCCGAGAGGGATGACTACGGGGCTTTAGTGGGTGCCCTTCAGCGGCGTTTTGGACAGTGCGGCCAGCCTGGGGTTCTGCGCTCTGAGCTGTCTAACCGACAGAGGCGGCCGGGGGAGCCGCTTCGTTTGCTGGCTAATGACATAGAGACGCTGGCGAGAAAGGCATATGCCCACATGCCTGCTGATGTGCAGAGTGAGCTAGCCCGGGACCAGTTTGTTCGTGCCATAACACCCAGGGAGCTGCGTGTTCAGACCCAGCTGGCCCACCCCCGCACCCTGCAGGAGGCGCTGGAGTTGGCGTTGGAGAGGGAGATTATTGGAGGGCCCACAGGATGTGACCACAATGACGGTGGACCTGCTGTGAGATCTGCGGTTCAAGTGGATCCAGGCCAAGAGAAGCCAGCTTGGGCCACTGAGTTGACTGAACTGGTCCGGGCCGTGTCGCTGCAACCACTACGCAACGATACCCGCCCTCGTCGCAGTCCCCCTGTCTGTTGGGTGTGTGGTCAGGTTGGCCACATCAGCGTAAGGTGCCCTAGGCGGGCTGGTGATCCGGGAAACGGCCCGGGGTCTGCATAGACGGGACGGTGCAGACCCTTGTCCCTGTGTCCCACGCTGCCCCATTGGTAGGTGGTGGAGCCCAGCAGCACAGACGGGGAAACCTGGCTCCACTTCCCCCAGAAGCAGACGACAGCATTGAGTCTGCAAGGGTGGTGGGCTGGACTCACTCGGGCGACTTCTGCCATGTCCCCGTTACCCTGGCGGAGACCCAGCGCATAGCCCTTGTTGACACGGGTTCCACTGCGACGCTGATGAGACCGGATGTGATTCCAGCGGGGACACGGTTGGAGCCTACAGTGGTAAAGCTGCGTACGGTGACTGGTGAACTGACCCCGATGCTGGGGAGAGGGAGGGTGGCTATCCGGATAGGGGGGCTTGTAATGGACTTTGAGGTGTGGGTTGCAGCAGTCCAGGATCCATGCATCATAGGACTTGACTTCCTGCGGGCCGCTCGCTGTGTGCTAGACCTGGGGAGGAACACACTGGCTTTCCCGGAGGGCCCCATTGTGGGACTGGTGCGCCCCACACCGGCCCTGGGGTCACAGCTGGAAACTTCAAGAGCTGGCGAGATTCATTATCAGCCAGGAGTGGCACCCCAAGCTCCCGCTCTCACCCCTGAACCCCCCTCCTCCCCTGCCCCGGTCAGATTGACTGCAGTGAGGGAGATATGGAAGCGCAGCTGTGACGGCTTGGAACCTGAGCAGCAGGAAGAGCTGTGGCAGGTTTTGCTCGAGTTTCAGGACATGTTTGCGCTTACGGAGGAAGAGGTGGGCCTGACACACCTGGTACAGCACGAAATTGACACTGGTGATGCCCGACCCATCAAGACACGCCCTCGTCGTCTCCCTATGGCACACCAAGCAGCGGCAGAGGTGGCAATCGATGAGATGCTAAAGGCCGGCATAATTGAGCCCTCTGACAGCCCCTGGGCCTCGGGGGTGGTGATGGTTAACAAGAAGAAGAGTTCAAAGATGAGGTTCTGTGTTGATTATAGACCACTGAACAGCGTGACCAAGAAGGACTCATATCCATTGCCCCGCATTGATGAGTCGCTGGACTTGGTGTCAGGTTCGTCCTGGTTTTCCTCACTAGACCTGCGCAGTGGATACTGGCAGGTGCCCCTCAGCCCCTCAGCCAGGCCGAAAACTGCCTTTTGTACCGGCAGAGGATTGTGGCAGTTTCGGGTCCTCAGTTTTGGCCTGTGCAACGCCCCCGCCACGTTTGAACGCCTAATGGAGAAGGTGCTGGCTGACGTCCCCAGGCAGGAGTGCCTTGTCTACTTGGATGACATCTTGGTCCACAGTAGTGCCTTCAAGGCGGCCTTGGGAGCCCTGCGGCGGGTTCTGCAGAAGATATCAGCTGCAGGACTAAAGCTTCACCCTGATAAGTGCTGTTTCATGAGAAAGGAGTTGGAGTTTCTGGGACACAGGATTGGAGGAGAGGGCATCAGCACGCTGGAGGACAAGGTGCGTGCAGTGAATGAATGGCCGGCCCCCACCAACCTGAGGGAGCTCAAGAGCTTTGTTGGACTGGCATCCTATTACAGGCGGTTTGTTCGCAGCTTTTCTTGCATAGCTGCACCCCTCTTCCGCCTGCAACAAAAAGACACTGATTTTGTATGGACAGCAGACTGTGAGCAGGCCTTCAGCTCTTTAAAGAAGGCGTTGACAGAGTCCCCCGTACTCACCCCCCCCGATCCTGGCCAGCCGTTCGTCCTAGACACAGACGCCAGTGATGTCGGGATGGGTGCTGTGCTGAGCCAAAAAGGGCCAGAAGGTGAGAAAGTGGTGGCGTACTTCAGCAAGACCTTCAACAAAGCTGAACGACGCTACTGTGTGACACGCAGGGAGCTCCTAGCAATCGTGAGAGCAATAAGCCACTTCAAGTATTACCTCTGCGGCCTGCCCTTCACTGTCAGGTCAGACCATGCAGCACTCCAGTGGCTGATGTCGTTCAAGGAACCAGAGGGGCAGATTGCACGCTGGTTGGAGGAGCTGGCGCCATACACCTTCCAGGTGGAGTACAGGGCTGGAGTTCGCCATGCTAACGCTGATGCTATGTCCCGCCGGCCCTGTGCTTCTGATGGCTGTCGGTACTGCGAAAAGAGGGAGGCTCGGGAGGTGGAGCTCTGCACGGAGGAGGGGCACAACCCTGTGCTCGACGAGGATGGACTAGTCTGCAGAGCAGTGCAGATTGTTGGGTCATCAGAATGGAGAGTGCATCAAGAGCAAGATGCCGATCTCCGACCAGTGCTGCTGTGGGTGGAGTCCGGAAGGAGGCCCTATCGGAATGAGGTCGCCGGGTGCTCCCCTGCCACGAAGGGACTCTACGAGAAGTTTTCAGCTCTTCGACTTAAGGACGGGGTACTTCAGAGAGCCTGGAAAGTGCCAGCTACAGGAGGGGAAAGGTGGCAGGTGGTGGTCCCCAGAGCTCTAAGAGAAGATGTGCTAAAAGCCTGTCATGGCACGGCTGGAGCGGGGCATTTTGGAGTCTCAAAGACCCTTCGCCGGGTGCAGCAGAGTTTTTACTGGGGCCAGCTCAGACGGGACGTGGAGGACTTTTGCCGCCGCTGTGACCTCTGCACATCGCATAAAGGCCCCCCCGACCGATCCCGCGCCCTGCTTCAACAGCTGGCAGTGGGAGCCCCGATGGAGAGAGTAGCCGTGGACATAATGGGCCCTTTCCCACGCACAGACAGGGGGAACCGTTATGTCCTGGTTGCCATGGATTATTTTACGAAATGGCCAGAGGCGTACGCCATACCGAACCAGGAGGCAGAAACTGTTGCAGATGTGCTGATGGAGGGCATGTTCGCCAGATTCGGGGCAGCTGAGACTATCCACAGCGACCAAGGAAGGAACTTTGAGTCAGCAGTTTTCTCTGCCATGTGTGAGCGCCTGGGAATGGAGAAGACTCGGACCACACCTCTGCACCCACAGAGTGATGGACTCGTCGAGCGGTTCAATAGGACTCTGGCGAAGCAGCTGGCCATACTCACCGCGGAACACCAGCGCGACTGGGACATGCACCTACCCCTTGTCTTGCTGGCCTACAGGTCTGCTGTGCAGGATTCCACCTCTTGCACACCTGCTCTGCTCATGTTGGGTCGGGAGCTGCGGACCCCAGCAGAGATGTTTCTTGGAAACCCTCCGGACACACCGGTAGCTCCGCCAGGGCCGGAATATGCCAGGAGGCTCCAGGATAGGATGGAGTCGGCTCATGCTTTTGCCCGTGACCAGCTTGGAAAGGCAGGGGTAAGGCAAAAACGAAACTACGACCTGAGGTCCAGGGGCAGGGACTTCGGGGCTGGTGACTTGGTGTGGGTGTACACCCCGAAAAGAAAGAAAGGACGGTGTCCAAAGTTAGACTGTCATTGGGTGGGGCCCTGTGAGGTGTTAGAGAGGTTGGGGGAGGTTGTGTATAGGGTCCAGCTGCCCCCTAGAGGGAGACGAGTGGCTCTTCACAGAGACAGGTTGGCCCCATATCGAGGGGATGCGCGCCCACTTCAACACCCCAGGACCCCGACATCCCCTCGGAGAGGTGAGACTTCACCACCCCTTGACTCACCTCCTGCACAGCAGCCGGATGCTGCAGGGTTGACCACACGGCCCCAGAGACGAAAAAAGACTCCGGGTCACCTCAGGGACTTTGTTTGCGATCCCTCGGGGCGAGGGATTTAGTAAGGGGGGGACAGTGTAACGGTTCATGTTGTTAAGTTAGTGTGTGTGTAAAGTGTTCATAATTACGATTATGTGAGAGTCAGTAAATGCACCTCGGAGAACGTGCTGTGTGGCTGTAGGAGAGAGAGTTGTGTTGTTACGGCAAGTGGTGTTATTCGCTGCTAATAACGGCGTGGTCACGGCCGACAGTGACCGGGTTCATTAAAAAGCTGTTGATTGAACACTCTCGTCATCCTTTAACGTCCGTACGGACGCTACAATACTTTAAGTAAACAATAGCACAGTGCCATGAAGATTGCATTTTGAAGTACTGTATTTTGCCAACATAATTGAAATATTTGATTCAAGTTTCACACCGTTTGATGATGAAAATACAAACAAAACCTGGATTACCCAGAACACACTGTATTGGGCTTTGTAATGACAAATAATAAGTTCCTTTTTTCTGAGCACACGGCAGACTGGAGTAAATTGTTAAATAAGCCCTCTCTTGTAACAAATATGTAATAGTAAATAATATTGTGAAGCAAATATCGGTTTTACATTGAAATCTAAATTGTGAAATATTGAAAGATTCACCACTATTTGATTTTTTTAGTTTCTTTTGATATGACCACCTATCTCATGGGTTGCTCTGAGGGGATTTTCTCTTTCCTCAACTATTTCTCTGTGAACAGTGTACATGGCATTACAGCTATTTGAATGCCTGTTGTGAGAACAATAAACTGTATATGTAAAAGTTTGAGACGTAAAGCATCAGTTTAATACTTCTTTTAAATGAGAACCAGCTTGTCTCTCCGTAGACTTTTGACCTGGGGAAGTTGTGTCCTGGATAGTTCGAAAGGATCAGTTCCACATTGGCGATAGGAATTCAACTAAACTGGGATGGCCCTCATGTTGTTTATTTGCAAGTCAACAAAAGTTATCCGGGTCATGATGTAACTGATAAGACTTTTATGTGAGCCCAACAGTCTCATTGGGTCATCTCGGTGTCAGACAGAGTTAGTAATGATGAATAATCCTCTACATGGCTGGCTCATCATCACTGCAGGTGAAAAATGATGATGCTGTTTTTTTAGTTTTGGCTGCTTGTCCTCTCTCCCTCTCCCAGTGAAAGATGACACAGTGAATGTGACATTCAGAGAAGTTGGCAGAAAAAGACAAACAGTAGATTATAAACAGAGGGAAGCTGGATGGGGGTCAGCTGGGCTTAATGATTGAATGTCAAGCATTTGTAATATTAACTCTTTCATAGTTGGACTAAAGTCAGCAGAGCCTAGGAGGATAACATGTAGTCAGAATCTCTCGCTCCCTCTTCTGTTGACCTTTTTTTACGAGGTCTCATTCTCCTCCCTTCTCTACACTTCATTGTAATAAAGTTTGCTTTAGTATCAAGATTAACATCTCAAAGGCAATATACCACAATAGGTTGAATGTCAAACCTCTATCTGTTCTATATAGAGAAAAATGAGCCCTATTCTGGTTTTATAAGGGGGGAAAGAGGGCAGGTGCATACGAGGACCTCACTGAGCACACAGAATTTTAAAAATGTGTCTGAGCCCTCGGCGGCTCTGTGCAACATGATACAACTTCCGTTCAATGAAGAAGAAAAATTCCCTCTAATAAGAATTGCTCTTTTTGCTTCATCTTGATGATATGTTATAGTGATTCTTTGTGTTTCTATCATCCTTTTATTCTCTGTGGGTGTCCATATGTTTTTCCTCTCATGTTTTGCACCCTCAAACAATCCTCCTCTATCTCTCTCTTCATGTCTCATTAACTCTCTCTCGCTCTCTCTCTCTCGCTCTCTTGGCACCTCCACACGTACTTCCTTTTTCTGCTTCTGTGTATTTGTTTTCATTGCGCTGTCATTTATCCATCTCTTCTGTTGACTTTTCACCTTTCAATATCCATTTAACTGACATTTAATCTCTCTCTCTGTTTCTATTTAGGTGGTCAGGTCATGCCTGTCTGAGGAGCTCTCTCTGCCACAAGAAATATGCTTCAGTAGTTACAATTCCTCTCTCTTTAATGCCCTTTTTCCCCTTTTATCATCATTTTCTTCCATTCTTTATCTCTTTCCACTTAATTTGCTCACTCCTTTATTCCCTCTTTTATTTTGCCTTCCTTTTGCAAATCCATTGCACACCTCATTCCTTCTTTCCATTTTTTGACGATCCATCCCCTTCTTTTCCTCCCCTTTCATTTTGTTTTCTTCCCTTGCTCCATGTGTTCCTCCGAAGTGCTTATTCCCCTCTCTTTCACTTCTTCACAATCTCTTTCTCTCTCTCTTCTTTTTTTTTACCGTCTTTACCTTATGTCCCCCTTAGTCCTTTCTGTCCTCCTCCCCCTGCTTTCCACTTTCCTTTGCTCACCTCACCTAACACATTTCCATTTCAAACTCATTTCATCCCCAGCTTTACTTCCATTTCCCCCCCCCCCCCCCCCCCCCCCCCCCCCCCTTGTTCATGTCAAGTAAAGACACATGCAGGCTTGTGTGCAATCTCCTCTCTCCCTCACAAACATCACAGCTCTCAGAGTACTTTCTTGTAGCTTCCACAACTTTTACTTTTTAATTTCTGCTCTTTGGTTCTGTCTTTGTCTTTATCTCTATCCAAATTTCTTCCTCTTTGAGTCTCCCTGACTTACTGTATTTTTTTCTCCATATTCTCACCGGGCTCCCTCTATGACACCAAATGTCTCAGTATAACACAATTTCATCACCTTCCCCTGATCTTCGTTTCTTTTTTCCCCTCATCCCTCTTATCTAAAAGCTAGCCTGCATCAATAATGTTTTTGTAGTCCCTTGCCTCTGCACAATCTCTTTGAAACAAGAGCTTTACCAAGTTACATGTCAAGGTGATGGTCCCAAATAGAAACACCTGGGCGCCACAATAAATCATACTTTCATTGTTTAGTCAGTATGAGCAGTGAAAATACACATTGCAAAAGTCTGAAGTTATCACAATTAATGAAAAGAAATTAATGTCAACATTTTTCTAAGAGAATGCATACTTTTTTATCAGATACATGCCTGATTATAATGATCAGGCTTTAACACTAATATGATGCAGTCAGATAAAGCTCCTATAGCTGGTCATCAGCAATACCACAGACTAACTGCTAATTTACAGCTGCTACAGCAAAAACTGCTGCACAACGTGCAACACACATCACACGAATCCTTCCCCCTTCAGATCGAAATCAAAGTCTCCCTGTTTTTCATCAGTGCATCCATGGAAAAGCCTGATGGATTTTTTTTTTTTTTAATTTAAAGTTAATGACATTCTGAACAGGTGGATATGCTGCTAAAATCAATAACTCACACAGGATTTCTACAGCCAAACAGATTGTGATCAGTACCTACCTTATTTCAACAGTACTGTGGTAAACATGTTTTAAACATTTCAATACATTCTGAAACTACAGGTTGTTGTAGATTTCAAAGGAGACCTTATTTTTGTTCTTGTAGTCCAAACAGTTCAAGATCAGCATTCAGTTTCCTCAGCTTATAGCTGTATAGGCTGTATAGAATAATATTATCCAGCTTGCTTCTCAATACTGTCGGAGAAAGGCATCACATATGGAAAAAAAAAGAAGAAAGTCAATCCCAAAGTCCTGCATGCAGACAACTCAATATGGACCTGGACATAGCTCACTATGGATGTTTGTCTGCTCAGGGCTTCCATAACATACACTTTTGTTTCTGTAAATATCAAGGAGATGAGTCAGAAACCCCAATTGAAGTCCTGGATTGGATCAGCATGACACAATGATGTTAAATCTTCCATTGACTGGAACCTGGGGATTTGTCAATGCAGAACATAGATTAGTGGTGATCACTGCGAAACTGACGACCACCAACAGAGGTGTTTATGTATGTGTGTGCCCAGCCTGCCCCCTTTTTCATCTAAATAGTGCAAAAGCTAAAAGGTTTTGTACTGCAGAGAAAATGCCCAAAAATTCTTACTGTTGGGTTGTTACCTTCTTCAAGGTGATGGTACTCCAACAGCGAGCTGACTCTCTAACAAGAGGTTATATAATCATATATCAAGTGGAAAATGATATTTCACACGCTGGGTCATGCAGCCAGGGGCAAAATGTGTTATATTAAGGTCACTCGTTAATTTTTTCGTGTTCTTCTGTGCACTGAACATCTGTCATGTGATGATGCAGACACCAGGAAACCAGCAGCTTTGTGTCTGCTCGAACGAGGAGATTAAAAACAAAGCCAGGAAGGATTTGGTGACAATTATAGGCTAGCACAGTTACAGCCAGGTATGCTGTCACCTCCTGTCCTTATCTGTGTTAGGAGAGAAGAGAAGAGGAGAGGGAGAGGAAGTGTCAGAGAGAGGACATCAGGGAGTAAGAGTATCGATCCACGTCAGGTTAAGATGACCCAAAGACAAGTCCGCCAGGAGAAGCCTTCAACTCACAGCCTAACTATATTCCTGTCTCCTTGTGTTTCCTGCTGCTCTCAGCTGTTGTTCACTCAGGATGTATCTTTGTCAGATTTCAGTCCACTTCGAAGTTTGGTATTATTGAAAGTACTTAAAGGATCCATATCAGATTGACTTTTTGAATAGAGAGTATACTGTATATACGCTTTATACTGTGTATATTAGTTTTACCACAGTTTTACACTTCAGATGCTCCTGTTTATTAAGAAATCTTTTTCAGTATTAGAGACTATAGATCTCTTCAATTCTAACCGTCCCACACGAGAAACCATGTGTTTTCGATTTGTGCTCTGCTTGACCATGAATGTTTTTCGAACATGTTTCTGTTTGTAAACTGGTACGTGGAGGACTTCAAATGTTAAAATGATATCTTTAAATAAGGTCCTGAATTCATCAACTTATAAAGTCATGGCTTAAATATTGCTATCAGTTCTTCCTTACACATCAAGCCCGATTGATGTTTGCATTTATCTGGAGTAATGTTTTAAGCCATCTGAAGAATCAAAGTCCAACTCTCCTTTTAACTCTGTTTTGGTCTCAGAAAGCGACCGAAAATGTGCCAGTACATCCAACTGGCCTGGCAAGTGAAAATGCTTCAATTTGTCCCCAGTGTTGCTCAACTTTGCAGTGGGATATTGGGCATGAAGCATGTCGTGGGTTTCACTCAGCTTTTTCTTAGATACTAGGATTGCCTAAGTCTGCCCTAAGAAGTCATTACCAGACCAAGGAGAAGAGACAAATTGCATGTTATCTTTTCATGTCTTAAATTGTCTACAAGAGTCCAGACAATGTTTATGATCAGAAATATGATGATCTGAAAATCAAATCTTTTGTTCTAGGTTTTTTTTTTTTAACAACAGGATTCCAAAGTGTCTTATAACTAAAATATGAAAGCGTTATGTATTTAAACATGATCTCCATAACTTCAGTCATAAGTATTCACTCTGACATGTGCAGCCTCCTTGGAGTACAACATTACAAACAATGAAGGAATTTTAGATTTAGAGTTGTAGTTCAAAAGGCAGAAGATCAAGCCCAAAAAGCATGAATGATGTTGTAAAAAGTAGTTATAACTAGGAAAAGCAATATGGAGTGGAGAGGTGGAGGTGATGTTTAAACGCCATAGCGTTGTAAAGAAAAAAATGGAGAAAGATCATGACTAATTGCTAAAAGTAATGGAGTCTTACTTCAAGTCAGAAGAGATGTCAGAATTTGATGGAAAATATAGGGTTCAAGTGTACAAACTGACAAAGTGAGGAACAAGATCAAGACAACATCAGTCATTTTGGGTGTTAATAAATAAGTGTATCGAGCACTTCAAACAAGAATAAGGTTTTATTTAAAAGGGTTCAGACAATCATGAGTAATTTGTCCTTAATGTCTTCATTTAAAACACCTGCACATCTATTGTTTACCTATAAAGGTGTTTTCACTTATTAGCCTGGTTAGACCTCTCTTGCACCTTTGAGGAAAAAACAAAGAAACAATAGAAGTTTCATGAGTAAATAAACTTGTATCTATTGATTTTATGGTGTGGCCATAGAATAAGTAATTATTTCATCCCAATAACTGTAAAATCAAATGTTTAAAGTCATTAACAACAACTCTGAACAAGAATAGACCCTTTTTTTTGTTTCCATTGTTTGAGATCTAAGAAATTGTCTATTTACCAAAAGGCTTGTTTCTCAAATTCAGTTCATAAATTTGTTTAGATCTATTATGGTCCACTGGATAACACTTAATTGTCAGTTTGCAAAATCGTCACATCACTATCGCATCAGATGCTGATTTGACAAAATGACTATAGCACAGATAAGTTGGTCACCATGAAAGTCAAATCATAAAGGTTCAGTTTTATCATACAACACAATGCCAAGGATGTTTTGAGAGAGTATGCAATTGGCCTGCTGACTGCAGGAATGAACGATGATTTTTCTACCTTAAGCCGTGTCGAAAATGTGCCAGTACATCCAACTGGCCTGGCAATCACAGACCAATTGCAACCGTGCCAGGACCTCCACATCTGGCATCTTCACATGCAAAATCATTTCGGACCATCCACCCGGGAAGCTAACCTAAATGGACTTGAGCTTGTATTGCGCTTTTCTAGTCTTGTGACGACTCAGATGGCAGTGGTTGCTAGCGAGACCATCAGAAGTAACTAATCCCATTTACTTGCATTCATACACTGCCAACAAAGCGGCGGGATCAATAAGTTTCTCAGGTGTTAAGTGTCTTTACCACTGGGGACTAATTGGACATGTTGCTGCAGGAGCTGGGGATTGAACCCTCAACCTTCTAGTTGAGAGACGAGGACTACCATCTGAGCTACAAAATCCCCGATAAAGCAATTGGTTTTCATAACCTCGAGCTGGGCGATATAACCTCCTGTGAACCACTAGTTGGGCTGTAACCACAATCACCCGCTTCAATATACTACCTAATCAAGGGAATTTGCCGTTTTGTAGTTGTCTAAATTATGAAAGAGAATAATTATGTCACTTGTGGTTCATGTTTATTCAGGCCTTGGAAGTATTCCAGCTGCAGGTTAATTCACTGCAAATAGCTTACTTAAACATCCAGATAGAGCTGCATTAATCGAGTACTTCAGTCATTGAGTATTCTGATAATTAAACAGATAGATTAATAAAGTAATCTAATAAGACATACTGCATGCTCTGCCATTGTTCTATTGCTTTAATCAGGAGTAATATTATTGTACAAAAAAGGAAAATAGGAAAGGTCTTTTGAATGAAAAACATTTTTTTTTTCCATTTTGGAGATGTGTTTTTCTAGCTTTTATTCTAAAATATTTTTTAAATGTTTTTTTTAATCGAGGATTAAGAGTTTTTGCTGTATTTTGCCTTTACAGCTTTAACTATGTACATTTTCCTGTTGTGGGACCAAGACATTGTCTTATCTTGTCTTGTCTTATTACAAGACCTAAATAAATACTTTAATTTAATTAAAGTCACAAAAGCTGAGGCATGTGCGTGCATGCGTTAAGCTTTAATAACTTGACTGCAGCGTTTTATTTTCTGGGGGTGATGATTTGCTTTAACAAAACAGTGCTATTGACGGGGCCAATAGCCACAACAGTGATTTACATTCTTAACCTGCTATTTATTATTGCTATAATTACCTTGGTCTCTTTTCTAGCCTAATCTCAGAAATCACATTAATGTATGTTAAATAGGCCTTCTACTGCTAATGTATTGTTAACATTACCATTTTGTGTCTGGTCCACCCTGCAGCGCTGATGCATAGTTTGGATGTATTCAATTTTAACTTTACAGCATTCAAATCCAAAGGAACTATGGTGAGCTAAAAAAAAATCAACATATTTTTCAACTCTCCCCTCCTCTGCTTACAGCTGTGCAAAACCAAGAAAAGTGACTCAGTCTTTTACATAAAACCCTGAATGAGGCCATCATTATGGGCCGATTATTTCAGAAAAAAAGTAACTGTATGGATTCTTTCAACGGAGACTCCCACTCCCAGCTATCACGCAGCTGGTGGGCTGTTTTTATTCTTTAGAAAGTTTTTGATTGCAGCTCTACAGTGTTTGTGGGAAAAGTGTTTTAATATTGTGGAAATTGCCCTGAATGCTTTGAGATTGAGACACAAACATGGATAATCACCAGTCACTCTGCTCTGTGAAAAAGCTTGTCCAGGGGTGAGAGGTTCTGATTGGTTGACTGCTGCACAGGCTAACAATCACAGCGAGCTGCTCATGTTGAGATTGTGTGGACAATGATTAAAAGAGAGCTTTTAAATCCAAAAACATGTTATCACCATTAAACAAATTCACTGCACCAAAATGGGGCAGATTAGAAGGTGAGTGTAGGTCCTTGAATATATAACAAATATACATAGATAGATAGATAGATAGATAGATACTTTATTGATCCCATTCAGGGCCCGGGAGAATTACTTATTTACATTAATAAATGTTGATGTTCACTACAGTATAGAATTAGATGCCAGTTTGATGTTTGAGTTTTTGGCATGATAATAGTAGAACTCTGAATAAAACAGACTCTTCATGAGTTTCACTTTATAAATAAATTGACAAAGGAATGCACTTTATTTGTCTACACTGTCTGTATTGTTTTGTTTGAGAAGTCAAATGAAACTGCTAAAAGGAATACTGAATTAAGCTGTTTCATGTCAATACATTTGTCTCTGAGAGTCAAGTTTTCAGCTCCACTTTTCTACATTATAATTTATCCAACTTGTCTGTCCTGGTCTTTCACAAAGTCGCTATACACACGCACACACACACACACACACACACACACACACACACACACACACACATACATACATACATATGCAGATATATATATATATATTTATTTATTTTTTTCTCCTTTCTTCCCACTTTTTTTTCTGTAGACTGTTAAGAAAGCTGCATGTCAGGTACAAATAGTGTCAACAGGTGAGTTCACATCCTGCATCATAGTTCACATACAGTGGTGTTAAAATGAAGACATGATATACGTTTCTGAATATGCTGTGCGTCTTTCTAAACATTTGACGTTTCATCAGTTGACGCGAGCATTTGATCCCTACATGTCACCATAGATAATGATAAAAAAAATCTTTTTATTAAATAAAAAGTTTGGAGCTTTGTTTAAATACCAATATTTCGGGCATTGGAGTTTTTCAGGAACTTCTATTTATTCCATGTTTAAAGTTCTTGAAGCCCAGTTTTTATGGTCAATGCAGACTGGGATGTTAATTAGATTTTTAATGGGGCAGAGTATAGGCTTTACAAGAAACAGTGCTTATTCTACAAGGATTATACTTATTATTTTTAGGCTAAATTTATGCCACGATTCCGCTAAACCAAAAGGTTTTTTTTCTTTTGTTCTTCCATAGACGTAAGAAAAAAAAGGAAAAAGGATTTTATTTTATTTTTCTATTTTCCGACAGGCACAGCTTAGACTCCTTGTTGTCCACTCAAGGACCCTTTATGATCCAAATATGGCGGCGTCCATACGGGTGTGCTGTGTCCTCCGCATCACTCTCGGAGGTAAAATATATCACCTTCTTTTCATCCACGGCTTCGTTGAAACAATTAATTTTAAGTTAGAGCATGTTTACTGTATCAATATTTGTGTTGTGTCGCTGTAACTGTGTGTTCATGCTCAGTTCTGTTTAGTGACCGCTGCAGGCATGTCATGATCATCCAATCCCAACGACGAACTGAAGATGAAATATAACAGACAGCTATTCATTTTTTTCAGAAGTTTTACAAAGCAACAATCTCTTTAAGTTCCTGCTGTGGTTGTGCATATTAATCTTGAATTAAAACCATTTAATATTGCCTTATTTTAGACATTACATCCTGAAACATGGAAGTGTTGGTTGCATTAACACTAATAGAAATTACCCTCATCACTTCATTTCTCCTGAACCACACTTAGTTACATTTTGATCTGATTTAAAGTGTCCTTGCTTAGCAGGAAATTTAGAAATCTGTTACTCGACTGTTTTTATTCAAACAGATGTTAATGTTTATTTCGACATACTATCATATAATTAAATCAAACTTCACCTTTATTATTATTTGCTTCTGTGGTAGGGTGGTGAAGGGAACATTTTGACCAGTAACTGATGAGATGTTTCTCTGTATCAGGTGCTGCACCCCTTCGAATCTTTGGAGGAGCCCTTCAGGTTTCCAATGCTGCAACTCGAGCCTCAGCGGGCTCTCTTCAAAGAAACCCTGCACTTCCACTGGTTCCCCAAACAGCATGGCAGCAAACCAGACATGGCAGCTTCTTCAACAAGTGTAAGTATATGAAAAAGTTATACTCAAAAATACTCTGGCTGTCTTCTGCAGTTGTTGCCAACAGTCATCAGAGTTCAAGCTTTTGTTGGAAATAATAAATGTGCAGGATTACTCACCTCAGAGCCACCATGTTCACGTGTGTTGGTTTGTTTTTGTGTCTGTTTGCAGTGACAGCTGAGGAGTTATGGAGAGGCGTGTTGGCAGAGATGGGTGCCGGAGCCAGGAAGGGCCGAGGAAAGAGAACCAAACGCAAACTGAAGAGAGACCTGAACAGGGGACAGAGCTTAGGAGAAGGTAAGATATCATCTGTCTTTGTTTGGAGTCTCATCGGATGTTCTGACTGAACTTCACCTGGTTGTGACGTAGAGAAAAGCAGCTCTCAATATTTACATCTCTAATAGCCTGCAAACGTGACATCAGATAGTTGACAGGATTTTCTCCGTGAAGAATAAAGTTTCTCCTTTTCGCTGTGAAGAAGTGTGCAGCTGTTTTTACGGACACCATCCACTGACTGAATCATAAGTTATCGCTTTCGATTTAAGTCTTTCTGTCACCGTCGTGTAAGTCTGTTTTTCATCTGTGTGCAGAGATGGTCTCTTAAACCTTCTTATTTTAAATGAACAAGTAATTGATGAGATGCAGCTTGTTTCTGTCATGCAAACCACTGCTAATGTTTGGTTATTGGATTGTCTTCCATGTGCAGTTTTACCACTGATATCAAATCCTCTTTTTTTGGGACAAAAGTTCATAAACATAGAAAACATTTTTTTTAACTCTAACCTGATGACAACCATGACATTTTGTAAGTAGTACTACTATACATTTCTGTTCTTGCTTTGAATAGGTACTCCACTCATATGTGAATATATTTGTCTTTTTTTTTTTTTTTCTTTTGGCTTTCACCCACAGGCCGCGGAGGTTACCTGTGGCCTGGTCTTAACGCTCCAGTGCTCAAAGACGGGATTCTCCAGGGTGTGAGTCGAAGAGGGGAGAGTGAGCAGCAGGAGTTGCACGCTGAGCTCGGTACGGGTCCATGAACACACACCCTAGAAAAAAAAATCCCCCAGAAAAGGGGTCACAAATAAATAAATGAATGAGTGTCCATGAGGTTTGACAAGCAAACTGATGACTTTTCCTCGTAATATATTTGTTAAAAAAAATCTACTGTTTAAAGCATTTCAAAAGCAGCGTTATTTAAATCCAGGTGAAGGTACTGTTCTTCCTCCCTTTTTGTGTTGGCAGCGAGCCGCATGTCTCCACTCACTTATAGAAAATCAGCTTTTTAGCACTAATAGAGGTCAATAACTCCACAGGAAACCTTTTAAATGTGGCTACAGAGGCAGCAGAAGCACCCAGGTGTGACCAAAAAAAAAATCCGCCCATTTGCCTCCGTTGTGATTTCATTCATTACGAGCAATAACACGCGCGACAAAGGGTGTCTTTCATTTGCATCATGTTGTGCTCTTGAAGTTAATTTCCTCTGCTAAATGTGGATGTGTGTGTGTGTGTGTGTGTGTGTGTGTGTGTGTGTGTGTGTGTGTGTGTGTGTGTGTGTGTGTGTGTGTGTGTGTGTGTGTGTGTGTGTGTGTGTGTGTGTGTGTGTGTGTGTGTGTGTGTGTGTGTGTGTGTGTGTGTGTGTGTGTGTGTGTGTGTGTGTGTGTGTGTGTGTGTGTGTGTGTGTGTGTGTGTGTTTCTGCAGTGCGTCAGAGGGACGAGTGGGAGAAGAGGCGCAGGATGAGGGTAAAGAGGGAAAGAGGATGGACAGGACACTCCTGGGGGGGAATCAGCCTGGGACCCCCGGACCCCGGACCCAACGGAGGTAAACGGCGCACAGTCATGTCAACGATGATGTCAAAGGTCTCATCTCATTAAAAGAAACAATGGGTGAAGGAATAGAGGAAAAATAAGGGTAGAAGCTTCCCTGTGTGAAGGAGAGGGAGTGGGAGAAGTGGCCGGCTTGATGGCGTCCCATTAGGACTGATGAAGATGATTATGTGACCAAAACTGTCAAGTAGGACGATTTCCTCATTTAGAGAAACATCTCTCCCTCTCTCCTCTTTTTCTGTCCGACCCTTTTTTTTTTTTTCTGTCCTCTTCTTTTCTCGAGTCCTCTTCATTCTGTCTCACACATTGTTATTCTCTCTCTCTTTCTGTTTCCCCCCCCCTCCTTCTCTTCATTTGAGTCTCCTTCATGAACAACAACAACAACCCACCCTTTCTATTTTTGCATCATCAACATGTCTTTATGTCAGGCCGTCGGCTTCTTTCCATCTTCAGCCACATTCAGACGAGCAACAGGACTTTGTGTTGAGGAGCTGGAGCTAATGCGGTCGTTTAGAAATGTTCTCTAAAGTCTGACGGTACGTCTCCGGTCTAATCAACTCTTCATTATCAACCCCCGAGCAACATCTCGGGTTAATGCCTCCTGATTCACTGATGCAGCTCCTGTTCCCAGACCCGTTTAAACTTTGCTCCCTGCTGACCGGCTGAGTTCAGAACATCATTCAGCTCAAACTGCTGACGGACGAGGGACATGTCACTGTGGTTTACTGTCTTCTTCTTTGTCTTCAGAAACTCGCTGTCTGTGTGTCATCGTTTCCTTCTTTTCCTCCTTTTCCTCCTTTTTAATCTGGATATTCCCTGCTAACAAGCCCTCACACCGAGTCATACACTCGAGCTCTATGTGCTTTATAGGAGAACTTTTTCTAGTCACACAAACACTTTGTCTGTCATTGACACACACACACACACACACACACACGTAATACACTCTGGGCCTTGTGGGTGTGATGTGCAGAGATCTGTAACTAGGTTGGTTGTCTCTGATCGGCTTTAGTTCCTCACAGATGGTGGGCTAATGTCCCAGCTGAGTGTTGTGTTGTGTGTGTGTGCGTGTTCATGTTTGTGTGTGTCTGTGTTTTCTCCTCGGAGCCTGAGACTCAGCTCTCCTTTGTTCATTGTTAATTGGTTAGAAGTGAACATGCTGCTGCCGGGAGACAAACATCCTTTAGAAGTCACTAACAATGAAAAGTGTCAACCTGTTACACGACTGCAAGGACTTCTGGGTATTTTTTTAATTTTTTTTTAACACTCACAGGAACCTGGTTTAATCAGTTTAAAGAGTTTCGGCCAAACTGTGTTTGTGTGTAAAACCCTTTTTTTTATTTTTTTTATCTCTTTCTTTCTCCACAGAGACTTATGAGGACTTTGATTCCCGCATCATTGAGGTGAGTGATCCTCTGCCTGACACAACTTTGAATAGTCCAGCACTGATTTTCTCGTCTTTCTGTGAGTTTAATTTGGATCTCTGAGAAACAGGGCTACAACTACACACCCGTCCATAGCAAAGCAGCCCAAGTGTGACTCCACCCTACGCACTTTGATTTTTTATTTTTTTTTTAATGGATGGGCAACGCTGTATTTCCTCGCAGCGGGTGTTCAGCCGAAGAAAAGCAGCCCAGTGAGGCTGTAATATATGCAGACACCGTGATTGTGGCTCCGTGTACTTACGAACAAAAGGATTCCTGAATGCACAAAGGAGTTGGACTATAATTGAGAGAACTAAAAAAAAAAAAAAAAAACCTGACTCAAATAAAACCATCTTCATCCTTTTTGACACAAAACAAATTACTTTCAGTCCAAAAAAAAACAAAACAGCTCACTTAATCCACCACGTTGGGCAGCAGGTTTTTATGCATTGACTCGCCAGACAGATATAGTGACTGAGAGATCCGGCCCTGTCAGAAAACATCTTCACTACAATGTGGCGCGGATCAATAGCGGTCCATGACCCTGTCAGTGAGAATCACTGCACTAACTTAAAAAAAAAAAAAAAACCAGATTGCAAAGGAGAATGCAGAACGCCTGAGAGGGGAAAAACAGTTTTCTGGAAAATCAAAATGGCGGAAAACCCAGTGTTGCGTGTGCACACGGACGGTCTTGGAGGCAAATATGAGGAGCGAGTATAGCTGCGGTTGAGCGTTGAATGTCAGGTCGTTCTCGCTGCTGCAGTGTGAAGAGATCAGAGGGACGCTAAGATGTTTTGTTTTTCACCTGTATTTGTCGACATCCAGTAACAAAACAGCAGCAGCATTTCTTCACAAACAAAACACTAAAGACATTTCTTTATTTTAAAAGAGCAGTTACATGCAAGGACACGTCAAAGAATAGGATACTGACCTTATATTCTGTTTAGACTTACAAAACAAATGTGATTGGGACAATAAGGAAGCTGTACCGGCCTGTTTTGACCTGAAGAGAGAAAAAAATGGCCTTAAAATTCACATCCAGACATATGGTGACAAAAGTTCATGCTTTTCTCGACGCGTATGGACTCCAAGCACGAATCTCTTTTTTGAAAGCCGACGATCTGAAGTTTCAGAATGTTTCAATTCTTCCAAAAATCCTTCAAACTTGTGAGCTGCAGCTGATATGACGCAGGGTTTCATCACTTGACTGGCTTCAAAAACCTTTACTGACTGAAGCTGCATATTATCCAGAATCTCAGCAGCTAAAATCACCGTCAGTAATTGGCCGACACCTCTTTTCAACCCACGCTCTCATTGGCTGTTGTAGGCTGCGAACAGTGAATGGAATGTCTGTAATTGGCCGAAAGAGGTTCAATTTAAGAGCTGAGAGTGCGCTCACCCTGTTGCTGTCTCCGACGCGGAGACGAATGAAGTGATCAGTTAACAGTAGTTCAAACAGGAACCACGGCTTTTAAAGACGTACGTCATGACTTCTACATGCTCACCGCTGTTGTTTACACAGTCGTGCGTGTTAAGAACAGTCCTCGCGCACGGCATGGGTCCCGCGTATCGGTCGACCAGATCTCTTGCAGAATGATCATATACGCAGCTACAAAAGATGAGTATAATGATGAGTTGAACAGCTAACGTGTGCGTTTGATAAGATAGCAGTATGGACAGACTCTGGTCGTTTAGATTCTCTCTCCGTTTTTTTCTTCAGTTTTTAAACTTAATTCAATTAGCACTGATGGAGCATACTGAACTAATGGGGGGGGGACGTAGCAAGGTCACACACACACACACACACACACACACTTGTGTCACATTGATAGTCTTCCCCAGCCCTCTCCACGGCATTAAAAAAAAAAAAGTGGTGTCACAGACATTAGGCTTCCCCCTGGAAACCAGACGCTTTTACTGTGCCATCTCCCTCTATAAATAGTGTGTGTGTGTGTGTGTGTGTGTGTGTGTGTGTGTGTGTGTGTGTGTGTGTGTGTGTGTGTGTGTGTGTGTGTGTGTGTGTGTGTGTGTGTGTGTGTGTGTGTGTGTGTGTGTGTGTGTGTGTGTGTGTGTGTGTGTGTTGCACTATAAATTCAGAACTAATGAAATGAAAAAGGCTTACTGGAATAAAAGGCTTGTCTCCAAGGACGATGACGCCGGCATGCCATTAGTGAACACGTCCAACAGGAGGAGGGGGGGAGTGAGGGAGGGTAAATGTGAGAGACTCGGACACAGAGTGGAGAAAAGAGCGAGAGAGACGGAGGAAAAGTTTAGAGAATATGTTAATGTTTCAGTCAGGAGTTTAGAGAGAGAGAGAGAGAGAGAGAGAGAGAGAGCAAGGTGAGCAGTAGGAGCAAACGGATAAAAGGTTGAATGTAACTGAGGTGAAGTAAACACTTTAAAATGAATCACAGAAGTGCATAATAAAATACATTGTCCCCTTAACACTGTTCAGGATGTATTTCAAAGAGAGTTCTCTTGCTATGATTTACACTTGTGTGTTTTTCAAAATAAACTATGATATAGTTTTTTATTTGTAAGAGTAAAGCTTTGATCACATAACAGTATTCAAATCTTGTCCTTTGGACACATCAGTCTGATGTGTCAGGGTCTGAAGACTTAAAGATTAAAGTTTGACACTTTGCTTAAGTCATCCACAACAACTACAGAGAGCCTTTTGTTTTTATAACAGGACATGATTGTGTGCTAAACCCCAATTAATAAACTTAATAATTCAGATCAGTAATTACATTGTGATAAAACCTGAAGAGGGAAAGCAAACAAAGTACCAGGAAGTGCTCGGAGGCTTTTCACTGCATCGGTTTGAAGTAACTGTACTAACACTATGAAAGTTATTGTATAAATATGTGCATGGATCCCGCAGAGAAAATGCAGCCTAATCATTTATTAAACACGTACGCCGTGGTGTTGGTGACCGGATGCGTAAATAACGTTTTTTCTAACAGGTAAGACACCATCATGTTTGACATAAAGGCTGGTCTATGTTTTAATGTTTTCCTTCACGTGTTAAAAAATGTCCGCGGGTTTAGATGTGCTGCGTGAGCTTTTGAGTGAAATACAGAGAAAGATCAGAAGAGAAACACGCACCGTAAGGAATAATTACAGTACTAACGACAGCCGTCAGAAATGTTATGAGCTTCAGTCAGCATGTCTCCGGCCTTGTCTCAGACCGAAGTGCAATCAGTCCAACTCTAAGAGGTAAAAGAGGAGGGCGAGGGACGACAGAGAGCGACAGAATAGGAGGAGAGTTAGAGCGTCAGACAGGAAAGTTATGTCCATGGCCTCTCTCCAGCTTACAGCAGCGACTTGGACCGGATTCAGGGATTTCATTAACAGAGATGGACCGCTGTCTGTGTCAGAACAGGGTTTTTTTTTTCTTGTTTTTTTTTTTTTTCTCTATCACTGAAAGCAACAACCTTGAAAAGTTTTGCTCTAAGTAAACAGACATGAGAACACTGATTTGGGGAGAACTTTCAATTGGATTAAATGTTTGAGCAGCCGAGCGGGGCTCACCGGGGCGAGAACAAAAAAACCATTTAATATCTAAAGTGAAAGGTACTAATACAGCGAGAACAATTTGTTGAAAGCATTATTTATGGTTGTTTTGATAGTAGCTTGTAGACGCTTCACATATCAAATTTAATTGCGCAGCAGAACACCTTTTAAGTTTAACACCATTACAGCTTCCCACCCTGAGGTTGTGATCCCCAGAAAAAGCACAATAATACCAGTACAGGTTGTGAGCACATGTTGGGTGCAGGTCGAACTGATGACGTGTGTATTAAATAGTGTGCAGTTGTGCGTCAGTAGGTGGAGTTTTGTGCCTTCTGCTTCCATGTGCTAAGAACTCCTCCTCCCCTGCACTGCAGCATATAGACCGATACAGATCGAGAGATGTGCAGCAACAGATTGAGAAAATAAGAGATGAAACAGAAGTGAGAGCGTCCTCCCACCACCATGCTGTCGCTCATCCGGTGCAGACCAACTCAGCCCATCTGCTCTGCTGCTAATGCTGCTCTGCCAAAAACTGCTGCATCTTTAGCTAAAATCATGGACATAAAGCCAAAAGCTCAACGTCACTGCAGACATTCACACACACACACACAAACCTCTAATAGAAACTGACGGACAGTAGCTACAAGCTGCATTAAAACATGAGAAATAATGCAGTGTGAGAGATTACAGCTGGTCAGGATCTTTGCAGGCGCGATGAGTTCGTCTTCTTGCACAAACAACATTTTAACACTTGACTGAAAGGCAAGATTTGTTATACCGAATGAGAGAACGGAGGGCGTGCTCAATATCAGAATGGATGTGATTATGGCGTAAACAATATTGTAAAAACGATATTGACCCCTTCACGCCTATTGTCGCGAATTTGCATCAAGCCGCTTCCGCTCCAAATGCAGCCAAAATAGCGTCCGTATTCCTCCACTGCCGGGTGATGCACTTTCAATACATACCTAGGAACCTTTTTGCAAGTATTATTTTGTCATAGGACCAGTCGGAGGAACAACATCCGTTTGATGTGCTATTTTTATGTAATATCTATTTTATGTGATATTTTCTAAGTCAATTTTCAACTTAATTTAGCATCTACTTGGATGCGGAAACACATATAAAAAAAATGTTTTAGTACAAAGGTTAAGGTTCAAATCGGTTCTCTGAAAAAAAAAATCGCAGTAAACATCGTGAGCATCAGCAGCTGTCGAGCAGAGGAGGTCGGTTGTAATAAGCAGGCGCTCCCAAGACAGAAAATGAAAGACAAAAACTGTGTGCAAATATTACAACAAGACAGAGAACTTCACAAACGGCAAAACCAACATGATGCAGCATTTAATCAACAGCACAGTTAGAAGCTCCAGTCACCTCCTGATTCTATTAAGAGAAATCGTGAATCGTATCTTGAGTTGAGTGAATCGTTACAGCCCTAGTTATTACAGTAAACCCAGTTGGCCTAGCGGTCGGTTCGCTAACCACAAGGCCACACTGAAGGCTGTTGTGAAGTGGAGCAGCTCCTTTCCTGCATGTGATTCACCTCTTTCTCTCCCTGTCTTTGACTCTGTCTGCTGTCCTATCTGAATCAAGGCATAAAGTCCTTTCTTCCTCACGAGGTCATACTCTTGCATTTACAGAAAACCAAATTAAAGTTACAGAGTGAGGAGGCCGAGAGCTCGACTACCGTACTGTTGCTAGTTGGAGTGCAAACTCCCGAAAGTGAAAACGGACAAAAAGTAAAGAGCTGCACAAAAAGTGCACATTGTTGATGTTACTAAACAAAATAGAAATCGTCGCGCAGCTTTTTTGAGAACTTCAAAACACGGTGCATCTTATATACCTGATTTTATGGTACCGTATTTTCCGCACTATAAGGCGCACCGTATTATAGGGCGCACCTTCAATGAATGACATATTTTAAAACGTTTTCCATATATAAGGCGCACCGCATTATAAGGCGCTACAGTAGAGGCTTGGGTATGCATCCATTGGACGGTGCTAGGCTAAAGCTAGCGCTAGCTCATCCTCTTGCTTCCTCCACTTCCGCACCATTGATTCGTTAATGTTAAACTCTCTCGCTGCTGCTCTATTCCCGTGTTCTACTGCGTGACTGATCGCCTTGAGTTTAAACTCTGCGTTGTAAGCGTGTCTCTTAATAGGAGCCATTTCAGGGTCTTTACACAAACACAAATGGAAATGAAACGCCGTTTTATATATCCCAGCATGCATCGCGCACTACTTCTTCTACGGGGAAAATTGAGTCGGCGGCTGCTTACCGTAGTTGCGAGACCTGTTGCGGCTCAATATTGTAGCGATTGTAGAGCCAATCGTGGGGTTTTGATGCCGCAAAGCATTATGGGTGTTCAGGACTTTGGTGTAAACCATGAGTGTTTTGGGTATTGCTGTTCATCACTTTCTGCTGTTGGCGATGATTGTGATTTTGTTTCATGTTCCGTCTAAATAAGTGTACCTGTCTTGGGCAGTGAGTGTTGACTGAGACTAAAAGCTCGTCTCTGAGTCTTTCTTCCACACAGCTCGCCACAATATTTTACCATATATAAGGCGCATCGGATTACAAGGCGCATGGCCAGCTTCTGAAAAAACTGAAGCCTTTTAGGTGCGTCTTATAGTGCTGAAAATACGGTATGTGTTGTCTGTTCTCAGTCAAAACTGCAATAACAAAAGATGACGTCGAGGCTAGCGGGGAATCATGGGAGTTCTCTCTGCAACCCCCCCGGCCCAATATACAGTACACACGCACTGTTTCAGATTTAGAAACGTTCAGGTCTCAGTGCTGTTGTGCTCTGTATCTGCACTCATAGATGACCTATGTCCAATCACGTCACAGACAGTAACTATATACTACAGTAACAGCATTGTGTGTGTGCACGCAGCAGAGTGAGCTAAGAAAATGTGTCGGGTATGTTGAATTTGTGTAAAGATTGTGTGACCCAGCAGAGGCACTTTGCCACACGTGAATGTGTGTCCTGGCTGCAGGGTTTTCTTCTTCAGTGGTTTTTTTGGTGTTTGCTGCTTTCCTGACCTGAATCGTCCTGCCGTGGCCCTCCAGTTAAATTAAAACTCCTGTACTGAGGTGTGTCTTACATAACGCAGCGAGGCTGGAGGCACATCTTCACTTTGAAGTTGCCTCAGCTGAAATTCAACACTGCTCTGTCACTCGGGCTCTCAGGCGTGGATAACAGTGTTAAGGTGAACTGTGCGGTCTTTCCGGCCCGAGACGTGTCCCCAAAAGACTGCTGATGGGTCCCTGCACCATCAGCCTATAGAAACCATGAGGCACCGACACGTGGCACACCTGGATCTGAGCGAAAAGTTTAGACATGCCGGCATTAAACCAACCTCTGATGTCTAAAAGTTTTCAAATAAAAAATCATGTTAACCTCTTTCATTCATAACACACAATGTGATGAAATGTATAGGGAACTTAAATATTTCAAAAAGTTTTCTAATTATCTTAATTAACTCTGTTTAATTAAGTCATCGATACAACTGGCTACTTTATTTGCCAAAGTGTCTTTCAGCAGCTCCACTCACTCTGGGTTTTGGATCTGTGGTGAATTAGTAACTTAGCAACAGTAATCTTGCGTGTGTGACTGTGTGTATATTTGTGTGTGTGTGTGTGTGTGTGTGTGTGTGTGTGTGTGTGTGTGTGTGTGTGTGTGTGTGTGTGTGTGTGTGTGTGTGTGTGTGTGTGTGTGTGTGTGTGTGTGTGTGTGTGTGTGTGTGTGTGTGTGTGTGTGTGTGTGTGTGTGTGTGTGTGTGTGTGTGTGTGTGTGTTGTTGTTGTTTTTGACATCAGCAGTGTCTTCATCTCTTCTCTACACAACACACACTAATGGTACACAGTCTTTTCACCGTCTCTCTCTCACATTCAGACTGCACATGTTTTGGACATGCTCTAACTGACACATGCACGTTGCCTGTAACACAGTCTGCTGTGTTGTCCTCTTTTTATTTTTCCTTTTTCTGTCAAATCTGTTTCATCTTCTTTCTTTCTTTCTTTCTTTCGGCTTTTTAACTTTTCTTCTTTGCTATTTCTCGTCTTTCCTCTCCTGTCCTCTTTTTTACTCCATCTTGCCTCCTTGAATCATTCCCTCACATAAGTATTTCACTGCTTGTCCTGAAAGCAAAAAAAAAAAAAAGAAGGTTTCTTTCACATCTATAACCCTTGGCCTCGTTTGCCTCCTCGCTATTTCTTCTTCCTCTTATTTTCTGTTGTACTTCAATATCTTTTTTCCTCATAGCATCCCTTCATATTCTCTCTCTCTCTCTCTCTCTCTTACTCTGTGTTTCTTTCTCTCTCATTATTTAGTGAACAGCTCATCGTTTGTTCCTTCTCTCCTCAAATCTGCCCTTTTCATTATTTTGACCCATGTGTCTTCCTCTCGTTTTCCCCTCCGGTAAACTCTTTACTCCTTTTTTTTTTTTTTTTTTTTTTTTTTTCACTCTCCGTGGTGTGTCAATGTTGCCCCCTGGTGCTTGCAGAGGGATATTGCGACTAAATGATCAGTCCACATTCTTGCATCTGTGTGATGGATGACAGTGTGCTCTGTCTGCTCACAGATCGATAAAAAAAAAGTCACTTAAACCTGAACCAGGATTCATGTGTGGATCGACAGCACACACCCCGATACTCACACCGCCTCAACAAGTCGCTTCAAAAAACGTCAACAGAACACTTGATTGTCTTCTGCATTTTCTCACGTGACATCCCTGGACTCTTGTGATTTTGCAGGTGAAGAGTGTGTTCAACATGACGGCCAAGGAGGGCAGGAAGAGGTCAGTCAGCTGCCTGGTGGCTGTGGGAAACGGGAATGGAGCTGCAGGTATGACACTCTGTTAATACATGGACAAGACTCAGGGATTCAAATCATTAAAGATATAGAAGTTGGAAAAAACTGTGCCTGGATCTGAAACGTTTGTCCGTGTTTTTGCAGCATTGAAAATCTACCATGGACGTCTTTCAGTCCGTGTAGATGAGGAAAAGTTTATGACGGTGTTAAAGCTCCTTGTCTTGTTAAACCTCTCATTGCAGTTTGTTAGTGCTGCTTCATTTGTGACGGCATCATGTTTCAGCTGTCATACAGGCTCCGTACATGTAGCAGTCATTGAACAGTGTTTGACGAAGAACACACGTTACTTTGTCTCCCTCCTCCAGGTTTCGCGTTGGGTAAAGCAGCAGACAGAATGACAGCTTTGAGGAAGGTAAGACTTTAAACCAACAAGCTTAATGCTTCTTACAAAGTAAACTATCAAAGTGTGACATGTTTTAGATTTGAATGTTCCAGCACTTGTATTGCATTTAGTCAATCATTGGACACTTTGTCTCCTCGGAAGTTTACTCTGAAAAACTTTCTCTGCTATATTAGATCATTTCCAATAGACCGACATTTGTTCCCATTCTGGTGTCTGTAGTGGAAAGAAAACTCTCCAGATTTAAATTGCGAGAATTTAAAGACTCTGCCTGATTATTATCACAAGATTTAAGCAGAAACTTTTCACCCTTTTTTTGTTGTGTGATCACAAAAATGTAACCAAAGATGATTTATAACACAGCTCTAGATAGTTTGTCTATGTATTGGGTGATTTATTCCTGCCGTACTTTATCACAGAGTTCTTCTGCTAGTAATGACATCGGACCTTAAAAGATTACTACTGTTTTAATTTGTATTAAACTCTTGTATTCTAATTGTAATGAAATATGCCACTGTCTGTCTATGTGTCATGTGACTCATCTACAGGCCAAGAACCGAGCGATCCACTACCTGTTCTACATCGAGCGATACAACAACAGAACCAGTAAGTGTTTGTCTCTGCTGGACGTCTCTCAGTGTTTCTCATCAAACGTGGTCGTTCACATTCTGGTGCAAAAACAGAAAAACCCTGCGACTACAGTGTTTGAGATTTAAGCTGCGTCAGACGAACTGTCTTTTTGTTTGTCTGTGTTTTATCAGACTGATCTAATGTCTACAGTCTCGTGAGTCTCGGCTGCTGATGCTCTGGAGAAGAATCCAGTCAAATCAAAGCAGCAGTGAATTCAATCACTTCTTGATTTCTGTTGTGCCTAACCATCACATTATCGTTCAAATTCCTCAAGAATCGGTGCCTTGCTTAACAGTGCTCCGGGGGTTAAATGGCCCCTAGATAGCTTTAAGGACCGATAAGGACCAATTCTGGAAATTGGACTTGTAGCTAGCTACAAGTCCAATTTCCAGAATCGGAATGGATCAAATTGGACTTGTAGCTAGCTTGTAGCTAGCTAGATAGCTAGCTACAAGTCCAATTTCCAGAATTGGTCCTTATTGGGACTTGAAAAAGTGACTTTGGTTCTCAACTCAAGTCCTTAGAGACTGAGCTGCTGCCGCTCTTTAAAAGTCATCTTAAAGGAGGTTTTCAGACCAAACCAGACGATTGTTTCTCGCCCTGCATGTCCTTCTGCTTTTCTCTAGATACAGAGGTATTTTTAGCTTGATCACATGCTGATAGCGAAACCTCTTTTCTTTTTTTTAAGGCCGTCTTCTTTCTGTTCGCTCCGCTTATACAATAACAAGAGTCTCATATAGATCTGAGCCGCCAAAGTGCTCCAACTGTGAGTCAAACAACCTCCTCCATGAAGATAAATACGGGACTTAACTTCCAGAATCAGAAGCTTCTCCTTCTTCACATCTCTAATAATTCACTGCTCTGGTTTCCCCCCCTTTCTGCCTCCCTCCAGTCATCATCATCGTCTCTCCTCTCCTCCAGCTCCGTGTCCCCTGGTTTCGCCTGCAAACACTCGAACAAGCAGGATGATGTATAATAAATGTGTTTTTGCATAAAGCTACAAGAGTTAATAAGCACTTATGTGCTTTCCCATCGTAAAGCCTTGTTTGGCTTCCTCTGCTGCTGGAGAGCAAAGCCAGAGACGTTAACGTGTGTGAGTCATCAGCCTCGACTGCGCCCAACAGATGAGAAAGTTAGCTTCCTTTTATGGCCTGACACCAGTTGAGGTGTGTGTGTGTGTGTGTGTGTGTGTGTGTGTGTGTGTGTGTGTGTGTGTGTGTGTGTGTGTGTGTGTGTGTGTGTGTGTGTGTGTGTGTGTGTGTGTGTGTGTGTGTGTGTGTGTGTGTGTGTGTGTGTGTGTGTGTGTGTGTGTGTGTGTGTGTGTGTGTGTGTGTGTGTGTGTGTGTGTGTGTGTGTGTGTGTGTGTGTGTGTGTGTGTGTGTGTGTGTGTGTGTGTTGGGCTGTCTGTCCTCCCAGTTTTGGTATATTACATTTTTGCAGGTTCACGTCCTTTTACAGCTCTCACTACGGGACCATCTGCAGCAATATGATTGGATGTTTTACTCCTAACAAGGGTTATATCCCCCCCCCCCCCCCCCCACACACACACACACCTCAAAAGCAACGTGTTTGGGGTCTCTGGAAGAAAAAAAAATCACCTCCAATTGACTTAATACTCTGCAGTGGACCAGAGAGAGAGCGATGTCCGCTGTTTGGTCTTTGAAAACAAAGCACACAACTACAAACAATGTATTTTCCCGTCGTGTGCAGCTGCTTGCTGCTTGCTGCGCTCTCTTGTGTTTCCTGAAATCTCCTCACATGGAACTTTTTAAAACGGGAGTTCTGTTGCCTTGAACGAAGCCGCCGTGGGCCCTCGCTGCGTTCACTGCGGTCGTCCAAACCATTGGAGATGAATTCTTTGCAGCGTGCCGTATCAGCGCTCGGTGCGCGTGCAGCCAAGCAGCCACGCTCGAGTGTGTCTGTCATTACAATGATCCCGACCGGAAAACATCACACCTCTCCAGTCCACACGTTTACAGAAGTATTAAAATGAATGCATTATTGTGTGAACGTGTATCTGACTAACACTTGGAACATTAATACAAAGATTGGCTCATAACTGTTTTTCAGAAAAGGAACAAATTGCGACTTTTCCACCCATGCGTCACGCTCACAGTCGGGGAGATTTCACAAAGGGAAGCCTAGACGCACATTTTCAGTTTGTTTTTTTTCTGCAGGCCACTAACATTCGTGGTTCTGATTGGAGTCCAGATCTGGGAGCCCTTCCACTGAATGATTAAGAGTTTGTCTTCAACAACTGTTTGATGTGTTGGTCCGGACGTCAGACATCTGGTGGTCTTGGCCACTACACGTGTCATGGTGATGGAGAAACACATCTGCTAAATACTGGGGGGGGGACAATAGGGGAGGCTGCAGGTTTGTACGTTTGAGAATCGCTCATGTCTGGCAGCTGTTTGAGCTCAGCTTAGCTTCCAGTTGTTGTTGGCTGCTGAATATAAAGGAAGCTTCAGGGATGAAAAGTCGATCTAATATGAAGATAAAATGAATGCAGCCTCATCTTTGGACCTTTTTATTTGACAGAAAAAAAACACCAAACAAATCTGTTTCAGTTTTTTTATTATTTCTTTTTTTCAACGTGCTTTGACTTTGACGCTGTTTGGATCTCTGAGTCACTCATCACACAAAGGATGAACACACTCTTCCAAATGAACCTGGACCTCCTGCAGACACAGCAAATGTTCAGCTCCCCCTGCAGTGTGTGCGTGTGCGTGTGCGTGTGCGTGTGTGTGCGTGTGCGTGTGCGTGTGTGTGTGTGTGTGTGTGTGTGTGTGTGTGTGTGTGTGTGTGTGTGTGTGTGTGTGTGTGTGTGTGTGTGTGTGTGTGTGTGTGTGTGTGTGTGTGTGTGTGTGTGTGTGTGTGTGTGTGTGTGTGTGTGTGTGTGTGTGTGTGTGTATTACGCATTTTAGACGAATTTGCTTTGCACAAAAAGTAATATTTCATTTCATGCTTTTCTTCACTCATCCACCCCCTTTTCTTAAACGCTCTCTTTTCTAGCACCTTCCTTTGTGGTTGGCGCTGCATTCAGACACAAAACTTCATTCATGAAGACTTTCACATTCTAACTGGATGTCTAGAAGATGCAGGAAAAGCAGCCAGCAAGATGATTAAAGGAACATCACATTTTAGCCCCAAAGCCAAAGACTTTTCTCATTCCTCATTCAGCGGCCGGCAGCTCCCACTCAGGGTTTGTGTGTCTGAATAACTGATGATCCACAGCTGCTACTGCTGCAGAGAGAGAGGGGGGGGGGGCTGTGCCATGTGGAGGGACATCTGGTGGGCAGGTAGAGAAACACAAAACCTGAGGGAGAAGAGATGCACAACAAAACACAAGCGCCTCCACACTGAAACAAACGATAATGAACATTGAGCGTATTCTGTCCGTTTATTTTGTCTCCGTTCGGCTGTTTGTTCCTGCTTTACATCCAGCGAGGGTGCATTAGTCACTGCTGTTTTTCTCTCCTTCAGTTTATCACGACATCGAATCCAAGTTTAAGAGGACGACGCTCCGCATGAGGAAACAAAACGAAGGTGCGTCCTGATTCCTTTAAGCGTGTGATCTGTGGACGCTGGTTAGAACATTCGAGTTGATGGACCATAAATACTTAGAGACAAAAGGAAGGAAGGAAGCTCGATGTTTCACAGCTTTGTTTTCAAATCATTTCAAAGAAACTTAGACACTTTCTATATGTTGGGAAAAGGTGAAAAAAAATGTTCACCTCTTAACCTGCTGAGCATCAATAATGATTAATTAATTGAACTAAATGAAGGCCTTCTTCAAACTGAAAAGTTTGACAGACTGAAATATGGAAATACTCTCTGAATTCTTAACAATACACATATGTTTATAAACTTTAAATTCGTTTAAGGTTTTGCTTGAAATTTTTTCGCAAAAATAATTTTATTGTGAAAGCTCCTTGATTAAGAGCTGATCTTTCAATACACAAATTGATCTCTTTTGAGACCTTTTAATTGCAAATTACACCGTGTTTCCCCCCCAGAAAAACCTAGAATTAAAAAAATACATACTCATAAATGAATTTTCTTTAGAATTTTGTCGTCTTTCATTTTTCTTTAGACTTAATCAAATTTTATCCTCCTATTTCTCATGATATCTTGAAAACACTCCAGTATATTTAAAGAGTCATTTTAAACTCCATTTAAATTGTCTTCTCTTTACATTGCCCTTGCAGGGCTCAGACTTGGTGATTTCCTCATGTGAAGTTATGTGTTGATTTGTCCCTGCAGGTTACGGTCTGCGCTGTCACCGGGCCGTCATCACGCTGTGCAAGCTGATCGGTATTCAGGACATGTACTGCAAAGTGGACGGATCAGTCAATCTGCTCAACGTCACCAGGGCACTCTTCACTGGATTAGCCACCCAGGTGAGGAAATGAAGTCGCAGTAGGAGGGATCTTAAGTGGTACATTGTGCAGAAATGACTTTGATTCGCCACAACTGTTCCTAGGTTTCTGAATTCAGGAACAGGACAATCGGAATCACATTCATGGCTTTCTACAAACGCATTTAAGATTTAACAACTTTTTCCTCAATCCCGTCTTCCTCCAGGAAACTCACCAGGCTCTGGCCGAGAATAAGAAACTTCACGTGGTCGAGTTCCAGCCGCAGCGAGGCCTGCTGCCCGTGGTTGTTGCTAGTCCGAAAGACGGAGCGCAAGCCGACCATGAGCCTCAAGACGAGATCCCCAACACGAAGCTGAACTGGGACGATGTACGAGCGGCACAGGGGACCAAACGCTCGATTTGGGCAGGTGTCAAACACACCGTCTGGTAGTATAAGAGTGGACAGATTACCTGATCGCACCACAGGATGGATGAATAGACTTACAGAGGCCACAAGAATCAGAGGGTCTCCCTTTTGGCGTTGTTTAAAATAAAATGGAAAAAAATGACCAGTTTATCCTCAAGCAGACGACTACATTTATTAAAAATGTTATCATGTGGACAATTCTAAGTGTGTATTCAGCTGAGGAATAACGTTTATTCCTCAAACTGCAGAAATGTCCACTGATAACATTATACTCCAGATACACCAAATAAAGATGAATATTGACATGTAGTAAAATGTACCGGACATCTGGAGCTTCTTACTTCAGAATAAAGAGTGTTCTACTTCACCTCCGCAAAGACTCGTTTCCAAATACAGTATCTACTAAAGAACAATAAAAATAACAATGTGATATGTACCGCTCTGTCTCTAAATTATTTATAATAATTCATGACTGTTAAACTGAAAACAAAATGTTTTTTTTTAATTTATTTTTTGTTTTTTTTCCTCTTCTCTTCAACATAGCAGAACTTATCACTTCTTATACCTGACAGTTAAACAAAGTAACATTAGAAAAACAATACCCCTATTTTCTTTACTGCCAGAAGCAGTGTACATGACCTGTTGGAAGAGGTTGTGAAATATTAAGACTATATGCTGCAGGTAACGCTCAAACTCACAACCTCGGCTTTGCTCTACACTGTACTGTCTTGTAAGTACCGCGTGGCCAACTGATTGCACCACTGGAGCTGTGTATGCTTTCATAGTATAACATCAATGAGCTTAATTCTTCTTCACGTTTTGTGTGATTTTTGAAGGCTGAAACCGGATCTATAGTCATATTAGGTAAGATGTGAATGATTGTGCTACATTCATATTGCACTGTGCTACAGTTACAGTGACTTAAAGAAATGTGCTCACGTGGCAGGATTGCTTTATGTGTTGAACTTAAAATGTAGTGTTGTGTAAGTCAATAGTGCAGTTATGAGTTCAAGCTTTACCTGGAGCAGAATGATAGTCTGACAACAGGTGTGGACTTTACCTTTAATCAGGGTCATTTTATAACATGCAAGGTTGTGATTTAATGTTTATCAGGGAGGAGACCCAGGTGTTCTCTGTTGGCCCAAAAATATCTTGTAAAAGCTTCTGAATCTTCTGATCTTCTTTGAGCATTTTACTCCAATACGAGTCAACAAGATTTAATGCATCTTTCCATTGCTATTGTAAAACAACATTTTCTTTTCACTTTACAGTTTTTCTGCCTCCTCCTGCATCCTCGATATTGTCCCACCTTCCTTTGTAACAACAACTAGTGTTCAAAAATGAAGCTTTGCATGATACTGTAGTTATTGTATTCGTGACAGGACTCTTATCCTTCTTATCCACTTTAAATATTGAACTGAAAATGTAAATATTTGCACACACCGTTCCATGCATGACTGCACTTACCGGTATGCAAGAGCAACAATGCTGTTGCTTTGTACTGTTCCTTTCATAACCTGGAATAAATTCTATTCAATGATAAAAAGTTTCTTTGTCCTCGGGGCAATTCAACAGCACACAGAGCAGCAAATGGACAGTGCAAGTATACTAAAATTAAACCAAAGTAAATTCATTTCAGTTTTTAATTGTAGCATGTTGCGTCACTGGTTAAGCGAGTAAACGCTAAAGAAAATGTAATGTTACATTTTATCTTGTTTTAATCTTGAGAAAAAATACCAAATGTCTAACAGAGCTCTAGTCCAGGGCACGTATTCACACAGATTCTGAAAATGCACTCAGAGGGCTCCTAACTTAGCTTAAATAAAAAAATAAAAAAAAGAATTTATCTAAGCTTTGGAGTGATTTAGGAACATTCTCAGAGAGAGGAAGAGACAGAAAAGCTCTGATTGGTTGATCCAAAAAATAGAGCAAGAAAAGCGCTCCCTTAGTGTAATGGTCATAGAAGGATGGTGAAGTGAATTTGGCCCAATGAATCTCGTCAGTGTGTTATAATGAACATGAAATCAACATCTCTGTTGAATAAATTATGTTCTTTCCTCCACAGTGTTTAGCCCTCTTGCCACAGTAGTCTCCCCGTGCTGACAGTTACATCAGCATATGAAGGGCCTTTAATGCGTGTTTAGATGCACATGTGGAATAAACCACCACGCATAGCTCACAATGTACTGAAATAGTCCAAGACGGATTGAAATGTCTGAATAATTATTTTTGTCTGTTCAGCCCAGCTCTGAATCAATAAGAATTATTCTTCATTCAGTGATTGGAAAACGTGTCTCCATTGTCTCCTGAGCTTGAGAAACTCTGAAGCCTGTTTAAAGCCTGTTTAATCAATCTTAGCATGAAGGCCGTAGCAGAGAACTGCCAGCAAACGAGATACAGCTCATCAATAGATATTTCTGTATTGTGTTTAATCAGTGAGAGTTGCTCGACAGTGGGTGAGACTTCCATGATGTCTGACAGTGTATCTCTTAAACAAACAATATATAACCGGTTAATTCAAGAGCTTCACACTTGTTAGCAGTGAGGCCAACTTTAACAAGTTAGTCCACATCCACCTGAACCTTCACCTTTACGTCATCATCATCCCATTTCCATCATCTCCATTCAAACTCTGTCTAATCTCTCTTTTCCTCCAAACATATTCCTCATCACACCAACATGAATCTGCTCACATCAGTAACTCAGCTCACCATTTAGATGTATTGTTGTTGTTGTTCTCATTTATTTGTTTTATGAAATAAATGCATTAAGTTGCAACAAAATAAAAAATAAAAAATGCTCAACAATCAAAAAAATCCAGTGAGGCTTAACATTAATGATAATTAAGTAACATAATGACATGTAATGTAAATCATGTAAAGTAATACATGATAAATTTTGATATACAAGTTTATAAAAAAAGATGACAAATCAATTTATTAAAATGCGCCCCTCACTCTACCATTAATATTGATTGCATGTAACTTGGTTTTAACAAAAGATATATGACAGTCACAGTTTTTATTGTTTTCATTTAAATGTTTTAACATGGCTTATATAGCATTTCACATCTTTGATGAATCTGACTAGAATTCTTAATGACTCGCACACAGTCATTTACATTCATATTCACACTGACGTAGCAGGGCACACAGGATAAAAAGTACTTCTTGGCTGAACAGGTCTGTGTTAAAACGATGCTTCAGAAGTGTTTCCATCGAAGGGAGGAGAGGATGGCATGGATGAAGTAGAGGAGAAAGGTCAAGTAAGCGAATACCTGCGAAACACACACAAACACAAAGCACAGGATTGAAGAGAAATCCACCTTTTTGAAGTATCAGCTGCGGTGTTTCACATTTCCCATTTGTCATTTCATTAGGCCCTATGGTGTTCAATTTTGCCCTCGACTTTCACCAACCATCTAACTTTTGGACAAAATAGCATATTTCCGTTCCTGTTAATAATCACACTTTAAATTCAATTCAATTCTCCATATGAAGAGTAGGAAGAACATCAGTAAACAAGGTAATAGCTCGCCTAATTCCTTGTCAACACACCGCTTAAACACACTTAACTGAAGTTGTTTGTGGCTACCTTCTAATCTTGCTAGCTTGTCTACTACAGTCTGCTTTTTTCTTGGCCATGCACAATTCTTCAGTAAGTCAATAAAACAAGAAATATGGCGTTAAGTGAGCTTCAAAGGTGCTATAAGATGGTTTAGCAACAGAGCCAGTCTAGCTGTTTCTTTCACTTTCCTATCTTTGTACGTTAAGCTAAACACGTTTTGCTGCTCGATGTAGCTCTAAAGTGTTTGTCACAAATGGGTGTGGCTTTTGGTTTAGAAAAGTTGAGCAAATGCGAGTGCCTTAAACCTGTATTCTTTATAATGGCCAACAGGGAGGCAAGTTTAGACACAAACAGTTTTCCCACCCCAGAAATACAAAGACCATCCTATAAAAGGTAGCCCATTATATTTCTTTATTGTGAGAGAGTTGTAAGAGTTTGTATGTTTTTTCAGTACTTAGGCAGATGAACATTTTCGTGTTTAAATTACATCCTTGAATCTGTTCTCACCACAGCAGCGATGTCGATCTTGTAGATTTTTAAATTGCCTTCTTTTTTCTTTTGAAAGGTTATGGTAGACAAAGCCACACTTGCGCTGAGGTAGAATATCACTGCCAAGAAGTGGTAAGCAAAGTCCTGGACACACACACACACACACACAAACAAATATACCAAAAATTAAAACAAAGACTTAGCCCATCACTACCATCATATGTTTTGCTCTCTCAGGTCTTACAGCAGCAGCCCAGCCAGAGCTGTTTTTATGGCATCCAGCAGCAAAGATGATCAGCCAGAGGAAGGTCATGACGAAGCAAAAGACGGAGACAAACATCACCCAGCCCAGAGGGTTCATTGGGTCCACATGGGTCACCGCAACCAGAATCCAAACCAAACCACCAAATACCTGTAGGAATGAAGATGAAGGATTAAGGGTAAAAATAACCTTTTTCATATTAGTCTGTTTTGTCCATTTCTTCTCATAATGTTTTATCTGTGACATAAAAATGTTTTTTGTGGGGAGTTTTCCTATACAATGTGATATCGTACCCCCACCATAAGTGTTATGACACTTTCTGATCTTTAGACAGTCTCAAGCACCAAGATAATCTATGAAACTGACATGTTTCTTTTTCTTACTGCCTATTTGATCTTGGCTGCAGTCCCTTCGGGATTTAACCGTCAGTTTTGACATGGCTCAAAAGAAGTACAAAGGCAGATATACAATTGAGGAAGTTACTACTCGTCAACTGTACAACTTTATTAAAACTATATACAATGAGCTGTATGGTGTTGTGATGAAACGCTTGACAGTGTATCCGTGATAAAAGTGACCAGAATAGATCAGAGAGTCAGCTTTTTTTTGCTGTTTTGGCTTTCTTCACTACCATTATTTTTACTGCAACTTGGGATAGTGCTCAACACGTCATCTGTGTTGTTGTAACAACATCACCTGCAGGCAGGCTGATTAACACTGCCATACATGGATCAAAAACCAATGGCAAAAGAAGAATTGAATTTATGTTTCATATGAATCTATTTTTCAATTACTTTAAGGTATTTACAAGCTACAACATTTGAGATAATCTTACAAAAACAAAACAAGCATTCCCTGAAAAAAGAAAAGATCAAAAGTTTAAAGTAAAATATTTAATTACAGCCACATCTCTAAAATCTCTCTATATGTTTCCTTTTCACGCACTTCTAAGCAGAGTCTGGTTGATCGTTTGTCAGATTACATGGGAATAAATGTTCAGCACATATGTAAGGTTTGAATTTGCTGATGCTGGAGCTCGTATTATGGAACACCAAAGTGTGAACTCTCAGCTATAAAAATGATACCACAACATCATTTTCAAACATCTTAAACTCATTAGCCACTTTCAGTGATCTTACATTGCACTGTGGCGCACATGGAAGGGGTACACTGAACATTTGTGAAGGCATCATCAATGCTGACCCATAAATATTGGCAGCAACATTTGCTGCCAAATAAACAGCTTCTTCTTCAGTGAGGGACTTGCTTATTTTAGCAAGACAATATCAAATCACATTCTGGACATATACTATGAAAGCATGGAGTAAAAAGGGTGTAGGGTGGTAAAGTTGGTGCTCTCCAGTCCTCATACAACATCCATTCAAAATGTGAGGAGCATTATGAAGGTTGAAACAAGCAAAGGAGGCGCTGAACTGTTTAACAGCTGAAATCCTACATGAAGCAAGAATGGTAAAAACGTACTACTTTTGAAAAAACAAAACAGAATTTGGTCTCCTTGGTGTACTAAATGCTTACAAAGTGTTGTTAAAAAGAAAAGGTTACACGACAGAGTGGTTAACATGACCCTGTCCCAACATTACGTGTTGGTGGGACTATCAAAAAAAAAAGGAGATAAAGTTGTAAATGCTGGGCAAAGTCTCAATGCCAGTGTACTGACACAAAACTTCACACATTTAAATGTAATCCAGTTTTCATTTTTTAAAAACCCTCCATCCGCTGTCTGTGTAAAAACAAGACATCAGTGAACAAATGAATGTGGAACATGCAAGGCAACCTTTCCCTTGAGAAAAAAAAATAAGTATTCATAAACGACAAAAACATACCTTTCTCAGGGTAGTTATTCTTCCAGTGGTCATTGAAGCAGTTTCTATCTTTTGTCATCATTCAGAAGAGAAGAAGAGTTGGCCGCATTTTTTCTTAGATTAGTGCCAGGGACACAATGTGACTGAAATGTGAGATGTGAAGAGACATAGCTGCTCCCTCCAGGTAAGGAATATGCGTCTTCCTCTGTTTTACCACAATATGCACACTTTTGCATGGCACTCATTATTCAAAGTTTCTAATCCATCTTAAATGTTGTATTTACTCTGAGTTTTAAAGGACAATATACAAAACTTGTTCTGTTTATTAGAGACCGGCATGTTATATAGAATGACGTTGTGTAATTTACATTTTATGTCCGAGTTAAAAAATTACTTAAATAACCAAAGAAAGCCCTGAAACAATATTGGTACTGTGTTGACCAATTACCTTTTCTCTCTTACAATGGCTATAATTTATTAATTTAAATTATTGTGTGACGTACAGCAGTTTGAAGAAAGGGTAACCTGATCAACTTTTGAAATATACATCACACAAGGTTCTTTGTTACCATGAAAGCACGTTTTGTAGCCTTTAAAAATCCGTCTTATCAGTTTTATCAAAGTTAGAAGAATAACAAAGTCAGAGCAGTTCTGAAAATAGAGCAAAAAATGAAAAGTATCCTTGTAAGAGACTTCAATGTCTACTGTTTTGTCTTGGTCCACTCACCAGTTCAGGTATATAGAATAGATCTGGGGCTGTGGTGCAGATCTCCTTCCCGCTGGGAAGACTCCCCATCGGCTGAGCTGTGGTCGCAGCCATCTCTGCCTGTTCCCTCTCCAGGTGCCGAGTATGAAGCCACCTGTCCTCTCCTGTGAACTAACGGAGCAGCAGCAGCAGCAGGTGTTTCTGCCTCTTATAGCTCAGCTTAGGTAGCAGACAAACCCGTTCTGCTATCCCTACCCACAACAGCTCCTTGAACCAGACACACCCTCCATCCTTCAGTGCCCGAGGCTGTACCTGTGTGAGCTGGTGACCTGTAAAGAGATTTTGAAACCACCAGAAGAGGAATTTCTCTTCCCTGTGGCTACAGCCCACTGACTTTTAGATTGTGCTATCTTGATGACCCCTTCGTTGTGTTAGCTGAGTGCCTGCAGCCTCAATTTATACTCCACGCAAGGGTTATAATGGGAGCTTCAGTTCAACATAAAGATTGGCTTCAGGGGTTAAAATGTTTTATTTCAACCTCTTCCACCTTTCTGACACTTAAGCAGAGCCATACAACTTCATTTATTATTTCTTCAGTATCACTATTTTAGTGGAACTTTATATTTTTTTTTCTATGATGTAAATGCAATCTGTAAAACATAGATGTAGCCTCAGTGACGTTACTTAATGTTTTCTGAAGACTTTTGAAGCCCAGCGAAGGCGGCCTCCATACTGTAAATGCCGTCAACGGGGAAGTAGTCCGTATCAGTAAAGTATCCAGGGAGAAAAGGCAGAGGCCAGGACGAACCCAGACGGAGGGCAGGAAAGATAGACGCAGTCCAGACACATTCAGGAGTGGGTCTACAACACGCAGAGTCACCGAACCACAGTTCACTGTACATATACTCTCACACTGACACATACTGCAAGCATTCAAATAACAGGCTCCAACTGTCACACAATCTTCCATGGGGACAAAAAAAAGTTATTGTGAAACTGTGATCCAATTAAAATTGTATAGAAATGTGTTGGTAATCACTTTCACTTTTCTTATCCGTCTCCTTCTTGATCAAAAAGGACTGAAATAAACAGAAAAGCCACAATGTATAAAGGTACTATGAATTTATTGTATATCATAGATTTTAAATAAATATACTGTAAGTAAGTAAATTGAAATCATTTAATATTTACATTCTTGGATTTTTATTTTTGTACATCCAAACAGTAAATCATATGCAACAGCCTTTCATATCACCCAGAGCCTTTAATCGAAAGAAAGCAAAATATCTAGCTATTGAATTAAATTCAAATAAAAAGACGTATAAAGTGTTATAATTTTCGACAAATTATTCTTTATTCTAAGCACAGTTGTCCCCTCGTTTATTCATTGTACGAGACACAAGCCAGTTATTCTTAAGTGAATACAAAAAGACATTTAGAAAGGGTTATTCGGTGTTTAGTCCGATAAAAGATCAGCTGGTTATTTAGGATCCTCTCTGCTTCCTGTTCTTTATTGTGTTAAGACCTCTTCCATCGGATGGCGGAGAAAATGGCATGGAGGAAGTAGAGAAGAGTGGCCAAAGAGCACATCACCTAAAACACAAACACACACACACACGAAACGACGGTCAAGGTGGGGTAGTAAGAGGAAGGTGCTACAAAACAAAAGGTGTTTGTGTGTGTGTCTGTTTGTGCATTCATATAATGGTCTGTTTAACATACCACTGCTGCAATATCCAGTCGGTAGTTCTTGAGAAATTCAGCCAAAATAGTACTTGTTGAAGACCCACTATTTAGGGAAACCCCTTTCAGATAGGTGATATAGGCCAAATCCACCAACGCACTGAGGTAGAAAACTGCCGCCACAAAATGGAAACCAACATCCTGCAGAGAGACAAAAAGACAAAGAATAAAGATGAAAGGAAATAGGGAGGAAGAAGATGAGAAACAGGGGAGGAGAGTTAGACAAACATGATTTACTAGAGTGCAAAAGTGGGGAGCCAAAAGTAGAATATGAAATACAAAATAGTGGCAGCAACTTAACATTGCACATACATTAAGGACCAATGCTTACAGGTGCCTGATTCATTGCCTGGGGTATCAGAAGCTTAAAACCAGAGTCAATAGCAACAACAGAATAAGCTGTTCAGCATTAACAGAAAGGGTTTGGCAAGTTTTTCATGGATGCAACCCACATACTCACAAGCTCTGCTGCTCATCCAACAAATGCATGTTCCTTACAAATATGGTACAACTTAAAGGAATATAAACAGGCTTTCCAACGGTATAGGATTTATTGCCAAGTAGCATTGCTACAACAAAGAAATAACCTTTCTAAGATCTGAGAGAGCTGTAAAGGAAAAGGAAAGGTGTTTTTCCAGAGTCTTCTTGCCAGTTGTAAACTAGTTACTGTGGTTACAAATATCAACCAAAACGCTGTGTTTCGATTCTCCAAATAATGGTTTATTGTCAATTATATCAGACTTGGTAAAATATCCACATTTTACTTACAATTTAAATCAAAACATTACTGAAGTGCACTATATAGTTTGTACTGCAAAGACAGAGTTTTTAAAGTATATGCTTCAGATGACACTTTAAACTTTAAACTAGTCATATTTATCACTTTAAAACTCTCAACTTGAAACTGATGGATGCCTGATAAGAGACAGAGAAAAGTAATCTTCTTTCTAAAAGGCTCTTATTGATTTGAATCATTACACCAGCAGTTGTAGTTTTTCTTTTTTTTTCTTTTTTGTTTTATTAGTTTAATATTTATACATATTAAACTAATAGTTTAGTAAACTCCTTGCCACGACGAGGAGCTTAACAATCTTTTATCTGAGACACAGTTAGCTTAGCTTTCCAGATCCCTTAAAACAGGGCAGCACATATAGACCGGCTTGTGACAGTAACAAAACTGTCGACCAGCAACTCTGAAGTTCAATAATTTACGTTAAGTTTCATTCATTCATTTCATTTGAACAAGTACTGCAATTCACAAATAGTTTAATTGTAAGTTAAGGGGCCAGTTCTTTTGATATCAACCAACTTTTTTATTTATGAATTTAGAGACGTTTTTATACAAATATTGGAACTGTCAGATAAAGACAGCCTAACTGCTTTACCCGGATTAAAGTCTTTAGTCGTTGTAAGTCGACACAGTTGTCTGTAAACGTGTGTTCGCCTAATGGCAGCTGGAGGGAATGTCTCACCAGGGAGGGCCAGATGCTGCTCTGATTGGCACCACAGAGGAAAATGAAGAACCAGAGTGTCGTCAGTACGAAGCAGAAGACGGACACGAACATCACCCATCCCAAAGGGTTTTCTGGAACTATACGAGTCGATGCCACCAGGATCCACACCAAACCTCCGAAAACCTGTCGGGTCACACAGGAGAGGCAGAAGGTGAGTAACAACAACATGTGTATTGTCTCCTAAAGTCATCCTAAAGTTTTCAGAAGCATTTTTGGTTGTGTTTTTACATTTCTGAAGCATCAGAAAAGATTTTAACCACCCACATTTGCTCAATTACAGCTCTGCGTCTTTAAACCAACATAACAGATTTTTGTCTAACATATTCTGAGAAGCAAAATGAGAACTCAGCACATTTTTTAGTGCATTATAACTAGAAAAGATTAGCTATGTGCTTTTAGAGATTTTTCTTAGAGACTGTATTCCAGGGATTGATATTGACATTTCAATTAATCTAGGTACATTATGCCAGTTGACCTGCTGTGGTCACCAAACACATTCGTATTTGTTAGGCTACGAAGAAAAACATCAAAGAAAAAAAGTTTCTTCGAGTACTTCTTTAGAAAATTAGTCATGTATGCCTTTCAAGTAGAGGTTGGTCCTAAGGACTACCCAATGAAAACATTCACTCATGCATGCAATATTGTACACCTAGGGTGTATGTTATTTCACTGTCCTCCTTTGACAAACACTCTCTGGTATTTAACAAGACAATGATAAGAGGCTAAAGAACTGTGATAGGAAAACTCATTAAGTCTCTTTTACCTTTCATTGTGCAATAACACTTTCTTATTGTTGAAGTACATGTTAAGCTTTGATCTAAATACTAAATTTAAAGTTGATTAAATGTGTTTTTTCTGCTTTGACCGATGACTATATAAAACTGTCATGGCATACTGAGACGCTTCAATTAATTACATTTCAGATGCTTTTATCACCTGTGCTCTTTTACTACTCTAACAGGTGAACACATCTGCTGCAGATTATAAAGGTGCTCAATCAATTACTAAGTAGCCATTGAGTGTCAGGAGTGTATCAGGGGTGCAGGGAAAAGGATTGGAGTGAACGCATTCAGATGAAACAAGCATCTCACTGCTGGAGAAGACATCTCATAGAACTGCAGCAGCAAACACACCCCTCTAGGTAAAGGGTTAGCATGAAGAGACTATAACTTACCTCACAGCTGGAAGAAAAAAAAACTAAAAACCTTTGCCATTGAGGAAATAATACATAGTAAAAACAAAAAAATAGTACTTTTAAGTGTTTGTTAAAGAGTTATTCGACCCACTTCTAATTTCTGTAAATTGTGTCACAAATGAGTGAGTGAGGAGGAGTGAAGCAGGTTTCGCTCAGCTGTGCAAACACAGGAAGGACTGACTATTAAAGACAGCCACTGTGCTTTTTTATTCCAGAAACCAACATTAACTCTGACCACATAAGAAGTCCACCCCACCCTGAATGAAACAATACACCTGCAGGTACTTCAAATATTTCTTGATGATTAATTATTTTATGTAACCGTTTCAAGAAGCTGTCTATGGCAGCAGGACATTTTATGTATCAGTTGATGCAGACTTTAAAGCTCTTCACACGCAAGATGTCAGGATGTCCATGCACTTTTTTCCCTGCATTAAGATAAAATGTCTAGAAGCTTTAAGATGCGTGGGTTTCCAATAAAAATGTCTACATTATACTAAGAGTTAAATGACACAAAGCAAGATATTTCTTTTATGCAATCAGTGTTCTCATGTGCCTCTTTTTAAAATGGTCCTTCAGTTACCTGATACTAGATTTAAAAAAAGACGTTTTCGTCTATTTTATTTTTATTTTGTAAGGCACTTTGTAACACTGCTTTGAAAATTCTATATAAATAAAGTTTCTTATTTTGATAAACTTTACACTTCAATCAATTAAAGGATAACAGACCTGTCGTTGCAGGTAGCACATAGGCCTTGAAAATGTTTACTCCAGGAAACTACCGGTAAGTCATATTTAAGTCAAACATGTTTTAATACCGCCCCATACTCAAAGAAAAAAAATATACTTACAATACTATACTTTGTATTGCTCTTAAACCGAGAAAAATGGTCGTCTATATCAAATTATTTGCTTCAGAGTTGAAATGTAATTCCTTCGTACTTTTAGTCTTTACTTTTATGTGGTTTATGTATTTCAAGTTCCCTCGTGTGAATTACTTTCTCTTAAATTGACCTTTGTGAAAAAAACACATTATCATTCAAATCCCTAACTCTACTGAAACAAACAAAAAACTCAGACATTTGGATGCCAAGATTCGAAAAGCATATGAAGCAACAGTTACCTTAGAAACACTGAATCACTTACTCCAAACATAATTGTACATGTAGCAAATATTGAGAAAGCCTTATCTCCGCTACTCAACAACCCAGATTTATTTATTTGCATATCTTAAACATCCCTTTATAACCTTTCCATTCTGCTTGAATTTACGACAGTTACACTCAATTAATCCTTCTGAGTGTGAGTGATAGCAAAACATGTCACAATGTTCAGAATCCTCTAAAACCAATCCTAAGGCATGATACATTTTTACTGATTCATACAGTGCAACTGACCTTTACGAGGTAAATGGATTGACAATGAGCACTGATGTAGTAATGAGGAGTATTGTTTGAAACTACAAAAAAACAACAACATGAAAACGGGGGTCTTTTTGTTGCTCTTATCTTCACAGCTGCCTTTCCTCCCCCCAAAAAAACACTGATGGCGGTAACTTAAGGCAAACCAGTACATTTCCACACCTGACCAGAGGCTTGTTTTGTGAAAAGGTTTACTGGCGAGCTGCCAGAAAAAAATACCCAAGGCAGCAAGTAAATGGCGCGAGATGATGGTTGGTTTAGATTTACACCTCAATCTGCAACCTAAGCTTTTTTTCTGCCTGTGTCACACCGATTTAATCTTAAATTCCCTGCACAGAAACTAGTTTTGGAATGCTTCACTTAACAGGAGGGCAAATCCTATATGACCTAAACTATGGAAAGTTGTCAGTTTTTTACCTTTACCAAATGTTGTAACCTCAGATAACCCAGATATATATTTAAAAGGAAAAAACATCCATGTGTTCAGCAGACTTGAGTGATGCTCACAGTAGCGCCATTTAGCCAAGATCAGCTTCTCTTAGCTCTTGACAAGAAACGTTTTTTATAGTTACATTACAGCTTTTTCTCTTTACGGTCTCAAGCTGTTTGTCAGCAGCTTAGAGTAATTATGCACACACATCATGTATGCAATGTTTTAAAACCTCAACCTTTTTCTTTTAAAAAAAAAGCTTCCTTTTTTTTCGCTGTACAATTTTGTGACGTGTTCAAGTTTTCCTGATGCTATGGCAACTTCTGTGTTGACCCTAAACAAGGTGCCCCATTGGAACAACTGTCAATTTATATTAATCTGGTTGCCAAACACCTTGTGATCCTGAGTCAGCCGCTAGTAAGAGTAGCCTGTGGAGAGCTAGCGTTGTATGCCCTTTATTAGGATGATGTGACTCAATATCGTAGGTCGAGTTTAGTTGCAGCAGTTGAATCAGTAGAAGATAAAATGCCCATAAGGATGTATATATGCAGAACCAAGTTTATAAAATAGAGCTGCAGATATTATAAAACAATTATCTATTCTGGTATGTTTTTAGACCAGACCAAACCTTTCTTCTTCTATCATCATTGAAGTTGGTTTGATGGATACTTTTTCTCCGTTTGATACACATACCTAACAAATTACACAACACAACTAGTCGGAGGTTCATCGAAAACAGAAACTCCTTTCAATTGAGAAAATGAGGAGGTAGGGTCAAGGAAACAAGGTAACAATCTGCATGATGCTGACTTAAAGAAGTGCTCGAGAAGGTTACAGTTAAAGAAAGCTCATATTTTAGGCCACAACATACATGGGCAAGTAGATTAAAGATGCATAGCTCAAAACCAGGACTTAAAGGAGTAGTGCTTTAAGCGTAAAAGAGTGGGAGATGTTTAAAAAAAAAAAGAAACTCACAAACTCTGGGATGTAGAAAATATCAGGAATAGAGACGAAGATCCTGCCGCCTGAAGGCAGGACGTCAACCCCAGTGGTGGAAGCCATAGTCCGAAACACAGTGTGTGTGTGTGAGTGTATGCGTGAATGATTTCAATTAAATGTGATGTGTATCCTGTTTTAACCTGCTTTTTAAAGGCAGTCTTTCTGTCCTTTCCTCCCTCCTCCTGCACCTCCCTTTAAGTCTCCATCTACTCCACCTACCCATCTATTCCTCTGCTCGAAACTATACCAGTTTGACAGGTGCCTTTCAGCTTTGTTTGTGCAGCAGGAGGATGTCTCTGATCTCTGTTCTCTCTCTCTCTCTCTCTCTCTGTGTGTGTGTGTGTGTGTGTGTGTGTGTGTGTGTGTGTGTGTGTGTGTGTGTGTGTGTGTGTGTGTGTGTGTGTGTGTGTGTGTGTGTGTGTGTGTGTGTGTGTGTGTGTGTGTGTGTGTGTGTGTGTGTGTGTGTGTGTGTGTGTGTGTGTGTGCAGTTTGAATGTGTTTGAGTCTGCCCTCATGTTTTTAGTGTTTGTGTGTGTCCCTTCCAAACTCGTTTACATACACACATGCAAACACACACACACACACACACACACACACACACACACAAAAAGTGATTGTGAGGCAACTAATTTAGAAGGACTTGCAGGTTAACATCATTAACTCTGACTTTGTTAGCCAAAAAAGTAGATTGTGTGACTTGGAAAAACAAAGAGTTTGATAAGTACATCCAACCAGCTCGTTCAGTGGATCATGTTTTGTATAGTTTTCTGTGGGTACCATTCAGATATCTGAACACTATAAAACACTACTGTAACCATGTCAACTTAAATCAAAAGACTTCTGAGGCTTATGCACCTGCAACCTTTTTGACTTTCTGATTTGACGCAAAATTAAGAGTGTTGCCTCGACGTTTTAAAAGTCCGTATCAGCTAAATATGAGTCCGAGTTTAAGAGTTCTTTTAATTCTGTGTCCAAATTTGTTTGTATAGAAACCCATTGGACTGCATTCCTGCAAAGTTAACTTTAAGGCCAAAGTAAATGGATGGAGAGAGGGTCGGTTAGGTGTTGCTAATGTAGAGTGCACTTGCGGTTGAGCAACAAAGACGAATGGATCAGGACAGCTCAGGAGAATTGGGAATGTCACACAGAGACACTCGTATAGATGAATGGGTTTTGAATGAAACAAGAGAACAAGCAAAGAGCAAACAGTGAAAGAGAGAGACTTGGAGAGACGAAAATAAAATGCATTACTTTTTTTTTTCCCCAGAAGGTAATTAAACCAGCAGAGACAGTGGAAATAACAGATTATTGGCTGTTTGGTGTGAATTACTTGGGATGGATTTGCCATCAAATTCCATCAAAGGAAACGCCCACAGGTGCCTCCCTTAAACTCCTTAAAAGCATGAACTGAGTAGCTAATATCAACAAAGGGTTGTCAACCACCACAACAAAGCATGAAAAATTGTTTTGTGTCAGTTTACACAATACAATGTGTTGACTTGTTGCTAACACAATCCATGATCACAAATGATTAGTGTTGATAAAAGGAAACATCAAATGTCATGGCTGATGGAGTAAAGTCATAGAGATGAACTTGATGATGGTCAACCATGTTTGATCAGTGGGGTGGCAGTAGCTCAGCCTGTGCTGGACTTGGGGTTGGGAACTGGAGGGTCCTGGTTTGGACCAAAACTTTGAGGTTAATTTGGTTGCTGTAGAAGTGCCAGTTCACTACCAAAGCACTGCCCAGGTGCCCTTGAGCAAGGCGCTGAACCCCCAACAGCTCAGGGATACCCTCTGTGTGCACCTCCCTCTGACATCTCCCCATTAATGTATGTCCATAAGTCCTGTTTGTATTCTGGGCCTATGTGTGTGGCTCACAAAAAAAAAGTTCCTACACACATATCCTCATGGGGATTAATGAAATTTATACGATAGAAAAAAGAAATGTCATCTCACTTTTCTGGCAGTTACCCAAGATGCTTCATGCGCCTATGACGCATGAAAAACAATAGGATTACGTCCGTTGACTAAAGAAACTAAAGAACATCAGACGCTTTTAAAAATGTGTTATCACGATATACTGGTTTCCAGGCTAAAAGATTAAAACTCAGCACATAAACAAAACCTATTGTTTAGGATGACCAAACCAAGTATGTGCCGAAGTTACTGTGACGTCATCTTCTTAAGAATATTCTATCTTCTGATGCAGTTTTAGTATCTGGTATGTGATTTCAAGCTGTATACTGCATTAGTCTAATTTGATGTTCATAAAAGAACCGTCATGGTTTCGATTTGCGCTCATCCAGCCAAAGTTACTGGTTACTCATGAAATGTATTTTATTATTTGTGCTAGCAATGCACTTAGCTTTTCAAAAAACAACACGGACTTTTAATTTTGTCCAGTGAGTCATCTGGTTAAGAGTAGCTTTCATGCGCTACATGGGATGGGATAGGTTGGACACAGTTTTTTATGGAGATGCAGTCACACCCTGAGTCAATGTGTTCATCCAAATGGTCGCTCTTAAGGGCAGTGAAGCATGTTTGGTGACCCAACTGTCTTACTACAAAGTTAAAGGACGGTAACACCAGTGAATCTATCTGGAGTCAACCTGATATGATTACTGAAGGGTTTTCCAGAACCTTCTCATGAAAGCAAACATTTTCTCTCAAACACTCAGAATCAAGAGAAGGAAAGAGATGATGCTGTTTCCATAATCTGCCGTTCATTAAGTATCCGCTTGAACCTGGGTGCAGAAGTCCCAGATGTCACATACACACCCATTCAAAAATACTAGATTTCCCAGAATAAATAAACATGTATACTGTCTGGTTAAAATAATTCAATTGGTATGATTAGTTCTCTTTACTTGCACAAAATGGGGAAGAATATTCAATCCATTATGAATTCATGGCTGACCTGAATGACAGTGTGGGTGCGTTGTAGCTGTTTGCCAGGAGGCTCAAGACTGGCCTCAGCTCCAGCTCTTTGCCTGTTGTCAGGTTGACTGAAAGTTAGGATGAGAACATTTTCAGCATGGCAACCGCCATCGTCAGGCTTCCAAATCCCTCTTCAGTAACCAATGAGTGGCGTAACTGAGGATTCTTACAAAACAGTAAACATGGGAGCCACAGAAAGAACACAATGAGCTACTATGAGTATGATTATTCTACTATAATTATTCTGGGTTTGTGACTTGGAACAGCCCTTACACAAAACACATGTTGATGATCCATCATTAATAAAGAAATATAAACAAGTGAAGCTATAATTCAAATAACTTCTGATCTCTATCGGAGTATAGCATGGAATGTACATTTTTTTCCACCCCTTCATAAGATAGTGCTTTAAACTGAAACCTGTTCAACCCCAATGCGCCCCAACTCCTTACATTTTAAATCAATGCTTATCACACTGTATGTAAAAGAGTTGTTTCTTCCAGATCATAGTATGAGTTATAATGAAGTTAATTCATAGATTTATTGAAAAAAACTACAAACTCTCACTGCTCATGTTATCTTCTCATTTGAAGAAATGTTGATCTGTCTTGACACAACCACCAGACTCCCACATAGAAACAGGGTTACACTCGGCAGGAAGATAAGATGTGTTTGGCTAACGCGAAGAGAGACACGCCTTGGACTAGCTCCTCTACTATGGCTCTAGTTACAAACTATGAACCTCTACACACACAAACACACACATACACACCCACACATACACACCCATACACAAATCTTTCCATGGGAACCCTGACCAACTCTGTCAAATTACAATGGCTACTTGTAGGCGTCAGGTGTAGTAACACAGTGTACAAACAATGATGAAACAAGGATGCACCATGTTTTGTGTCCTGAATGACAAGAACATGCATTCCTTTTACAAAGTATGTTAAGTGTTTTTTTTGTTGTATTGGTAAAATTAATATTCAAAGACTTAAAATCACCAAGTGCACTCAACCTGCACGACACCTTTTATAGAACAAGGATCATTTTTATCTGCCTCAGTCATTTTTGTTGGATTCTAGCAAGCTCCAGCTCCAACCTGTAGGGTCACATTCACAAACTTAATCTTAAAATAAAATGTAATTCCTGATTGTTTTCTTAAGAACGGTGCCATTTCTTTATTTTCTTTGTAAAGAACTTCTCAGATGCTGAAGGGCAGGCTTATATCCCTATACTAATAGACCTATGTATCTGCATGTATGTACTGTTGTGAAATCATTGACTAAAGGACTGAAACGTTATTCCAATACTTTATAATAAGTATGTTTGTCAACATTGTTGCTTTAGAAACAGTTGGGTGTTTTTTAGTGACATTTTTTTTTTGTGCTAGCTTATTTTCAGGAGACATGAGTCTTACACCGAAAACAAAATGTGGCTAAAATTAACAGTATAAGTTAAGACTAGTTTAGTAAAACTGAAAATCCAAATGGATTGTCTAAAATGGGTTTAAATGAATGAATTTAGATGCTTAATGTATCCCTCTAACACTTTTAGGACAAGTGTAGTGTGATCTTAAAGTTAAGTAGAAATTTAGAAAGAAATGTAATAACTTTGCTTTGAATAATTTCTTCTTTAGTTTTAGGAAAAACCATAAGAAAAAAGTTAAGAAGATAAATAAGCACTTTTTTTGTGAATATCAATTCAAGAAACCAGCACATAAGAAGTTCTTTTTTCTTACAAAGGTTTTGTGAATTAGCCCCTGCTCTGTTGCTTAACCTGACCTTCGACCTTTCAGGAGGATGATAAACAGAAAAGCTTTGTTGTTAACTTGTCGAGCATAAGGAGACCATAATTTTAAAATCTCTACCGGCTGTGAATGTTTATACATTTCAAACACCACTTTGAGGAAAAATTCTGAAGGGTTATCCACAGACAGCGTGACATTTTATTTTAGGTTGGTAATGGTGGAGAATCTTTGACAAGGGCATATTGGGTAAATCACATTTCTAATACATGTATATTTTTCATTTTTGCAACAATGTTGAGGGATCACTGAACAGAATGAGCAAAACTATTTGTTTTTCAAAAGCATACTGTGTGTAACAAATATATATAATTACAAATCAGAATGAAATCAGCATCAACTTTCTTTGTCTCCATTACTAAAACATCTCTGTGCAAAATACAATTTTTATTCCAGGTCTTTAATTTATGACTTGTTTTCTTTTCTTATAGAGTTTTTTAATGGATGGACATTTACTTCTTCAAGCAAAGAGAGTTCATCTTTCCACCTTCGTCCGACTGTATGTCTTCTCCCTGGAAACTCCATCCTTCCTGCTCAACTGGTCCTGACCTGCTCTGCTCTCCCTCCCTCTTCTTCTTCCTCAGACACAATGGTCCTCCTCAGGCACAAAGAGAACTGGGTGAGAAAGTCTCAACGTTTCCAGGTGATAATAGCAGTCACACTTACAATGAGCTTTTCTGTCTGTGGCTGAGTATCAATAACGGTCAATATTTACAGTAGATATTTGAAGATGGATTGCCTTTCAGTTTTCTTTGAGTTATGTAGGAATTTCATCAGGCTACTGTCCTGAAACTCATGCAAACGATCTGTTCCTTCATAATAAGGAAGAATAACATACACATACGAGCCATTGATGATAGTGCTGCAAAGAGTGTGTGATAAGTTACTCAAGCAAAATTGAATCAGAGAGTGACAGGTCAAAACTAATGCATTTACAGTATATGGTGTGTTCATATAAATGTGACTCTTTAGATGTATTGCATTTGATTGTTTACATTGTTCATTATGAGTTCTTATTGCATTGAAACCATTAAGCCGAGGAAAGCAGTGCATTGTTGAGGAATTCACCGTTATCCTGCGACCTGTTTTGCACAACTCGCTCACTATAGTCGCAGCTTGCACAGGGTTTCTAAAGCCCATTGCTAGGTTGCTAGGATATCTCGTGATTGACGGGTAAACCCAGCGGGTCGAATTCCTGGGACAACAACTGATTATTAGCAGAATGCAAAGACCAGTTTAACATAATACATACTTTCAATATAAGCTGTAAAGGAGCATTTCATAACGAGAAGTTTTTTTTCCACCTTATATTAAGATTTTTTTTAAATGTGGCATATTATTCATGTGATTAATTTATCAACAATAGAAATAGATGAATCATTAACTAGAGTAATTGCCTTTTTAAAAAAAGTCCTTAAAAAATGTTGACCTGTCTAACTTTAGGCAAATAGGAAACAAAGAACTCTCTATCATTCTGTGTCAACATGTTTCTATGTAATTAAAGCAACAACAATGAACAATTTGACAGGCAACTTCTGTCACCTGGGTTGCTTTGTTTATGGCGGCTTCTCCGGTCGCTCTTATTATTTCCCTGATTGTTAACCTGACAACAGCGTTGGAATGTGGAAATACAGGCTATGATATTATTCAGTGGCAAACACTATACCACCCCAAAGACAGGCTAAGTGAGTTAGTGTGTGTTTGTGCACTTAGGGGAGATTTGGGTTCGAGAGTTAAGGGGGACATTTTTGCTTAATGGAGTACGGGGTTGTTTGATGTTGAGAGGTTAAGTTATTGGGAAGTTGTGGTTTCAGTTTTATGGTTAGTAGAAGAAGCTTTGGCCTGTAATGTGGAAGTGACACTTGAGAAATGGTCATGGTGGGTCCTCGAACATAATAGAAACAGAGTGTGGGCGCATGTTACCCTCAACTTTCATTTTTGCCATAATAAACGATACAATATCAATATTACTTTTAAATCAGTGATTAATGTGAAGCTTGCACAAGCAGGTGATACCAACTCAACACAAAAATGAAAATCTGTTTCTTGCCCCTTCCCTCAAAAAGGTTCTGCGTTTTTTTTGTGTCATCTAACTATTTCTTCTGACTCCCTTTTATTGTATTGCAATTTCATTTCACGCGTTAAAAAATTGGATCTTGTGTTTTTATTGTATAATGTTATCATGTTTCATGTGTTAAGTCCACTTTTAATGACTCGGCTTATCTCATAGAATGTGCTATATAAATAAACTTGACTTGACTAATCTAAAGTAACAACAAAACAACAGTTTTTTTTTCAGGTGATTTTAAATCATTGAAAACAAATATATGAATTTTGCTTTTTTTTTTTTTTGCCAAAACATCCTCCTAATATTACATACTGCTCCTCAGTTTTAAAATCTAAGCCATATCCATGGATCTTGAAGGAAAAAGTAGCCTCTGCACATTTCAAATAGTTTGGCTTGTGTAACATTCATGCTATCAGGTCTAATGCACAAATGTTGAATCATTGTTTCACCTTATGAATAATGTTACTTGTGTTGTGATTGTCCGAGCCCGGACTGATCCAACCTCTTACTGCTCTCGTTCTTTTATACCTGCCTATAAAAAGACGGCAGCGGGCGGGTTATTAACCCTGAACAGTGCTCATTTGCTGTGTAACTCTACACTACACACACACACACACAAAATGTTGAACTTGTGGGTGGAGATGAAAAGAGCAGCTCAGTGACCAGTCAGATGACAAAGGGTGGAAAAAAGAGGGTCAAGAAAACTGTTTTTGAAATATTTATTACACATTTGAAAAACATTTGCCCATAAATAGCCCTTTCAAAACTGTCTGATCCTTTCATGCATCGAGCGGGTGCTAGGATCACACGCATCAGTTTCAGTATCAGTCCACAGTCTAACTTCCTCGTTACAGTTACCCGTTTGTTTACTTTAATAGCAGCAGGGTGAACTCATGGTTTCGTTTCATAAGGAGCTCCAGCCACAATGTTTGCATTGTCTGCATTCACTCAGCCTTTTATTCGCAGCTATTCAGGCAACAACATTTGACTCATGTCAAAATTAGTGTCTATGAACACAAAAGTGGGTTTGTGCAAGTACTGGTTGGCTGGTGAGAAATGAGGAATGGTCCGATACATATGCAAAGTGATATGTTCAAAATATCAAAACTACTCTTTTTTTTTTTTTTTTTTTACAAATTTACGAAAATGTAAAGAATCTTGAAATTGGTACCGCTGATGGGTTTGAAGATTGTATGAAAACTTAAGATGTATTGATCCTGCTAACAATTATTTTCTCTGTGCATTAATATAATTCATTACTATATGCCATAGAGCTCTGCAAGTTTTCCAAAAGGAATAAAAAAACATCTATTAATCTCAACGTTCCTTCATACCAATGAACATTACCAGCTATTTCAAATGTACTCCCTTAGTTGGCAAACATAGCATTTGTAAACAGAATATCAGGTTCTGGAAATGTTAAGAACATAAACATAAACTTTTCTTTGGCTTTTGAAACTTTGCTTAATGGAATTTCACAATTTTTGAAAAGGATAAATGTTTTGCTTTATCGTGAATGCAAAAATGTAGGATAACACTCGCAATTTTGTGCATGATTACCAAAAACTGTCAAGCACTTTTTTATTTTTTTTGATCCAAAGAAATGATTGGAATGCATTTCATTCCTTTTTCCATAACAAAAAAAGATAATAAACTTCCTTATAATTGCTGATGTCACCGCACTACTTGGAGAAGGTCAAAGGTCAACTCTGTGACATCAAAGGCGAGATGCTGATTTATGGGGTCAACAAAGAGCTCTTTGCCTCCTGATTGGCCAGAGGTTTGCTGGCTTTCCTTGAGAGCCTCCATGATGGAGAAGACAACTCTGGCCCGCTGCTCCTCAGAGGGCGGGTCTGCCCAGCGATAGCACGGAAGTGAGGGCGAGTGGAGGAGGAAATAGGTGGAGGACATGTAGATTTTACTGAACTCCTGTTTTACATAGGACAAGTCTCTCTGCAAAGACACAGAGACAAAAAAAACAACTAGTTTTACCTTAAGTATGTTATGTAATGAGGATTTATTCGTGCATAAATACATCCTAAAACAACCAAGTTACTCAGCACCATCTAGAGTAGACTCCTGGAATCACACACACTGACCTTCTGTGATCTGCTCATGCTGCTTTCAGCACCCAGCCAGGCAGTCTGAAAAAAGGAAATGTGTACATTTACTGATAATATTGATTGATTTTTGTTAAATGAAACAACACTAAAACAAAGATCACTCTTGGGAAGGCAGAAATAAACGCCTCCAAAAACACAATAAATTAGAATAAACGGCGTATATTGAGTTGACAAAGCAACAAGTTAAAGAGTTCTGTTTCTCTTCTCTTCCCTTGTACCCTTTTTTTAGGGCATTTATTGGAAAGCGTGACGATGATGACTGACCCTGAGAGCATCCAGCAGGTCGGGTTCGTCTAACAACGTCGGGAAGGTAGCAAGTATAGGTCTGCATACCGGATCTGAAAAAGAGAGACGTTTCATTCAAAAGGCTTTTTTTTCTGTCCATGAACCATGACTAATCTAAACTTTGTATTTGAGGAAGTGAGGGCGTGTTATACCTGCATTCTGCATGGTGGGCCTGTCCAAAAGAAGTGCATCAGCCAGCAGCTGCCTGTGCAGTGCCAGCAGGTGTATGCAGTTCAGACTGTGCAGCAGAGTGTCAGGTAGGAGACTAAAAATGGATAAAACAAAAAAAAAGTCCCTATTTATGTATACATGTAAAAATAAAATAAAATAATAAAAAATAAAAATCTCCCATCATCCAATTTCTTCCACTAATCACGGATTGGGTCTCAGTAAGCAAGTCAACCTGGAGGATACAGATGCAGCTCTCACTTTGGTTAAAGGGACAGTATGGCTCGTCGCAGACCCTCCATCACATCCCCCTGAAAGACACGCTCGTTGTCCTTCTCAAAGTCCACAAACCACCTGTAGACTGGATGAGCAAACTCTCCTGCTAACCCAAGCCGCCCTGCAGGAATAAAGAGCTGGTCCACTGTCCCACGGCCAGGACGGACTTGCGTTGCTCCTCCTGTATCCACGGTTTAAGAGGCCCAAGAGGCTGAGTGGTGGGATATGGAGCACACTCCCCTGTCCCCCTTTTTTTTTTTTAAAACGAGAACCACAACACCTGCCTTGACCTTCACAAGGACATCCTGTCACCACGTTAAGGTGATCCTCTTACCTGAGCTGGGTTCTTGTCCTGTTGTTTGCCGTTTTCAACTTGATGATGAGTTTCGGCTGCCGCCTCGCATGAAGCATCTGCTGGAAAACACCAGCTGGAGCTATGAGAAGAGGAGACACACCGACTATAAGCGTGACTTTACCTTTTCGTGTGCCTTTTGCTTATTTTAAGCATACAGTATATCAACTCTTTTTTTTCCCCTCATATTGCTCCGCAAAGACATTTTGTGGATCGACTGAATTGAGCCACGAGTGCGGCCTCTTACATCCTCGAGTGACTGCCGCCTCCACTGCTACGTCCTTCTCATAGGGTGTGCCACCATTCACTGGCAGCTCATATGTCCTAGACACAAATCAAATCAGATTTAAAAGAATGACATGGAAACTATCAGGCCCATATCTTTTCAACATGTTCATACACTGACTGTGGTAGGTTTATTATGACAGTAACCCTCTCCTTCTTTCAGACGGTTTTTTATCTGCCTGTCTTAACAATAGAAGACTGAGTGTGTCTGTATGGATATGCAAGCACTGTTAGTATTCATATGGATTCTTCTAGAATAGAGTACATGTACAAAGCAGTAAATATTGTTGTGGATGTGACACAGTGTGCACTTACACCTGTTTGTCATGTGTGTACCTGTAAGGAATAGGGTTTCCAGAGTCATCAGTCAGTCTTAGAAAAGCCCAGCCACAGCTCAGGTCTCCTCTCTCACCTGTGGACTAACACACACACGCACGCACGCACGCACGCACGCACGCACGCACGCACGCACGCACGCACGCACGCACGCACGCACGCACACACACACACACACACACACACACACACACACACACACACACACACACACATTTAGTTCTGTTGTTCTTTCCTTCCATGACAACAACAAAAAAGTACAACAGTTTTTTTTGTGTCATGCCATTCATCAGATTGCTTAATCTCATCCCGATGTGTGTGTGTGTGTCTTTATGTGAATGTTTGTCCTTACATTCCGTATAAAGGTGACTCCCAGTTCAAAGAGGATACCAAGGTCTGGAGATGCAGAGTTGCAGCGTAGGAAACATTCTCCATCCAGTAGTGTGGGTAGGATACCTGTCACCTGGATCAAACAGAACACAGATCAGCCAGCAAAAGATGGAGCTAAGTGTTGTTGTTTTATTTTCCTGTTCAGTTTTTCAGATGCCGATATAAGCTAACTGATAGCATTACATCTCAGTGACAAGCACCAGAGCCAGTACAACAGTCTGTAATCTGTTGTTCACACTGATGTAAACATACCCTTGGAGAAAAAGTCCAGGTCTTGGGACTTTTGGGGCTGTATGTCGCCCTCACAGTGTGGATGTTACTTAATACCTAAAAAATACAAAAACCGCTTATTGAAAACAAGAAAGAAAAAGAGGACTAAACAAGACAGTGGTGGGTAAGAAAATAATCACAGCCTTTTTCTAGGTAAAGTTAAATATGCTAATGAACCAACATGGAAATAAATCAGGATTTTTTTCACTGCAGCAATATTTGTAGGCTATAGAAGTGGAATGGAATACACACACACACACACACACACACAACAGAAATCAGAAATACCCAACCTCTGTTCCATCAAAGGCACATAGGCGGACGTGTCTGCTCAGGACCTGAACTCCAACCCCAGGAGTAGGAATCATGCGGCAGCTCCACAAAGAGAAGCAAACACACATCCTGACCTGACGAGCTCGGACCTGTGAGACAGACCAGAAGACTGAAGTGTAAAAATCCTGCAAACAATACACACACACACACACACACACACACACACACACACACACACACACACACACACACACACACACACACACACACACACACACACACACACACACACACACACACACACACACACACACACACACACACACACACACACACACACACACACACACACACACACACACACACACACACACACACACACACACACACACACACACACACACACACACACACACACACACACACACACACACACACACACACACACACACACACACACACACACACACACACACACACACACACACACACACACACACACACACACACACACACACACACACACACACACACACACACACACACACACACACACACACACACACACACACACACACACACACACACACACACACACACACACACACACACACACACACACACACACACACACACACACACACACACACACACACACACACACACACACACACACACACACACACACACACACACACACACACACACACACACACGCAAGCAGAGTGGAAGTCTTACCCTGCCAGTGTCTGGGTCAAGGAAGAGGTCACTAAAGGACAGTTTTGATTCGCTGAGTTTCGGCTGAATGTTGTGACTCGCTCTGTAAGTTGCGCCTAGAAAAAGACAAAACGGTCACTGCCTTTTAATCATACTCTGTTGAGAACTAATAGAAACTGACAATAGTGGTAGAACAAACTGCAATGCAACACATAAAGTGGAGCAAACACAAGAACTGTTGTAGAGTACAAAAAAAAACCTTTGTGATCTGAAAAATGTCTAAATCTTTTTGAAGGCACTATTTTTTGCGGAGGCTGTGCATGAACATTTTGACTTAATACTTATAATGTAATAATGTATATTGCAGATTTTTTAAAGTTATGTTTTGGTCATTTTTGCCTTTATTGGATTTGACAGCTGATTGAGAGACGGCAAATTCTTGGCTGGAGGAGGTGGAGGTTGACATGCAGCACAGGGCTGAGGTTGGTGACGAACCCACGGTCGAGATGATGAGGACTGAGTGTGATAAGTACGGATGCTTGATTAAGAGTGTACACTGACCTTCCTCCACCAGCAGTTTATTAAGAGTTGACGGTCTGAATCCTGAAGGTATCGCCCCCATGGCAGAGAGCACATCTGTGGCATCAATCTGACACACACACACACACACACACACAGAAACACACACACACACACACACACACACACGGTGAAAATAACAAACAGGTTACCAGAATGCATATGCAATTAAAAGTAGTTCCGTCGGAGTGCTGGTAGGTGCGTACAGTTTGTAGGTATTCACCTCAGTTAACGCCTTTCTGACAGGACCCCAGTTGGAAGTAGCGCTGTCAAGAAACAAATCATTCCTATTTATCTCACTGATAATTAATTAGAAGAAACTTTTGACCATACTAAAGTAGGACACGTGAAGCACCTCTGTTTCTCTCCGTCATCCGTCGGTTCCTCACTCTCTTCCTCGTCCTCTGACTCCTCCTCATCGTCTTCGTCATCGTCAACACCAGAGCCCATCTGAAATGATTTGACTTTTCATTTCCCAGATTCCTACTTTCAACGGGTGACACATAGCGATCCTTCGAATAGAGTTAACACAAGAAGATGTCGACCTACGTATGCATACCCTCTCTCTTCAGTGAGATCATGATCCCTTTTTTTCTTTTGTATTTTGTACACAATGCATGGAGAAAATAAAGGGAACTACAAATCCCAGAGTTATTATAGATTTAAAATGGAGAAATACTTAAAAAAGCAAAGAACCATCAGCATACAAGAACGTTGGATTCATGTCATTCATTACTCTAATTCTATTGTGTACTAAACCTGTTGAATTGAATGTTTTGAGTCCCTGACTCAATGTTTGCCTCTTCCTGAATCAAAGGTAAACTACTGATGATACGTCCCTAAAAATGTGCATCTTTCCCACGTCTGAGACACAGCTCTCACGCCACTCTCAACATCAAGGCAAACCTCATGCATATACAACCTATGGGGCACAATGTGTGTGTTTTATGATTCTTGTTCGCATGAACATTAAATGTCAAGCAGTAGAAAACTTGACTGTGAGTCCGATTTTGACGCAGGTTCTTTACCTTCAGGTAGGTTTTAGGAACCACTCCTCTGTTGCCTTTAGTGTCCTGAGCCAGCCACCATCCATCTGCTGTTCTCCTGAGAACCCGTAACACGTCCCCTTTCTGAAAATGTAAGGGAACAACAAACAAGTGATGCAGATACACATTACTGTGAACACAGGATATGCATGGAAAAAGGTTCTTACAAATGCAAAACAAGGCTGAAAAAAGGAGTTTATTTTCTTGCCTTTTGAAAATCATCTTAGCAAATGTATAGTAGATTTTTCATCTAGACTTTTTTTTTAAATGTACAATGGACACTGAGGAAAAAACATCTTTTGGTAGAATCAGTGAAACAAGGAAATAGACCTGAGCTCCCAAATCTTATCTACCCTCTCCCTCACATTTAGTAATGCAGTACACACAGCTCTCCAAACACCTTTAAAGTAAATACTGATCTGCCAAGACTTCAATGGCGACACATTCAAGAAACATGCAGCTGGAAGGACCCTGCTCGAGTCATTCTGGAAGTCGGACATGTATAGACCCCTTCATGATGTCTAACTGTGCGTCACTGTCTCTGTTTTGAAAACATTTTTTTCCTCACCTGAACAGACAGATCTCCTTCCTGCTCTCCTTTGAAATCACTGAGTACTGTGTAGAGGCGAGTTTCTGACAGAGCAGGTGGTTTCCCAGCTTCCTCATCATCTTCATCATCCTCATCTTCATCCCCACTGTCTTCATCATCCTCCTCATCGTCGTCGTCGTCATCGTCATCCTCACTTTCTTCTTTTGAAGCAACGCTGCAGATCAAAACGTCAAAACTCAGGCAAGAACAACAAAGAAAGAGATTATAGAGAACATAAAAGAAGAGGGCCTGCATAAAAAAAGAATCCAATCATGATAAACAAGCGTTAGGATGCTTTTGTTTTTCTCTTTGCAGTAAATGGGTCACTGACCCCGCAGCAGAACTGGGTCCTGGAGGTGAAAGCTCCAGAGAGAGCGAGTTTATACGCTCCAAAAGGTTCTGCAGTCGTCCCTCCTCTTCCTGTTTCCTCTTGTCATAGTTCCCCACCGGTGCCAGCTCATCAGCCTTAGAAAAGCGACAGAGTAGGATGTAAATGTAGCTGGTTATAAGTCAATATTACAAGATCAAAAAGAATATTCCAGGCTGTACTTTAGACAATGACACATTTGAGCAGCAATCACAGTAAAGTCTGGATTTCTTTTCAAAATTTTACAAGTGCTTTAATTGATTTGTTTTCAAAACTTCCACAGTCATTGACCAAATCACAAAGCTGCAAATCTTAACAACTATCAGTCTGTCTATGATTGTGTAATAGGTGTTACATGATTATTGAATTGCCCCCTTCATTTAAGGATACAAAAAATGCATATAATGTAACTGCACCGGTTGGATGTAATAGCTATCATCTAGAAATTGAACTGAACAATTGTACAATCCCATCTTCAGAGAGGATACAGAATATTTTATTGAAAAGTTTACTGACTAACCTTGGTCAGATTCTTCAGCATCCTTTGTGTTTTCTCTGCAGATAGCTGTAGCTCTTGACATCTGTTTGGAAATTGACATCAATAAAATCAAACCTCAAAGCATTACTTTAAAAGGGCAGTCAAATTAACTTCTTGTAAATTGTGACAGTGTGAAAAATGGAGTGGAATGAAAGCAAAATAAAGCTACTGCCTTTACAATCCAGAGCTAGTTTGGATGAGGCAACAGTCTAAAAAGCAAAAAACTAGTAAAAGAAACCATGGCTGAGGATCTTTACAGCTGCCTACCTCCGAAATGCGTCTTCAGTGGATCCACCATGACTGTGCACATCCTTTGTCAGACTGTCAACCTGTCAGAAGAACATGGAATTAATTGACAGTGAAAACAGGAACGTTTACACGCCCTCACAGTTAATCTTGATTTAGATCTATACATTTGCGATGTTTAAAAATATTTTTTTAAATACACTTCTGCGAAACACATGTTCCAGGTAAAATATAGACCCGCTGACGAGGCCTCTCTCCAGCTCTCCAACAACTGATGTTGATCATTTGTTTAAAATCTTACATTTCAGTTCTGACTGCGCACTTAGTTTAATAAGTTATAAGGCTTTTCTAACATTGTGTAAATACTAAATATGTCTTACACTCATCAGTCAAAAGAATTTAATTTGGGATACTCTCCTGTTTTGCCTTTGTTTACATGGCATACTGTGGTATAAATCAATGTGGTAAATAGACTAAGATGCTCAACATATCTAAGTATTTAGTCTTTGTCCTGTGTTTTGCTGGACGGTTACAATGGATGTCCACGCCTGATTTACACTTGGCTCTTGGGGGACACAGTAGATTTGAGAAGATGTTTTTTTTTCTTTTTTTACATTATTGGATACACAGCATCTGATTAAGAAAATGTCAATCCATCTGTTCTGTGAGTGACATGCAATTCTAAGTTAAAAAATGACTGTGTGAAGCAACAAGAAAAGCCATTCCGCAACAAACCTGCTTTTTTATTTCGTCAACTTCTCTCTGGGCGATTTGAAGAGGTCCTTTTCTTTTTGGTGGCATGTTAACTATATTATAAAGTAAAATCCATGTGCTAGCAGTTTGCTTAGCTAGCTGGAAGACGCTACACTTCCTCTGGTCGCTAAGCAACAAGGATCCGCTCCAGGCCCGAGCGAGTTTATTTGATTTTCAGTTATTAGCAATTTATTTATTTTGTCATGGCAGTTTTTAAACACATTACACTACCCTAATCGTGTTTTTGATTAATTTAAAGCGCATAATTTTTCATCAATCCAACAACTTTCAGGAATCCTTAGTGTTTAAAAACTCAGTTGCCAGTACATTACCGCCACCTGTTGGCCTGGAGTAGAATGAAGACAATCAATGATAAATGTTCCTAAACATCCTAATACCTTTTACATTTAATTTAGATAGATACAAGTTTTTTATGTTCCCTCTCTGGCTTTTTGTTTGTATTAGGATCTCTTACTCTCATGAACGATGATAAACCGACTTGTGTAAGTGTATTTTCCTTGTTGTGAAACATGCTGCCTTCAAGTTCTCATTTAATTTTCAAAAAATACATTTCGGAGTCGGAATCGAAAATATTATAACTGGGTTATTTTCAAACACACTTATTTACTGTCTTAGGCAAATGGATAAACACACTCGCGTTGACTTTGAAGGGTACTTGTTATAAAGCGTCAGTTTCATCTCGCTACGCAATTCAAAATTACGATGTTTTTTGGGGGAACCTGAAGGAAGCAAACTCTATTTATCTCCCCGTCCATTCACCTCCACAATGTTATGTCATTAGCTGTCATGGCTGCCCCCATTGCGCTCATTCAAGGGGCCAGCAGAGGACTGGGACTTGAATTTTGCAAACATATCTTGAAAAGCAAAAGCCCAGCTGCCGTTATAGCGACATGCCGAAACCCGGATGGAGCGGGTGAGCTTCGGGGCCTGGAATCCCAACACCCGGGCAGACTCACGGTCCTCCGGCTGGACGTGACCCGGGAGGAAGACGTCCAGGGGGCTGCGGAGTGGCTTAAGGGGAGCTTCGGTCGGCTGGATCTGATCGTCAACTCCTCAGCAATGCTTCACCCCTCTGGAAAAGGAGAGACCAGCCTGAGGGATGTTTCTGCTAAGGTAGCCTGATGCTTTATAAAACAACTATGTGAGCACGTTTGTGACAAAGAAATGATAAAGATATTATCTTGTCGACCTTGATTTTCTTGAAAGCATCTTAGTAAAGTATTGCCACGTTCAGCTGCTGAAACTGTCTAATTTTATGACAACTGAAGACCAAGAATCGTGATTTTGAAATGGCTCCTTCGACTTTAACATACTGTAGACTACCTTTAAGACTACACGTTCAGTGTCAGGGAACTACCCCGCAAAAAATCCCCTGCAACACAATTCAAATGAACTGACTTCTCATCAGAAAATGCAGAGACTTCATGTGACAAGTACCTTGTCAGAAGATCCCATTGATTTGGTCACCCTTCTTTACTTTGCCAGTCCTACCAGAGGACAAAAAAAAAAAAAAAAACTATTAATGCTGAATTTTAAACATTGTATTTATTCATTTGCATATCTTAGTGTCATGGAAAGATAACTTTGATCACTTATCACAGACATCAGTTCTTTCATTTATTTTTACTGGATTCTCTCCATACACCTAAACTGATTAAAATGATTGATCTTTGATGACTGACCTATTTTCTTTATCAGGGCATCATCTCTACCTTGACGACTAACACCGTGGGTCCTTTGGTCATGGCCAAGTATTTTGCCCCCCTACTGCAGAAGGGTGGAGGAGGTTTCGGTCAGCAGCCTGCAGAAAAAGCGAAGCAGCACAGTGGCATCATCGTTAACATCACAGCCAAAGTGGGATCGATTGGGGATAATGGTAATGTGTTGCTGGTATTGGGGGGAAAACCACTTTTAAATATCATGTAGTGTAGATACCAGGGGGGGGGGGAAGATGCATGAAAAGGTCAATTAATTATAGTTACAAAATAAGCCATTTTAACACCTGTGATATTGTGTGCACATTAATGTAGTTTCCTCCCTCCTCAGGTCTTGGTGGCTGGTACAGCTACAGAATGTCTAAAGCAGCTCTTAACATGGCTACCAGGAATCTGTCTATAGAGCTGGGCCGCAGTCGACCAAAGGTAGCCTACATTTAATGGTTCTTCTATGATATGTATTTCTGGAAGTATAATTATTATGTTGTGGAGCTGATCAATAACCTATTGTTTCCTCTCCCTTGTTTTCTGAATATTCCAGGTGGTATGTGTGTCTTTACACCCAGGAACAGTGAACACAGATCTCTCCCGCCCCTATCACAGAAATGTGCCTAAAGACAAGCTCTTCAGTACTGAACAATCTGTGAAATGTCTGATGAGCATCATAGACGCACTGAATATTGAAAAGACAGGCAAGGCATACAACTGGGATGGCTCTGAACTTCCTTGGTAGAATCACTGAATGGACAAAGAGTGAGATGAATTAAGTTGAATCTATTTCTGAAGCTTCATCTCTCAGCACTGTGGACACCGTGTGTTAGGCTGGACTTCATTTCAATGAAGTGTCCAAAACTAAGACGAGGGGAGTCAGTCAGAGAGAGACTTCTTTAACTACCTTACATGCATTGCAGTGCTTAAAAAAACCTCTTACACAATGGTATTGCCATTGCATAAAGACCATATATTGCCTTAGGCTACAATGCTATGCTAATGACCCAGTGTAGCACATCATGGACACCTTTTAGTTAACCATTAACACACACACACACACACACACACACACAATCACAAACATGTTTTACTGTTTTTACAAGAGGTTTATCTACAAGATAATCTTCGGTACAAGCTTAGTGACTTCTACCTCAACTGTGTCTGGAAAACCTGACTGGACCTGTATAAGAAATAGGCATAACTTCCACTCTTTAAAGGACATTTTTCTCACACGTGGGATCAAGTTTAACATGTAGTATCCAGTTTTAATGCTATGCTAAGCTGACTGTCATCTGAAACTTCCAGCTGTAGCTTTGTGCCAAGCAAATGCAAGACTGTACTTGGTCTTCTCATCTAATTATTGATAAGAAAGCTAATAAATGCGTATTTCCCTAAAAGACTTCAATTTATTTTAAATGGGAATGAGATGCCTTAATCAATCATTTCTTGCTGTGTTGTTACTTTAATATTAAATAAAATCTGTTGCTGTGACATTTGGTGAGAGAAGTCATGAGTCACAGCCTTGACAATAAAGTTGTTTTCCTCATGATTGTTTCATTAAAACATTGCTGAAGAGAAACAAAGATTTGCATACTGTATATGGAGCAGCACCTGGGGACTACATTTAGCTGGAAGTGTCTTGGCCAACATCACAGATCTATCTTAGTGGGTCTTCTATGTTTCTCACTTGGATTTCAACTGTTTTTCTTAAAGGGAGGAATGCATTCACACATGTCAGGTATATACAGAGCTTCATAGTTGTTAGCAAAAGTAACAAATAAAACTAATTTGTGGATCCATGACATTTTTCTTGTTGTTGTATGGAGGTGTTTTCAGGAACAAAGTAGCAGGTGTTGTTTACGCATAAAGAGAGCGAGAATGCTTTGAGCATGGAGGGCTGCTTTTAATTGGCCAGGTAATGACTAAACTCAATCCTGTTAAGGGATTTTTACTCAACGTTGACCTGATTCTTTCCAAGTCTGGGTGACCAAGTTAATTTATTAGATTGTTGTTTCAACTTTGTTGTAAATCCATGAATAATAATACCAACTGAGTGTTCCTGTCATATAAAAGCCACCCCACCCACAGAAGTGTGAAAAAAAATTACAGACATTTCTTTTAATGACAGATAAAGCTCCTTTAACAACACAGATTATTACAGTTAGTGACCATTAGATGGCAGTATTTCTTTTGAATAATGGAAATGTTGCTAGTTGTATATTAGAGAATTCCAAATCAGAATCAGCTTTATTGACCATGTTTAACACACAAGGAATATAACTTCGGTAGATTTTGCTCTCTAAATACAATGTAAACATTAGATGTATAAACAGGTAATTAAAGACTAATATGTAGATATGTAGAAGACTAAATAAGATAATAGTGCAGTGGTAAGTAGTGCACAATTTTGTGACTAAAATAGTGGTAATGGTGACATGATATCTAACAATATAATTTGAGTGATTGACATTTCTATATATGGCACCCTTTAACAATTTAACAAGTTTTACTTCACTTGATCGATAGTTGCTTTGGCTGTTAGAATCATCTCATTTCAATGTTGTCGGTATTTACAAGAGTTTCAATAGTAGTATAGGCCCATTGCATTGTGATCCTTTTTTTTCTTTGAAGATTAAGAATTGTTAAAAACATAGTGGCCTATCGCTTTTGATGCGTATAGACCATTTTTATTTTAAACAGCGAACTACTGTAAAAAAAATCGTATGTTCTCACTGGCTCACGTGTTTGTTTTCCTTTATTTATCTGACATTGTTGTTTGACCTTTGTATCCTGTTATCTAATGTTTTATTTGATATGAGGAGTCTGTTAGAATTTTCATCACAAAGCCTTTAAAATTGGTTAAAAGCTAAGCGTGACGAGGCCAACGTGCAAGTGAAACAGACCATACTTGTTCTTTTTGCATGTTTTTACATTTTCCTTTATCAATTATTTCCGACGAAGACTGTTCACAGATATCCCTCATTGAAAAAAGAAATAAGGTAAATCAATTCCATAAAGCTCTGTATGGTAGCAAAGGGCTTTTCGTTCATGAAAGGACCTTACTATGATTGGTTGTTTTTAAATGCAGCTGCAGGGTTACTACGGTTCATATTCTTCACTGACAGTGACTGTTAGCTTTCACGCAGAGAGAGAAGACTGCGGGAATGAGGATGTTGGTGAAAAGCGAGTTTTATGCATTAAGATAGCACAGCTGCACGGTCTGGCATTGTGCGCGCGCGTGCGTCTTTTTATTGTTATATCGCCAAACCTCCGGGCAGCAACCGAGTTTCATTGAGGACTGATTGGGGCGACACGGCGACCAATTTCTTGCATTTTTGTGTGCTCTGAAATTCCAATCTTATTTTACCGCAGAAACCGGTTGAAGGAGGTGAACGGGTTCGGGCCTTGACTGGAGGAGCTGCTGCTGTGACGTAGCCGTCAACCAACACACGCATACACCGGCCGCCTATGAGCCTGCTCCAGTCTCAATGTGGGGAAATGACCGCGAGTGACCTCAAAGGAAACACTGCATTTTAGCCACCGCTCACATTTGCATTTTATGATTACATCAAACGTCAATGTTTTAATTTAATATTTTTGGCGTTAGACAAGTAAAATAAGGACAAATAATTAGCTCTATCGTTCAGTCGGTTGACAATCCCTCGACTTGAAAGCAGCGGTGCTAACACCAGCTAGCTGAGCTCAAGCAGTCGGTTCTCTTGTTGCTATCGTTCGGGTTGCAGATGCTAGGCTAAGCTAAGCTAAGGTAGGCTAGGCTAGTTTCTGCCATGGATAAAGCCAAGTCAATGATGGACAAGAAAGGAGCGACAGGACCGTTTCATGTTAACAACGGGCAGAGTCAACGGGGATTTCACGGACACGTCGCGGTAGCCACTAACGGCAGCAGCAGTGCATTAGGTCCGAGCAGCGGAGCCAGCAGCGGACCGTTTGACAGCATGCATCTCCTCCACCACGGGGACGAGGCGGAGTGCAACGGCTCCCCGGCGAAGAGGTGCAGGCTACGGCGTAGAACGGAGTCGGTCCGACGGCACAGACCACGTAAGTGTCAACAAGCTTAAAAACCCTGTCGTAAAATAATGCACATGGTATACTGTGATTGTTTTTTTATGGTGGAGGAGGGAGTTATGTGTGTGATAAGAAAATCGGATGAATGCGACCCTTCACTGTCACAAGAGATCAGCTGAGGTTTGCACAACCCTCCCGTGTCGCAATGACAGTGACAAGCCCTCATGTTTCCTCCTCCGCCCACTGCCTCTATACCTCCTCTTTTTAATATTAATGTTGCTAAATGTTGTGTTTTTAGATCACAATCTTTCCCCTTAACGTTTTTTGACAAGGTTAGCTGGTTTCTTGCTCATGCATTCAGACCTGTCCAATTTCAAGTCTGCCGTCGTCAGGGAGACCCCTCTTGTGTTCACGAGCCCTCAGGTTGCATTTGGTGGCTTCTGATTGGTCGGTTCCCGGTGGTGGAAAAGCTCCTGATAAGTGGGCTTGGCTTGTCTCAGCCAATTGGTATCAGGCCCTTTCCTTCAACAGGCAGGGTGAATGCGCTTGGACCCCGCCCCGTTATTTACCCAGCATTTCGGAAGATGTGACTAAAGATCAGCCTGGGAGAACTGCATTTTTACCGCAGGATGTAGAAAAGTGTAGTTTTTCTTACTGTGTGAAGTCACCAAGTTTCTCCAAGACTGAGAGGCATTCTGATTTTTTTTTTTAATTCCCAAAGGCTTATTTAAAATAGTTATAAATATTTTGTGCTTCTTTTTGTATGCACCAGTGAGCTGATATTCTGCTTTACTATGAAGTTTATAAGTGAGAAGAAACCTGGTAAGTGTGATTTGCTTTGTGTCACCTTGAGTTGAGAAGGTATTAAAACTTTTCATTTGAAGAATCTTTAAACAGATTTTTTTTTTTTTTTTAAAGAGATCTCTCTGTGTAACTTGATGATTGGACTTGATAACAATTAATTGAAGTTATTTCATGATTTTGGTTAATAATGTCACAGTTAAAATATAATGGTCCTAATGTTGCAGTCCCAGTGAGAAACTTGCACTTCTGAAACTTGAAATTAAAGAAAAGTAATTATACTTAGATACATGAACATAACAGGTGTTACTTTTTTTCTGTTTAAATGAAGTTTCTGCAGGCAGCTGTCTGGCCTCCATGGCAATGCATTTCAGCACACTTTCCTCAAAGCTCTTTGTCAAGGCTATTGAGTTGTGTTGTGACTTTCACTGTCATGGTAGGACTTGTTTTTATTCATAGAAGTGTTTGCAGAGCAACCAGCTGAAATAGTAGGGTCATTGCTGCTTAGTCATCCAGTCAGTCTACAAATTATTATGTTAGGGAGAAACAGGCACAGGAATGAGGGTGAGGTTGGGATGTATTTCTTGTTTTTACTCTCAAGGAAATGTGTGTTGTTATGAAGAGCCGGTGCAATCAAGCATTGATAACGTGGAGGGCTGTTGTTCCTTAAAGTTAAATATTATCTTTTTATTGACGTACGATATGATCCTGTAATTACATAACTCTTATTGAGATATTTTAGTTAAACATTTAAAGTTCAAATAAGATTTTAAAGTTTCAACTAAATCCCCCCCAAGTGAACTTTAGGAAATGATTTGGCGCGGTGAGAACGGTAGAAACATTCTGTTTGTGTTAATGTTGTTAAAGAAGCACTTTCCATTTTCCTGCTGTGCTCACTCACTCATTGCATAACTACATGCATTTGTTAGCATTGCTTTTTAATGAGTCTGTGCTTTAGGCTAAATACTCTATGATATCCTCACAAAAGTGTTTGTACGGTTTGGCCAACACTCACTCCGAGTCCAACAGGTTATACCTGTGTGAGACTGTTTAAGCAAAGCTTCTGCCTGCAGTTATTCTTTTACAAATGTTCACTCCACTTTAGCTAATCGAGTGATTTTATGGAGTGCATGTAAACAAGTATTTTGAGTGACTGAATATTAAAATCTGGATGCAGAGTATAACAACAGTTCTGTCATCACCACTTGAAGAAGGTCTCGTACATTTAGCATGTGACGATAGAATATTTCATTTTGTTTTAAAGTATAAAACAGCTCATCTTTGATTTTCCAGTTCAAGTAGAGCGCCAGTTAACATTTTATTTCAGTGTCTGTCATAGAGATAATAGAGTTAGAGCTGCACTGAAGAAATGAAAGGCTTTCTTCATGTAAAAACAAACAAACAGAGATATCCTGAGAGAAACTGTCTGTTCACAAAATTCCTAGACTCTTAGCATAATGTTGTGATTATGGCTGCTCATATTACGGGAGAAGTGTGATGTTTGCCATAAACAGACAGCTAATAGAGCAATGATAAAAGACCGTGTAAAAGACTACACCAGTGCCGGGCCCAGATTATGTAATTAAAGGGACATCTCGTCAGTAAACTTTGAAATGTCCCGTCAGAGCTCCCCTCTTTATGACTGAGTTATCCTTGGATGGAGTCCAACCGTCCTGATAAACCCAGATAACACCCTAAGCCTTTCCCGACGTGGGACGACCCTGGAATGTATTCCCCTCGGGGATGTGATTTTTCACTTTTGTCCCTAGGCTTTTTTTTCTCTCTGCCCGTGGTTATATGTGGACTTGAGCTTTACACTGCATGTGGTACTCTTTGTTTACACCAGATGTAACTTGGCATGCATGTTCATTGATTGTCTACTCCCTTTTATTTTTCACCAGGCTAATTCCCATGCTCCATCACTCTCTGGGGACTGTTGGTCATAATTCTCTCTTTGCGCACCATCTGTGAGAGCGGATGTTACTTATCATTTTGCACATCTTAACTTTCTTTTCCATCCAGAATCACGAGATTCACCTGCTTTTCTTTGAGATGTGTAAAAGTAACCCGGCATTAAGTACTTTTGCGCTCTCCTTGCTCTTTATTTGATGCTTCATGCACGGCAGGAAAAAGTCATTAGTCTCGTACTTCCACACCCCTGGCTCAACAGAAACTGCTCTGTGTTGCACACACTGTTTGCAGTCTTATGGGTGTATGGAGCATGGCATCCCCACCCGACACAGTGGCGTGAAACAGGGGAGTGCTTGTTGTGACGAGTGCTTTAAAGACAGCTGTCATTTGTTGTGTTGGTGTCCCCTTAAAATATAAACGGAAAACTCAGTATTATCAGTAGGCTCCGTTATGATCAGAGTATGAAGATTTTGAGAAATTGAGAATTGAGCAATATTCTATTACTTTGTTTTTCTGTAATTCACATTTAGCTGCAGATAAAAAAAAAACAAAGTCATACGGAAGGAAATGTTTCTTGGAACATTTGTAGTGAGAAATGTTGGCGTGATGCAAGTGTTGAAGGTGTTTCTTTATTAAGTTAAAGAGTATAGAGGTTCTTCAGCTATTGTTAATAACTTTGAATTTATCCAGTTTAAAATGCAGATGTAAGTTGAACCCTGCATTGTCTTTTGTATTCAGACTTCTAACTTGAAGAGACGAGTCTTAATTTACAGCCTCTGGGTCGTCAAGATTGCAGCTGGTTTCAGTCAGCAGGTCTTGCTGCTTTAGTGTCTGTTAAGTAAGTAAAAGAATAACTTGCATGTGGTGATACGAGGTTGGTCATCAGTTCTGCCACGGCTCAGGTCAACGTTCTCAGTCTGTCTGTAGGAAATCCCTGAACGGGGCCCGTTCACTAGTTTCAGTGAGAGTTTTAGGGGGTTTTGGGGAGAAGGGCGTGTGTTTGTGTTTGTTTCAATGATCATGTAAATCAAGAGATGGGGGGAATTGATCAGTCTTCAGCACACCCATAAACGAGCCGAGCTGCCCTCTTCTATGTGAAACTGCATCACTATGAGTGACGTGTCGTCTATCAAAGATTTCACCAGATATGAAAACCTTGGTGATCTACATGGAACCTGGTGTGCAGAGTCTTAGCCTGAAATTCATTCAGTGAAAGCCTTTCTGTTTCACACAACAAAACACACACACACACACACACACACACACACACACACACACACACACCATGTCCGGTGTGAAACATGAGAGTAAAGGTTAAGCAGTAGGACATTTAACAATCCCTGAGATTCTGTTGGACCTTTGAACAGTTGGCATGACAGAAAATAATGTATTTGTGAGAAGTCAAACTGTTGACACACACATACACACATACACACGCACACACACAGACAGACAGAAACCTTTCACCTATATGGATACAAATAACCCCCAAACCCTGCTCCTCGTCATACTGACCTTTGGTTGGTGTATGTCTTCCTTTTAAATAGACACCCAGGATTTGTTGGACGCAGGTGTGAAAACACGATGTGAATTAATTTGGGATTTTCACTTTTTCTGGTGATGATGAATGTCCATAGAGTACTGTAAATAATGCGTTTTAATGTGCGAATGTGAGCTGAAAATAACCCGTAGCACAAAGTAGTCTGGATCCAAAATAATCACCTGCATGTGCAAATAATAAAAAGAGCTACATTGTCACCTTGAAAAAGAGCAATTTAGTTTCTTTAGTTTTACGTCAGGATAACATGAATGTGTTTAAGTCGAGCGTTCGTTTCTAAATGAGACATTTAGAAACGAAAGGCGCCGTACATGCTAACGTTAGCAGTTCTCTGATGGTAGCTGTTTTTGAGCTCATAATATGGTCTGATGTTCTCCGGGTTTCTCTGTCCATTGTCATTGTGACATTTACTTAAACCAGGTAGGAAACAGTAAGACACAATAAGACCATGACAAGCAGGAGCTTGGCGTCATGGCATCAGAGCCGCTGTGTGAATCGGTAATTGAACCAGGAAGACTGAATAGATGTTTTCAGTGTCGCAGTTTGTCAGATGTTCACTTTAATGAAATTTAACGATGACAAGAGGATGTTTTATTTCAGGAACTGAACGTGCCATGCTGTATCAGGAGTGAGAGTGAGGTCACAGCTTGAAAACAAGCCATGATGCGTTCAGATGTGAGAATTAGGAGCCATTCTGATCATGTCCTGGGTTGGGTGGGTGTCTGGGGGTGTTTTTGACTGAGGCACATGACGTACTTTGGCAGGCCTCTGGCATTGATGCTTTCGCTCGCAGCGACACGTGTGATTAAATAAGAAAAGGAGATCATATTTCTGTTTCCACAGTGTTCCTGTTCCGTCTGAGTGGTGATGCCTGTGTGAAATGTTTAGCTGAATCAGCTGACATGACATTGAATTATTTTGTGTTGTGTACTGTCTGTAAACCCATTTTTAAAACGAATGAACTTTATATTAGTTACAGGTGGAAAACGTCATTCGGTAGTAAAATTAAAACTCTCAGCAGGTTCAAGTTGTCAGAAATACATCCGAAGCTACGTTAGCGACAAAACAAATTCAAAGCGCTTCATTCAACCTGTTTTCATGGAAATCGGTTTCTCAGCTGGTGTTTAACGTGATCAGAGGCGGTCAGTAGGTAAGAGGTAACAAATGTTCATCCCAACTTTAAAGGAGGTGATAGGTGACTCCTGTTCAAGGTCACAACATGACACTGAATAAACACTAGTTGTTGTAACGGCAGCAGGGAACAGGAAGAGCACGAGTGAGTCCAGCTTTTATTACAGCTGGACTCACTCACCTAGTGCTACATGTTTATCAACAACACAACACAACACACTGCTGACTCCGACACACTTTCAACTCTTCTTACATATTTGTTCTGGTTATACTGCACAGTCTGGGTTGTTAAAACACAGTAGGCCTGTATGAAACACTGATCAACATTCTCACTATTGTTTTTCCATTTGATGGGCTGAAGGACAAATTAGTAATTATTACTACACCAGGTAAATATTCATGTTGTTCACCCTTTGTGTTTTTAAGTGTTCTTCTCACATCAAAAAAAAAAAATCATGTAAGAGATAGATCTACCGTCTTTCTTCTCCCCTCAAAAGTAGCAACACAATTACAACATGAATACTTGAAGACTGCTGTAAGATGCGCTTGTAATTGGAACCTGAGTGAAGTCATTGTCACAACATGGGTAAAGCAAATGTTTGAAGACTGCATGTTTTCTACCTCTTCAAAGTGTTAAACCTGCTCGTTGGTATTTGGCGAACTGCCAATGCAAATAGAACTTGATCAATGTAGGCGGCTACTAAAAATGGCAACACATAATTTCTCTTGAGTAAAGAACTATTCTGCTGCCAATAGAGTGAATATTTAAAGTACTGAAGGAGTTTGGTTTCGTCTGGTGAAATTGTATATAACATGTTTGAACATTGTATGATAATTTCAAGGAAAACCTGATATGCAGAATTGTTCATCACTAAAATGACTTCATAACTTATCTTTTTTTTTAAATAGCATCTTTCATGATAGCAGCTGTTTTCAATGCAATAAAAAACCATCTTACAGTATCAGCTCCCTTCCATCCAAACGAGTCAATCTTCCTTGAATTGAATTGCACTGATGACGAGACCGAAGGCAAACACAAGATGGCAAAAGACTGAGAGAATGAGAACTAAGAGGTGAAGAAAGGAGAAATGATATGTGGGCACAAGAAAGAGGGTGATGAGGTTGGTGTAGACGGAGGGGCAGAGATGAAGGCTGAAGGAGAGATAGAGATGGACGGTGTGTACAAGAATGTGACTGATGCAGAGAGATGGAGAGGAAACACGAAGAGAAAATAGGAGGCTGAGCAGTGTGTCAGAGACAGATATGGGGGGGGTGTCTGTTTCCATGGCAACTCTGTCTCTTTATGAGCTGTTTTTTTTTTCTTCTTCTTCTTGCCCGTTACACTGGAAGATTTTTTATTTATTTTAGGAGCAGAACCTAATGTTCTACCGAACTAATTATTCCCTCTGTCCATTCCTCTGTGCAGCTTCTTCCATTCAGCACACTGAACAAGAATGAACTAAAGGTTGGATGTTGATACCATCCAGGTGTTGCAGATCAAACTCTGTGAATATATTTTTTTCTCTTAAATATCCCAGTCTTTGTTGAAAACGATGGACTCAAATATCGTGTTATATGTCAGTCAAAATCCCCAAACATGTTCTATGGCCCTGCTGCTAAATTCTTTTTTCTTTCAGCACTCTCTTTTTACTCGGGGCTTTCTATCTTTGTACGAGTCTTTGGCGTCTTTTACACTATGCCATTTAAGGCAAAAGTGGTATATGATTTTCCACAAAGTGCCACAGCTCATGAGGGACTCTGCATGTGTGCTGCCATCGCAAATTACACGTACTCACAGATGGATTTCATTATAATACCGTTAGTGACATGAAATGGTCATCATTTGTTATTTTAACCCAATTATATTTATATAATCGACATTTACTTTGAAAATATTTTATTTCGCAATTATTTTTTTGTATTTTTTTTAACGTCATTTAAAAAAAAAAAAACTAATGATATCTTCTCTCAGTCAAATCCTCATTGATGTTGTTGTCTTGTGTTTGAAGTCAGACTTATCATTCTCGTCCTCCTCTTACAGCCTTCCCCTGGTTCGGTATGGACATCGGTGGCACGTTGGTGAAGTTGGTTTACTTTGAGCCTGTTGATATAACAGCAGAGGAAGAGCAAGAGGAAGTGGAAAACCTCAAGTCCATCCGCCGCTACCTCACCTCAAACGTGGCCTATGGTATGTCCACGCTCAAGAACAAGCACATGTGGTAACAGGAAAGTTGAAGAGTAATTTACAGGAGGATACCAGACGGTCTCTACGTGCATTACATCAGACTGAGTTGTTTCAGCTTTTTTATTTTTTGCTGATCTTCATTGTTTAAACCCAAACCTTTAAAGCCCTGAACAGCAGCAGCACAAACCAAAGTATTTTACTACTTGAAGGAACGTGAACATACATTTTATTTAGAGCCTTTTTTTAACTCCTGAATTCTCCCTCACTCAGGCAAAACGGGTGTCCGTGATGTCCACCTGGAGCTGAGGAACCTGACCATGTGCGGGAGGACGGGAAACCTCCACTTCATCCGCTTCCCGACTCAGGCCATGCCTCGTTTTATCCAGATGGGTCGCGACAAGAACTTCTCCAGCCTTCACACAACTCTCTGTGCCACTGGAGGCGGCGCGTACAAATTTGAGAACGATTTCAGAACGGTGAGTACGTTGACCATATTCACATGGAGGAGATCATCTTCTAATGTCAGAGTGCAACGCTCAAATCCAGCTGTTATTACTTCACGTTTTGCTCATCCCATGAACATGACGAAGCTAAAGGCATTTCAACACGTCATGATTCATCAGAAAGTGAAAAGACAGCTGATGGTGACACATTGAGGGATATTGAGCCATATTAGCATCTCCGTGATAACAAGTTCATGTTAGCATGAAATCAGTTCCTTACAGAACATTGTGGTAGCGTTACACTTAAAGGATAAACTACATTCATAGCTCACAGTAAAGTTATCTAGCTACAACAATGCTAGCTAAGAATTGGTTGAATGCTAATGTAGGCTTATGTAAACCCGTATATGTCACGTTTAGGGTGAATAAAAAAATTGAATCAGTTACTAATAGCTTTGTATCAAACTCTAATATAAGAAATCACTGCGTTTTCACTCATTTTCAGTAACTTAGCTTTAACGTAAACTAGAAATTTTGCGCTTCCTACCTCTGGATTTCCAACTTGAAATGTTGACCATGAGAGATCAATTTTATACGACGATCTTTTCCACAAACAGATTATATTTGGGCACGCCTCGTAGATATGTTTAAAGACTCAATACTTGTATAAAGCTACAGCTATAAGATTTCTGTAAGAGAGGAACACAAGAACTCTTAAAGTCCTCGTGTTTCTAACTGTATTCTAATGAATGTGTAAAACGGTGCCAGGTGAACACTGAAAGAGTTTTTCAAACACACGATGGCAGACACAAGACAATGTCTTTATGAAGAAGTGTTTGAAAGGCACATATTGGTGCATAAAGATCACCAAAATGACCCCCAGACTCTTCTTACCTGATGATGCCAGTTATTAAGTGGCAGGAAACGAAGTGATGAATGTCATTAACAAACAGGTTCATTTAAGAGATCATGCATTTCTTCTCCATTGAAAGCCTATCTGTCTACTCGAGGTCATTGACCCTCTCTGCAGTACAGTGTGATCAATGGGCTCTCTCTGGGCTCTGCAGCATGTGCACAGAGTTTGCACAGCTTGTCCACACTAGTCTTTAAGTGCTTTATAACACGGACAAATCAATTCCTCCGAGGAACAGGATTTTTTTTTTTTTTTTTTTTTTGGACCTTCAATCATCTTTGCACTTTTCAAATCCCCTGTTAGTGTTCAGCAGTTAAAACGAACCCCCCTCAGTATTTTAACCTCCACTTGTGCCGCAGATGGCCGACCTGGAGCTGCTGAAGCTTGACGAGCTGGACTGCCTCATCCGCGGCCTGCTGTTTGTCGACCGGGTGAGCTTCAATGGACACCAAGAGTGCTACTACTTCCAGAACCCATCGGACACCCAGAGCTGCGTGAAGAAGCCCTGCACCCTGGACAACCCCTTCCCCATGCTGCTGGTCAACATCGGCTCTGGGGTCTCCATACTGGCCGTGTATTCAGAGAACAACTACAAACGCGTGACTGGAACCAGGTGAGGAGGAAGGACAACTTTGTACTAAAAATGTCTGATGTCAGATTGAATTAAGTAGATTTTCACACAGCAGTAAGTCCGATGGTCTGCTGAAGGGAATCCGTAGAGAGAAAAAAAGATGACGAACTACCGTTAGTAATGAGGTGACCGATCTATTAAAAAGAACAGCAGTCAGGAATGACTCATTAGATCAGAGCTGATCTGTGGCAGACAAAGAGAGTGAACAGTTTGATGTAATGCTGAAAAAAAAAAAAACCTTTACAAGGAAATAAATGATACTGTAAGTGGGGAAAAAGAGAAAAAGGTGGACAGAGACATGCAGAAAGACCAAGAGGCAGCAGAGAGAGAATTTTGTTTCTTAACATAGTTTTAATGTGTAAAAACAATATACCAACCAAAATGTGCTTGGTTTTTTTTTTTTTTTTTTTTTTTTTTTTTGAGAGAGAGACAATGTTAGGATATCGTCTAGTATTCACCTTTTCAGTCTTATTCACTGTAAGAAGAGTTGATTTGTAATGTTGAGGATGATGGTTCTTTCCCCCGTGAAAAAGGCAAACTATTTTTAAAGAACCTGTGAGACAGGTCTGGATTGTCTTCACATCTGTTAAATAGCATGTCCGTGCCAACATGAATACAGCTACATGCCAATCCTGCAAAAGACCGGATGCCAAGCGTTTCTTAATCTAGTTAGACTGCACCTGTAAGATTATTGTATTTTTTCTTTAGTGGGTGTGAGGCTAAATGTGGAGGCTGCTTTTGTCAGCTGTTCAATTGATCGTGTGTAGAATAGAATGCCTTTATTGTCATTATAGAAATAATACAATGAGATTACTTGGCTTCACCTTAAAGTGCACACTGCACACAGCTAAAAACAAAAGACGACAACAAAAAGAAAAAAGAGTGACTCTTGTTAACGGAAGGTGGGATATGTGTGGTAGGACTCATGTACAGTTTGCAGCATACTAAAATGAAATGGATAAACAGACGCAGATCAGTGCGTGTGTTCTGGTATGTTTGGGGTTTCAATTTTTAAATGCCTTGCTTCAGTTTTGACCTGTGGCATGTTGATCAAGCAAAAGTATACAGGGCCATCACTACACACACACACACACACACACACACACACACACACACACACACACACAGCTGCTAAAAGAAGTGACAGCTGATATTGATACGTTTATAATAATAATAATAATAATATATCTCTGTCTTTCAGTCTCGGAGGCGGTACGTTCCTGGGTCTTTGCTGTCTGCTGACAGGCTGCGAGACGTTCGAGGAGGCGTTGGAAATGGCCAGCAAAGGCGACTCTACCAACGTGGACAAACTGGTGAAAGATATCTACGGAGGGGACTACGAGCGCTTCGGCCTGCAGGGCTCCGCCGTCGCATCGAGGTAAGCACGAAGAGGGATTAGTCGACCTGAAAGTCCAAAATACTACTACAGCTCACCGAACCATTGGTAACAGTTTTAATCACACTGAGCAACTCCTCCACTTATTGAATGGTAAGATGTATAATGACTTCTGTAAGAGTGGATTAAAATAACTGAATAAACAAATCATTTCTAGAAAACAGACAAACTGGTTAAACATGTCTTTGTCCATAGTTTCTTTCTATCAACTGTGTTGAACAATTCTTAACAGACACAATACTCCTGACCATTGGTGTAATAAAACACATTTGTTTGCACAATAATTTGTTACTTTTTTTTCTGTGTTAGTGACAATAATCAAAGCATAATAACTGCAAGGCAGGCAATAAAGAACTTAAGTCCCTCCTCTTTAGGTGGACCAACAGAGCACAGTATTTAAAGAACAACAAAAACCTCTACAATATTTTCTTGCTCCTGTTTGAATTGTGCAATGAATCACATGTAATGAATTATTCTGAATGACTTGAAAGGGTTTAACTCGCATGTGGATGTAGAGCTGTTAAATCCTTTTTTTTTTTGTACCTGAAGGTTGCTCGTTCACACTCCCAAACGCGACAGAAAGGCAGAAGACACACACACACAAACACCAGCTAAGGCTGTTATGACACAATAGCTGACTGGTAGTGTTAAGCAGAAAGGACACACAAACCAAACACACACACGATCCCTGACGTCCTCGGGCCTTCACTTACTAATCTTGGTTTAGTGTGTACCCAGTAAACCTGCAGCTCTGTGTGCAAAGGTTGTACCATAAGGAAAAAGGGATTTTATTGAGTTGGTACTTTACCATTCTTTTTTCTTTTTTTTAACGTGATGTTCCATTGTAACATTTGCTGAAACACAACACTGATTAACAAACAGAACTTGTTTACTGTTGTTCTGAAGGTCATTGTGACATTACCAGAGGTGCAAGTTCCGTGCTGTTTTCTCTTATCATCTCCCTCTGATTTGATAAAAGGTCAATGAACTTTAAATAATACCAAGTATGAAAGTGTGTCTTCCTATGTAGTTAACAGGAACATTTATAAAAGATAATTTTAGCTTAATCTTTTTTTTTTTCCAGTTTTGGTCACATGATGAGCAAAGAGAAGCGAGACAGCATCAGCAAAGAAGACCTGGCCAGAGCCACACTGGTCACCATTACTAATAACATAGGATCCATAGCAAGGATGTGTGCGGTCAATGAGGTATACACACACAAACACACACACACAGACACTGTGTAACATACAATATTGGGAATGTGGGATTTATGCCACAACGCGAGTGATACCTGCCACTCTCACCAGTAACCATAGTTACCGGTGAGTTAAAGCTGTTCATTTGTAAAACGTGCGTGGGTTATAATATCAGGTCAATGGCACTGCATACCCCAGCTTGAATGCTTGGTGTTTTTCAACCACAGAGTAAATTTAAGTGGACCAGTAGAAAAAAGTCCTCCAATCCTATCAGTGAAAGTACAGCCAATCACAGGCGGTCCCTGGCTGTGCTGGTCAACATGACGAAGTATACTTGAGTTTAAAACAATACGACTTCACTAGAGCTACTGTAGCCCCAGAGGGTCAATCTTGAAAACACAGCTACGTGTAAAACTGTAAATGCCTGTTTGGGATCACGTCACACATTTTTTGGTTCAGTAGATAACCTTAGACATAACAGTATGACTTTTATTTTGTCTAAAGGATGTTACAGTTTGTAAGGTTTAACTCACTGTTAGGGCAACCCAACACGATGTTCCTCATCTGCTCGCAGCTTGCAGCTGACGCTTATTTAAAATTGGACTTTATTGATGGTGAGTATCTGCCTATTGGCACCACACTGAAATTATTGGATGCGTGACAAACATAACACAGACAACCAAACAACGTGTATTGTTATGGTTTATGCACTGAAATCAAGGAACAAATCGTTTTAAAGAAACACAAATGGATTAACTGCTAAAGCTGGATTTGGGATTTGTGCGTTTTTTTTCTCCTGCGGAGCAAGGGATCATCAGAGTGTTTCTGTGTGCTGTGAGCTTCTTTACAGTGTTGCCTTGTGGCATGGCGATCAAGCAGCATTGTACAGGGCTATCACTACACACAGAGCTGCAGCACACGCACGGAAAGAAGTGACAGCTGGTGATGATGGTATCAGAAAAATGTATCAATCTGCCACATTTCGTCTTTTATCGGTTTTAGCGGTTTAGTGGATTAATGGGGCAGAAAACAAAACATGGAAGACATCTGGATCAACAGCTCTACATACCTGCTCTGTGGAAAAGCCAAACTATACTTTGACCCTTGAAATAAAATTGAATTTGGTTTACAAGAGGCATCAGTGAGCACTTAGAGTCAAAACTAAACTTCTCCTCTGAGATCAGGAGCAGACGTCCGTCCTGCAGGGTTAATGACCTGATGAGTGCGTATAGATAAGTCACTCACTCATTATATAAAAACATGGCTGTACTTGTCTAGCCAAGCCGCAACACACACACACACACACACACACACACACACACACACACACACACACACACACACACACACACACACACACACACACACACACACACACACACACACACACACACACACACAGGAAAACAAAGTTCACATAAAGAGCTATCAAATTGCATAACGCAGTTTACAGCATGAAGGTAACGTCGGCCTCTTCCAGTCATCTTCACAGAGAACTACCTCTCGACAATACTTCCCCAGTCCACACTGTACAAAGCGTTTCCTGATTCTTAATCCAGATGACGTTAAATCTTCATTGTCAAACAGATGACAAAAACTCTTTCAACCTCATTCTTTTCTTCCTTGAATACCAAAACTGGGATGGAGTCCAAGAGGCCGCCACTGTCTCCCTCCTTTGACAATTTCACTGTCACAAACACTGAAAACGTCACACCGAACGCTGTCATCCATTACAATATCAGTATATTGCCATAAAACACAAAACTTTTGATTTAAAAACATTTCTGCCTATATAGTCATGTTGACTGTTTTTCAGTTTTGAGTTAGCTAACACAGCGAGTCAGCAAATAGTTACTAATTATCAACATGGTAAGGACCGTTGAGAAGTTATTACAAAGAAAGATCTGTAGCACACGTTCCTCATGGTTCTCCCTCAGACAACAACAGCAACATAATCAAAGCAGAAATGAAATTTTAAAAAATGTAAATAAAGTTAGCATCACAAATATCGATATCAGTACAGCAGAATAATAGTGATAGGCGATTAGAGAGTATAGTGCATGTGCAGTATACACAGTTTGGTTTACAACATGAGTGCTTCCAGGTAAGCAGTCTGTCAGCTCTACAGCGCCATCATGTGGTGTGGAGGAGGTGTTGATGTGCTTAAAGGGCAGATTAAAACATCCATTTTAAAGCGCCATGAGGAGGCATTGACAGTGTTTGTCTCGTACACCTCATGCGATGATGAGCTGTGCGGAGCCACGTTTTAACATTTCGTTCCACCTTTTCTCTTTCTTCCAAAGTGTTTTACTTTTTAGATGTGTTGTCAAATGTAACCCCACACGAGCTGGCTTCTTCTGTCTGACATCTTCCCTCGATCGCTCTCTATCTCTCGCCGTTTGTAGAAAATCGAGCGCGTGGTGTTTGTGGGGAACTTCCTTCGTATCAACACAGTGTCCACAAAGCTGCTCGCCTATGCCATGGACTTCTGGTCTAAAGGACAATTGAGGGCCCTCTTCCTGGAACACGAGGTGAGCAAGACAAAACTAGAACAGGTTCAAAACAGATGTGGACCTAAGGTCAAAAGCCTTAACCGTTTGGTGTGTGTGTGTGTGTGTGTGTGTGTGTGTGTGTGTTTGCACCAGGGGTATTTTGGAGCCGTTGGGGCGCTGATGGAGCTGCTCAAGACCACTGAGGACCCATGAAGGAGGTCTTGTCATGACATCATCAGCTCTCGCCAAGACGATGTCATCCAACCCTTGTACGCTCTGATGTCATCAACTTTCAACGCTGCTGAGTGGTCCCGTTCAAACAGGGCCGCTAAAGGAACACTAAGAGATGAACACAGAAACTGAAAAAAAGCCATTTAATAATTTAACTCTTGTAAATAGTTAATAACCTCTAACATTTATCTTCTAAATCTCCTACATTTCCCAGAGTTCCCCCTATTATAGAGGTTTAATATTTTAGTCTTTAATTTATGGTTTCCTGTAATTACCTCTGTTGTTTCCTGTAACTGGGCCGGGGCTCAGGAGGTGCAGAGGATTTTAGTGGGGGGGGTTTTTGTTTTGTTTTGTAACTTTGTGTGAAAAGCTACTGTAGCATTAAGGCGGCTGCGATGCCTTGGTGACTGTGCAACAATATTAGGACAGGATGTCTGCACAGAGAAGAGCTGAGAAACAGTCCAACGAAAAGGTTTTTATGTTCCCAAGGCATTTTGTTGCACAGAAAGTTGCCCACCACGCTGCAGTGTTACAGAGTGCACTGAAGCCGAACCCTGTTGTGGTTGGTACAAACTCTGCGTCCTTCAGATCAGACAGAAGGTTTTTACTCTTTTGTTGCTCCGCTGCACATGGCCTTTTGCTTTTTCGTTTTGTGTCTCCTCCGTTTGCCAACATGAAATCAACAACACTATTACACCAACACATACAGTGCATACCAAGCTGACCTGCTGAGTTTAGATTTAGATTAAGGGACCAAGTCTTCCAACAGAAAGCTTTGTCTGCAGCTCATTTCTGTTGACTGGCATCACCACACTTCAGTCCAGTCGGGTCACCCTTCCCGGACTCTGTGTGAATTACACATCAGCAGGTCAGAGGCCTTCTTTCCTCCCCCTTTAGCTCCATTTCCACCCTGCTGCCTTGTTTGGATGATGCAGTGTGATTTAGCTCACGTAAAAACCGCATAAATCATAGCATTTAAAAGGTTTAGCTCTTCGGCTGTAGAAGCAAATGTAGAACATGGTGACACCTTTTTCGGGGGGGCAATAGAGACCAAGATGGTTCATTGAGATTGTGATTAGTCTTCTGTATTTCTTTGATTCTGTACCCTTTGATGACCTCTGATATCACTCTTACAATTAACTAGATTATTGTTAACACAATAAGATCTCTAAATTGCAACTTCATCATTCATTCACATTCTCTGCATTATATAACTATAGGATCATAGCTGTTGCGCCCCCCCCCCCCCCCCCCCCCCCCCCCCAAAAAAAAAAAAAAAAGACCTGGACCTTTCAGAGCCTTTCATCTCAGTTTAATGTCAAGCAGCTGAACTATGAAACTGGGACGATGAGGTGTCAAAATTACGCCACTGTCCTACATGCCTTTACTCGCCTGCAGAGAGACTGCGCTCTTCCTCTTCTTTTTTTGAATCCCACTTTTCTGTTTTTCACCTCCATCATGCAGTCTTTTTCAATCAAGTCTAAACCCTTCAGACAGTTGAATATTATGCAAGTCCATTGACATTCTCGAGAGCCAACATCTCCTCTTCACCATGTCATGTACCCATGGACTTTGCCCAAACACGTTTTCCAAATCTGCAGTTTGTTTTCATTAGTTTATCGTGGAAAAAGATCAAAAGGACAGTTTTGGCCACGTCGTTTCTAGTGACTTAAATTGCACTAACCTTTTACTTAAAAGTTGTGCACCATTTGATCCAATACAATTAGCAATTGACAAACTAAGAGTAGATTAGATAATGATCCAATCTTCATTTTAATATAGAGTCCTATTAGAATGAACAAGTGAGTGTTGGTCTACTTTGCAGACCATCAGCTTTACCCGTAAGAATGCAAACACTTGGTCCAGTGTGACGAGTTTGACATTTTGAAATCTTTCCTCTAATGATCGATGTGTTCACTGCAGCTTGTTTTCAGTTGAGACACTGCACACTTCTTTCTTTTTGAGTGTTTTTTTTTTTTTTTTTTTTTTTGCCTTGTCCCAAGTCATATTTGGATGATGAGAGCGGCCTCCAGCCTTCAGATGCCACTCGGTCACAAGCCCATAAGTTGCCTTCACTGTGTGTTCGTCTGTTTACATCGTGTTAGTGCCCTTCACTCTCCTGTATGGATTCATTCTTCACTTAACTCAACTTCACCTCAGTGTTTTTGAAAAGTCATGCTAGCAGAAACCTCTTTTTGAAATGCTTCTTTTGTGAAATACAGAACTGGAATTTTGACCGATTTGGGTTTTTCTACCATTTCTTCTTATTTTTTTGTGCGGGAGTGGGAACAGTTTCATAAAACACAATGTCCTTTTAATTGTTTTTAATCCTTGTTTGTTGGCCAGTAGAACGCTTGTACAAGTGATTTCACCCTGTGGTTTTGAAAAATATTGTACTGAATTTCTTCTCATGTTTTGATTTGTGTTTTGTTGGCACAAGAGAACCAGTGTGATTGTTTTCTTTAATGTAAACCCTTTGCTTTTCGTGCTCTGTCAGGCTGAACAGGATTTGCAGCAATTGAGGCCGGGGGACCAGAGTCTCACTGCAAGTTTGACCTTTTTAACCCCTGACATCACTTTCCCCGACAACCTACATAGTTAGTATTCATGGAAGCCAGTTTGAAGATTGTACAGCTATTTATCATGATGTCCAGTCCAAGTGTCAGCATTAGAACTTTATTGTAAACAAAGATGTGAAGACATACAGGGGAAAAAGATGATTCTCTAATGAGGGTTTTTTTTTAGTGAACCTGCATGTCTCTAGTGTAAATCTGTTCAGACAGTTTAAAAGGTTCAAATGTTACTGTTGCAGCTTCAGTGTTTGACTGCACTCATGACGCCCAACGTTCAAAGGCAATGTCTTATCTTGCAATGACATTTTTATTGTGCTTTGTCTTTCTAAAAAGGGTGTTTTACACATCTTCCTTAACCACAGCCCAAACTCAGTATGAAGTAAGAATATGGTCATTTCAATGATGGATTTGGAGTTTTGGATTCCTTCCCCTTTTATCATTGGTACGTGTTTCTCTAAGACTGGAGCTTTGGCTAAAAGCATGAAAACCTTATGGCAAATGTTCTGCCATCCACAATGAACTTTAACCACCAGGCTATGCAGTAACTCACTCACCCATGGATCTCTCTCTCTCTCTCCCTTTTCAACAAACTCACCTCTCCTCTTCAGCTCCCAGAGTGTAACTAGTTTGTAAATGTTTTGGAAAGAATATGCAACCCTGAGAGTTTTACCCTCCAAGGAATCCTGTTTGAATCTTGATGGAGAGAGTTTCTCCTCCCGATGTTTGTCCTGCTGATTTACTTGTTAACTCGTGTTTAAGGTGGATGATCACAACAGGATGTTTAACGCAAACGTATGCACCGATATGAACGTCTCAAGTGTGTTTTCTTCAGTCACACTTCCGATGTATATACTGTGGCACTGCAGTGTTGCCTCATTCAACATACAGTCGCTTTACAGTCATCCAAACTGTGAATACTGTAGGATGAATCCTGCTTGATAAGAAATACACTGGAGCCCTGTGACAATTATAAAATGTCTTATACCAGTCACACCACCTCTTGACTTTGCGCTTGTCAAACAGTTTTCAGGATTTCCTCCGAGGTTCTTGGTGTGGTCAAACATCCTATTGTGTGAAACACATCCAGCCTTTCAACTGTCTTCTGGACTGCTTAAATGGCAGGACAGACCCTTTTTTCCTCCTTGTGTATTTGACTGTACAGAGATTTTGTAAATATTACTATGATATATTCTACACCAGCAATCTGTCTGTTGATGAAGTTGTTTCAACTGTTCAGAGCAAAGTTTCCCAAACACGGCTCAGCACTTCATTTAAAAAAAAAATCCAAATGCAGGCAAAAGACGGATTTAGACAAACCACTTTCCTCTGCAGCTCCATCACCTTGATGACTACTTTATCAGAGCTGTAATTGTTAGTGTTTGCTAATACTTCTAGGAGTTTTGTTTAACCTGATTGTTGTAAGGACTCGATAAATGTCTCTTCTTTGAATGTCTGTCTTGCATTACTGTAAGCCTACATGTGGTAATTCCATGAATCAGTAGTTTGACATTTATTATCACTTCAGTATCATTTTCTTAATTCCATTCAGGTCCCTTTATCTTTGATTAGGAAATAATCATGCTAAATATGTCATACTTACTCTGCATGGTGATTAGAACTAATTGGGAATTTGGTGAAGTTGAATTAGACCTGTTTTAACTTTTAAGTGTTATTGTGCTAATGGTCTCAGTGACCCCAGTCCAGGTGTTGGTTTCTGTCCACACAAGTTTAGTGCCGGTTGCTCACATCAGCTCCTCTGTGATCCGGATCCAGATGTGATGGTTTTGGGAAGTCCAGTGCTGGTTGTTGGTTAGCTTTGCTTCTGCTGTTTTTAAATCTGGTTTAAAAAAAAGAAGGGTTACAAAGAGAGAGAAAAAGACAATGTCTCCCTGCCTTGTGCAATCTGTATGTACTGAAGTGATTTTTTTTTTCTTTCTAAAAGGAATTAAACTAAAACTGGATGTGTTCGGGATGTTTCCTTACTCAGCCATGCCTGTGTGTATTTTTGTGTACTGCCATTGAAGTGGGTGGGGATGTAGCAAATCATTTTGCGTCTACAAATGATGTTAACGCCTTGCATCAAATGAATATGTATAGTCTATGATCAAAACGTGAAAAAGAAAGGAAGATGTATATGCTGTCATCAGAAGCTTTATTAAATGAGATACTCAAAGGTGAGTAGCATTAACGTGTTTACATTTTCTTTTACATGATAGGTGGGACAACAGGTTGCTTTTGAACACATTTCCACTACAGACTTGAAGTTAACTGAAAGTTTAAGATAGGTTAGGGTGAGTCTTTAATCTTACAATTATTTAATAATCCGAGAATCTCGGATTCTAAAAATGTAATAACGAATATAGAGAGAAGAAATCCAACAGAGAACCAACTTAATATAACTTATCTTTATCAGTGGATGTACATTGTTTTAAAAGTGGTAATTTAAGGGCACGAGACTAAACGGACGATATTATGTAGTCTAATGTAGCAATAATAAAAATGAAACCCTTCTAAAGGAATGGAAAGAGAGGCACCTTCGTACTCGTACGTGTGGGAGTATTTGGGGACATACAGTACCTCCTCCCTCTCACCTCTGGGACGGCCTCTTATCTCCAGTTTGCGTAACGTGCGTAAAGTTTTGCAGTAGTAATACTTTCATGGCAGGCTGCAGGAAACAGCAGGATGACTTTCTTTAACGTCATGTTAATTTGATCTCCGGTTCTTTCTTACCGGAGCAGAGTGATTTCATGGAGGAGCTTGGAGCCACTGAATGTAAGTAAATTTCCCATTTTTGTTTATTTAGTTTTTGCCTAGAGGCTATTTGTCTCTCTTTCCCTCCAGTGTTAGTTCATGTCTCTCACCTCTGACTTCATGTCTTTATTGAAATGTGGGATTTCTGACTTCGAAATGTCTTTATCCTCTGAGCCGTTTTTTATAACGATAGATCGGATCGGATTTTGTCCATAATTGAATGTGGTGACACTTTAATGTGCATGTTTTATGATTAGAATATATATTTTGTGACAAATTTCATCTATATTTTTTTTCAAAGAAATGCATTCAAAGTGAAAACATGATCTTTTTTAACTTGCAACAGTGGATTTCTTGTGGTGAGCAGCTTAAAGTGAATGAACGACTCAAACTTTTGCACGCGTTGGTTTGTTGAGAAAACATTTTTGATGGCAAAACAAAAGCAGTCGAGAGTAATTCTACAGATAAGTCTGTTTTGTTTTGTTTTTTTTGTAATGATTGTTTTAGATGAAGTTTGCTGTCATGCCATTGAGGTTCTGCCTTGCCAATCCTTCTTATCAACACACTGCTTTTTTGTTTTTTCCAGATTCCTGATTGCTTATCTCAACAGCTCAAGACTCCGACCAAGTGGTTGAGATGCAATGCAGCCTAAAGGTCTGTTCTTTCAAATGGGAACACAAGCTGCTCTGCTGCTGTTGGTTTGGCTGGCTTAACTTATCTCAGTTATTTCTCATTAGAGGAATTTATTTAGCTTGGTCGTCTTCGTATTTGTGCTTCTAATGGTTTTCTTTCTGGTTAAGGTAATCTTGCACTGCCATCGACATAAAACATTGAATTGCCTATTATAGCAATAATACATTTGATATAGCTTTAAACTAAACTGCTACTATTAAAGAAGCAGTCTGTTTTACACACTTTATAATACTTTTGACAAAAAAACAATGCTCTAAGAAACTGTTGTCGGATGATGAAGTTTTATTCTGGAAAAAATCCACTTATGTAACAGCACCAATGTCTTTTTATTTCCAGTCATGTTTGTTAGCTTTCATTAATTTGTTGAAACTTGTGACTTAAAAAAGTGACTTCTACAGTTGTCTATACATTTGATGAAGGACAGGAGTGGAGCTTTTTCTTTTTCATTGTTTTTTTCATTCACACATTGTATCCTTTGTTAGACTTGTGACAGAACAGCTCAGCCAATGAAAAACTAAGGACTGGAGTTGGGAATTCAAACTATTTGATGACAATCTGCGTCGTGTTTGGCTGGAGCAATGACAGTCAGCATGAAGAAGCTGGAGGGAGGCAGAAAGGTGTCAGAGGTGAAGACCCCTCCTGAAGGAGGCTGGGGTTGGATGATTGTTGCTGGGTGTTTTCTTGCCACCATCTGCATCCGGGCAGTGACCAGGTAAATTTACACAAGTGTTTATCTGTGAAATTGTCTGAATATCCAGACATTTTGTGACTTTAAAAATCCAAAGTTACATGTATTTTTTGCCTGCTTTTTGTGAATGCAGTCAGAATTGTGTGACATGCAGGTATTATGTTTACACTTTATTACATTCAGCATTGATACCTTTAGTTAAGACTATCACACCCTGCTGAGATGTTCCAACTTTGTGAACATTTGACACAACTGTAAGCTGTTGTTTTGCATTTGTCTTCTGCCATCGACATTTGAACTTTAAAGCACACAAGTAGAATAAAACAGAGATTTAATCAAGCTGTATTCTTTGATTGCTTTATATACTGAATTATGTTATTGACTCACTATAACTGGAACATATGATATCAGATCATCTTCACTTTGAATGATAGTTTTTGTGATCAGTCTTTGAAACCTTTCAAAGACTTTAATCTGCTCTGGTCGGGCGCCATGACACATGGGAGTAACTTTTCTTTGGTTACACAATAGATAATAAAAGTCGTAAAAATTAAGGTCATGGAGTACAACACTGTTGGACAGGTGGATATGAATGACAGCCATAAACTGGGAGACTTAGATTAATTGATCGAGGACACCCAGCAGTAAAACACAATGTTTATACTTAACACTTCGAAAGGAGAGGGTCATTTCCAAACTATGTGTAGATGTCTGTTCACAGCCTTTATACACTTGAACTGACTCATTAAATGGTATACTGTTTTAAGGTGTTGTAAACAAAAACGTGACAGACTGACAAAGCAAATATGAACAGTTTATGACCTTTTTTAAAGCTTTCTTGTTTTTGATATTCTCTTGGGGAAGTGCCGGTCAGAATCATTTTCCCAAGACAAACAGACAACACATTTACATCAAATCTTAATGTTTTAAACCATGTGAAATCGTGTTATCTGTCCCTTAAAGTATTCACTAAACCTGGCCTCCATCATTTCCAGGTGTGTTTCCATGTTCTTTGTGGAGTTCCAGCTGCACTTTGAGAAAGATTATTCAACCACCGCATGGATCCACAGTCTGGTTGACTCTACCACCATGCTTTGTGGTAAGATTGTCTGTTTCATCTGAAAGCTAATCATGCTGCATTTACCATATTGAGGAAGAACAGTGTATAATGTGGATGTGTATTGCTCTCAACTTCAAAACAATCCTGTTTGTAAGCTTTAAGATTTTATAACACACGCATGCCAAACCCTGTCAGAGAATAAATTCATTCCTTCCTCAATCAGTGCAAAATGACTAATCCACATCGTTTCTCCAGCTCCTTTGGGTAGTTTCCTTGGCAACCGTCTCTCCTGCAGAGTTACAGTTGCCCTTGGAGGTCTTTTGTCCTCTGCTGGTCTGGTCCTCAGCTCCTTCGCCTCCTCACTGGAACATCTGTACATCTCCATGGGCATCCTCACTGGTACACAGACAACTCACCGCCCGTTACATGACATTAAAAAGGATTCCTCAACATAATACTCGAGGAACTTGGAAGACAGAAAGATTAGCGATTAGCATTCTAATGACTTGAGTTACTAGTTTGTTAATTGTCCCACCTGACATCATCCTCTGTCCTTTATTGTTTAAACAATGACAACATCAACACTCTTCAAGACAAGAATGCATAACCTCTTGTATCATTTAGTACAGCATTTATTGCAGGGTGTATCAGGGAATTTACATCATCTAGCGACGACTTCTTCTGTCATTTACAGGTCTCGGCTTTGCTCTCAGCTACACACCATCTGTAGCAATGGTTGGGAAGTACTTCAGTGACAGGAAAGCTCTGGCCTATGGAATCGCTCTTTCCGGTAGAAACATCCTTACTCTTGTTTTTAGTTGTTTACTTGTTATTTAAACACCACTTGTCCATCTTCTTTCTTCTACTCGTACTACTTCCTCTGTGCATGTTCACAGTCCAACTTGAAATTCCTTTATCTGTACCTCTTTTTGACTCTCCTCGCCCATCAAATCCGGTTTCACCTCATCCTCAGGTAATGGCATTGGGACCTTTATCCTGGCTCCTGCAGTCCAGCTGCTTATTGAGCGCTACTCCTGGAGAGGAGCTCTGCTTGTGCTGGGAGGATTTGTTTCCAACCTGTGTGTGTGTGGCGCCCTCATGAGGCCTCTTGGATCAAAAGGAGGCGAAAGGTAATCCCTCAGCCGCACCCGCACTGTACTGAGATGTTTCTTTTCAGAGTCTCTTATGGCTTCTTTTTGATTATAAAAGAACTTAAACGAAAGTTAATCTGTTAAGTTAGACTTCTTGTTTTAACATTGCTATTGTTTTTTAATTAAATGAACAATGAAGAAGCACGTTATTACAATTCTAACAGGATGTTTTGCATTCTTCATCAAACACATTTTTAGTTATCTGTTGAGAGACTTCCTTCCTAATGACATTTTTGATACATGCCTATTGATCTTCCAAATGAGAAGATTGATACTAATGTGCATGCCGGTGCGCTTAATACTAGACTCGAGCAAACTAGCCAGGTTAACTCTATCCCTCTGTTTTTAGCTTTGTTCTGAGCTAAGCTAAATGTGTTCTGTCACTAGCTCCGTGGTTAGTCCACTTGCAAGTAACTTCCACGACAAACTGACTCAACATATTAATCCTGGAAGTCATGCACCATAGTCAGTTTCTTGATACCTACCTCTGTTTTCTTTTATTCTCTAAAGGATATCGGAAAAAAATACGGCAAACCCGGAGAAAGATTGTCTGACAACAAGGCTGGATTCTAAAAGCACAAAACAAGAGACCTTGCTGGGAGAGATCCAACCCTCAAATCCCCAACTAGCAAATTGTTACATAACTGAGGACTTACAATGTATGACCTTGAACACGGGAAACGATCAAAACGCAAAGAAAGAAGATTCAGGTCTCACAGAAGCCAAACCATCGGATCCCCATAAGTTGGATCATGCCGATAGCCCTTTAACCCAGGCTTTATTGAACACAAAAACCTCCTCCAGAAGTCGCTTCCTCTGTCTCGTGTCCTCAGAGGAGTTTGGATTTCTTCTGTTACCAGACTTTCTGTTTCTGTCTGTGTCCCTCCTGTTTCTGGCTTATGGTTGCAGCACTCCAGTGGTTTACCTGGTCCCTTATGCCCTCAGTGTGGGGGTGGGTTATCAGGAGGCCGCCTTCCTCATGTCCATATTTGGAGTTAGTGGCATTGTGGGTAACATCACCTTTGGCTGGATCACAGACAGAAAGTAAGAGGGACTTGAAAGGTGTAATTTTTTTGTGTGTCAGCATTTGATTAATGCCCAATTCTAACAGAATAACTTCCTTTTAGGTTTCTGAGGCGCTATCGCATGCTGGCCTACATGGTGGCAATTGGCATGGAAGGCCTCTGCTGTATGTGCCTCCCTCTCCTGAACTCCTTCTCCCTCCTGCTTATGTTTTCCACAATATACGGGTACTTTGACGGTGCATATGTGGCGCTTATCCCAGTGGTGACCTCTGATGTTGTGGGCTCTACTTACATGACCTGCGCTTTGGGTATTGTCTACTTCCTGCATGCTGCCCCTTACCTGGTCAGCCCACCATTAGGAGGTAAGTGCAATTTATATTCAAGTTGATGGCTCAATTCATTTTTTTTCTAGATTGCAATTATTACACACTAACCTTTCACAGGGAATTACATCTGCAGATTTTGTACTAACAAAACTCTATTTTACAAATCCCCCATTCCAAAACAGTGTGTGTAAAGTCACTTAATTGAGTAACATAAGGAGGGAAGAAATCCACAATCACCTTTCAACTTTGTAATGAAGTAGGGATGTGCATTGAGAGTAAGGGCGCATATACTTAACAGTAGGCATCCTAAAATATTTAGAAATTAATTTTAATCTAAAACTACAATATTTAATTTCTGTAAACGTTTGTTATAATGGACATTAATTTGGCATGGTAACACTAACTCATTGTTAAAAAAGTCGGCGCTCAGTGACTTGTGACACCCATCTTGAGCAAAGCACCAATGGCAGGAGGAGTTTAATATAAAATTAGCTTATCCAATAGAGATATTATTTGGTTTTAAATGTAGTTGTAGTTTACTTTTTTCAAATGGCTGTGCTTCTGTGTCCCCCTATAACTCTGACGACACAAATATTCAGTCAAGAGCTTCATAACATTAAATCTCCCATGCTCACATTGTTGAGAACAAAACCAAGCAGATGTCATTCAAAACATTCCCAAACTGTTCTTGGAGTGGTTTCAACATCAAAAGTATTATTTTTTTGTTTGGATGCATTTTAAGTTGCTTAACTTCGATCTATAATAATTAGGTTTTTCTTTTCGTTGACATGTGACACATGTTCCCTGACTTCTGTCTCCAGGTTGGTTTGTCGACAAGACAGGAAACTATGCAGCCACCTTCATCATCAGCGGGACTTCCTTCATGTTCAGTGCTGTGGTCTTAGCAGCTGCCATGTTGGTCAAACACTGTCAGAGGAAAAAATCTAACTTTGCTTCACAACTTTAACCCAGTTCCACTGCTGCTTCTGCTCAGCACAGCATCATGTGAAGAAAATATTTTACCCCTCATGCAACATGTGTATCACCACTTTGACGGTTTACAAAGAAGGAAGGAAAGGTGATCTTTTTTTAAAGTTGCAGTTGTTGTGTTTGGAGTTAAAAAACCCAACGCTCAGAAACATGCAGAGAAACCAAAGCTTTCAAAATCAGTGCCTGTTTAAAAAGTTATGACTCTAAGAGATTGTATTATAATGACTTGTTATTTGTACCATGTTACTTTTTTTGTAGAGGATTTATTTGTAAAAACACTTCTTGAAATAAAGAAAACTCCTCAAACCAATGTGTGAGCTGGTTACTATTTATGTTCCTGTAAAACCCAAAGTCAGGATTGGGTTGATAATGATACTGAAGGCAGCAGTTCATATTGTGCAGGTGGAGCTGGAGGCTGCAGGTGGAGCCAATGGCTAATGATTGTTGCTGTGCAAAGGTCTATCCTGCTTTTCGTGGTTTTGTTGGTTTTTAAATGTGTAATCTGATATGAATCATGCACCAAGAGACCAACCATGAAAACCTCTACATTTGTTTATAGGGCTTATACATGTGTCCGCTTAAACAGTCAACACACACATTAAGCAAACATATGCATGTTACAGTTGTGTTGTGTTGTGTCTGCTCTGTGAGACGGCAAGTTTCCACCAAAAAGAATCCCATTCTAGCTGCATCTGCCCACACACGAAGCACTCCTCTGCTGCAAAACACTGTTGCATGTTTCTCTGCATCCTCATATGTGGCACATGTGTTTGTCACTTGTATGTGTATGGTTGGTGGCTGGTCTTGGTTAAATCCTGTCTTGTACCTACAGTCACCAGTAGTTGTATACCTGTTGTTTGTTATCAGCTTTTTGTACTCCATGTCGTCTTCTTTAACTTTTTTAGTCTACATTAACTTCATTCAATAGGAAATCAGGCGGAAAATAAAAACAGCATTTTTTCAGAGGCGCTGCTTGTCATCACGCAAGGCAGGCAGCTGATTGGGGCCCCTGGCCAGTAATGGGCCCCCCAACGACTGACAAACTTTAAACCACAGCATTGCCCAAAAATGCACACATTTTGCAATGACAGCAGGAAACCTCATTGCAAAATGTGTGCATTTTTGGTCAATGCTGTGGTTTAAAGCCTGCCCCAACTGACAGCCCTTACTCTCAAGCCGCGCTTGTATTGGGTGCGTTATTGCTGTGAAAATAATAATGGACGCTGAATGTTTGACTAGAGCTCCAACAGACCCTAGAAGCACCCCTAAGTATATTCATTTTAAAGCAATCCAAAAGTTCATCAGTCAGTGTAGTTAAGTATGTAGCATGTAATCTTGTGTTTGTGGCAAAGTGTTTTCTCATTTCTAAAATCTGATGCAATCGCATTATAGGTGCCATTGTGGCTGTTTATTGGTTGACATGCTTCGATTAAAAATGCGTTAAACTGCTCTGAAAAAGTGTGACACGTTAACATTTTCTCTGTGCACTCTCAGTACGGCTGCCTGAAGGTGTGTTGCAGCTTCACCTGAAACCCTCTGCAGCCTGCAGGCAGCCTCTGTGATGGAACACGTTTTTTTTTTTTTTTTTTTTCTGCCTGTTTGTCTTTTTGTTTGTCTTTTTATTCACGCAGAAGTTTCCACTGTGTAGGTGGCTGCGTGGGTGGCAGGCGGAGGAGGGATTTCCCTTGAGGTTGGCATCCCCGAGTGCACAGAAGAGACGAGGACTTCCCCCTACTTCTGTAATGACGTTTATAACCTCTGTGTTTTTCTCCTTGTTCCTCATTGCTTTTCATAAGAAAACTGCATTTTCTTGATCAACAGTCGTACAGGACATACAAATTATAAATAATCCATATATGCATAGTAAGCAAGCATGCTGTATGTATGTCAACATCTCAGGTTCACTCTGTGGTAATGGTTTATCCACAGGGGGGAGACATAGCCAAGTGGATGCTATTGCTGAGTATTTCGACATGGCTACCAAATGTAAGCATGTGATTTTATTTTACATTCTACAAGAATGCTAGAATTAAATATGTTTCTTTAAGATTGTTCTTATAGTGTAGTTAGGAAAAGTCTACATTGTTTCTTTGCCCTTTGCATTGCCATGTTTGGTGCTTGTGTAAATTTACTTAAAATACTTTTTAATGTTCATATACTAATTCAAGCCCAGCCCTTTGTCAATTTGAGGAAAGCCCTGCTATCTTTATGTATGTCAAGAAGAAAATCATAGAATCTAAGATCCAAACCACTGTTTACGTATTTCCATTTAAATTTAAAATGTTTTTCCAAAAATAACCACAAACTAATTCAAAACTTCACAGATGCTGATTTTATGTTAAAATGCTTTGCTCTTTTGGACAGGGACACTGTTAAACTAAAGAAAAGCACTGCTGGTGTCAGCCAGGAAACGTGTTACACACATACATATAGGCGCACACACAATAACACAAGACACCTGCGATTATGGTTTACACTAGATTCTCTCGCTGATAAACTTTCGTCATACTGCAACCAGGTGCATCATGCCACTGTGTGTGTTTGTGTGACCACATCACTCATACACACTTCACTGTGGGAAGACAAGCACCCTCGAAACATGCACTCCTGAGGAAGCTCAGATGAAAAAGACTTGTGTAGATACTTCCACACAGAGTCGCATACTGAAAATGTCAGTGTTCCTTCATGTTCAGTCTAATCTGAAGTCACTCTGTCATCTCAACGTATTCAAATACATTTCAAACATTCTTACACAGGGCAAAACAAAGGAACAACAATAAACACTTAGGAGTGTTATATTTTTTGAAGTAGTCAAAATATTATGTTAAGAGCATTGCTGCACTTTGCTGTATATCAATGTATTCTCATGAAAGCCCCTGTGGACCACATGTGTCAAATGTTTGTCACGAGAGGGTGAACATGTCATTTGTTCTTCATTTAGCTTCTGAACCTTGGAACTTATTCCACATCCACTGCTCTCCCTCTGAAGTTTAACGACTGACTGTAAATTACATTTTTTTGATGAAAATTCCCTTTTATTTTTTTGTTTTAAGTTTACCTAATTTTTAAACTACATTCCCGATAGTGTTAAACTATTTAGAGTCACCAATTAACCGAGCGTGTATTTGGATACATATCATATTTGGGGTTATTCTTATTCAAATGGATCATGTGTGGGGTGTCTGGCGGGGAGGGGGAGAGGGGCAGTTATCTTTCGTATGAACCTAAAAACAGGCAGGGCCAGTTTTAGCCCGACCAACCAAAGGCTAACACATTTCATTCTCTAAATCTATAGCGGTCTTCTTCAAGTTTTTCGAATTCGAGTCTCTTCAGATACCGGACCTGGAGACCACAAGTTGAGCATATAAAAGCTTCATTCATCAAAAGTAGTGAGCACCTCAGCTGAAGGAACTAACACAATCATCAAGAACCTTTTGTAGTGTATTTTCCTGAAGACATGCGTATCTTACTAAGGCTAAGAAATGTCATCTGCACCTACAGTATATGTGCAAGTCAAAAGCTGAGAGCCCTGAGAGCAAAAACACAGGCCAAGATAACAGCTTGGCCTGTACTGTAGAGTCCCAGCTCTGTAAGGATAAACAACAAGTGCAAAAGACTACAGCTCTACTTGAAGGTACCTATCACCCCAATTAGGAGAGTGCACATGGGTAGAGAGATTGATAAGACCTTGTTTTTCAAAACATGTAGATCCGATGACGGACTAGACTGAGTTCAAAGGGCAAATAATGAGGCCATAACTCATAGACAGTCACTATGAGAAAAACAACGGTCCTGAGGAAGGCCTGACAGAGTGACGTCTTTGACCACCAATAAAATCACGCCAAACTAGTAAGATGAAAGACAAAAAAAAAAGGCTCAGAGAAGGTTTTCTCCACGCCTCCACCAATGGGTTTTAAAAGGGATGTTCTGTGTCAGTTCTCCAGCTTGGCAACACATAGCTTTTTGATCACAAACTTTGCTGTCTCCTGGTCTTGACTTTGAGGAGCACTCTCTGCTAACTCTGAAGACTGCTTCTACAAGTCTGAGTCATCATTTAGAGGAGAAGCAAAGTGTTGTGTTGTTGTTGGAGTCCCAGCTTATAGGCTACTTCTGGCCCAGGCCAGAGTATGGGTCTCCTCTTGTTTGACACTATACATTTCTTTATAAACCATGCAAGTGTGGCTTATTAAACCTGAGTTTTTTTCTTCTTCTTTTTTGATTAGACAGTATACTATTCCCCATAAGCTACAGAAGCTCAGAGAGCTGTAAATAGTTGTGTATGTTCTGGAATCCCAACCTGCTGTACTTCATTTCTCTCAGTTTTTCATATCTTTGCTTTTTAAACCAATACTCTGTTAGGCTCAAATTTCTTGATTGTCTCCCACTACAATTGCACACAGCAAGAGGAACATGAAGGACTGTCATTGCTACGTTTCGTGTGTAATTGAATTTATTTACCTGAATGGGTGCTACTAGTTGGGCTAACTCTCAAAAAGTCACATTTTTCAAATTCCATTATCTGTAAAAGTACAATTACCTCATATGTCATCTGCACATGTCGCAACCAGTATCTTAGATTTATCCAACCTGATGTATTCAAACTTAGAAAATAATACATCAAGCTCTGACTGAACACTATCTGATTAACGTACACAGTCAGGGGGAGGGGACTGGATTGTATTTTCCAAATCAAATGTTTTGGAGAAGATGCTTCTCTTAGTTAGAGTACAGTGCTACATGTGGCTTGGAGGATCTGGCTGTGGTATAATTGTACACATTAAAAATAACCCCCTCTTCTGAAATATCACAAAGAACTGTCTGATAAACTGCAAATGCAGCAATAATCTGTAAAATTTGACATGTTACGGTCATACAGTTTTCTCCGAATACTCATTAAAGCGTTGACAAACCTACACAAGTAACAGATGATGTGTTTGTCTCATAAACCGCTCAGTGTGTAAAGGCTTGAATGTGTGTGTGTGTGTGTGTGTGTATGTGTGTGTGTGTGTGTGTGTGTGTGTGTGTGTGGTAGGGCTGGATGATATTGAACAAAAGCTTTAATTGCATAATGCATCATTTTTGTAATGGAAGTTGGACCAAATAAATGCTGTGTTGAAAGATGAGACTGTTGCACATTTGCATATTGCACTGAGATGGTAAAACAAGATATCTAGTGTTTAAATGTTATCTTTACCTTGAGCAGTTGAGTGTGAGTAAGTGTTCATTTAATGGCGTGTCTGAATAAGAGTTATTATATGGGTTACATTTCTATAATTTGTTACTGCTTTTTTACCCCCCTTGTACGTTTTTTAAAACTTCTCAAACTAACCACAAGCTTTTTTTTTTTTTTCCGCACCTTTAAAACCAATACTTTCCAGTCTTTTATCCCCAGCCTCCCACACACATGCACAGACAAACAGACAGACAGAGTTGTTGTAAATAAGCAGAGAGAAAAGAGTCAAAAAACGCAGTCGCAGCATAAAACAAGAGTTGAGTTGAAATAATAAAACCTCACTGTGAAGAAGAAACGACGCAGATGAAAAACAAACAAGCTTAAACAAGAAACACACACAAAGTATAAGGTGTGCTGCTTTGTTGTGGCAGATTTTAGTGTCTTTGCGTCTGGCCTCTGCCTTTTCTCACCTGCTGTTTTATGTTCACCACAAGAGATTTGATTACAGAAAGACAAAGTGAAAATGTAAAGGCGTTTTCAAATTCCTCAGAAGAGCAGCACATACTGTATGTGTTTTCTTGTTTTTGAGACATAACACTTTAGTGTTCCTCTGTGATCAGAGTATACTCAGCAGTATTTATTATAGGATGTATTCTAATTGGATCACTGAAGGAACATTGTGATAGGAGTGTGTGTGTGCTTCTTTAAAAAAAAAAAAATCGAAGAAGGTGTAATCGTTTTCAGGAAACCAATAAAATACAGTATTTATTCCCACGAGAACGTTTGTGTTGATTTGGATTTCCTGCATGCACTACATTCACGTCATTCAAAATGCACGAATCCTCCATTTCTACTTCATTAGCTGTTATTGTACGCAAGGTGAATCCTGTCTGATGTTGTTGCATGTGCAGATCTTTGACCTCCCGTGGTGTTCCTGTTGTTAATTTAGCCCCCTGTGTGTTTCTCTACAGTTACCCTGGAGCAGTTTGCTTTAGCTCTTGAGCAGTGCCTTCCCCGCCTTGCTAACAAAGGTTTGTATGTTTGTGTGGGCAGGTGTGTGTGATGTTATGTGTCTTTCACAATGTACATGCAATGTGCATATGTCCCTGCATGTGATCAGAGTGTGCTGCTTTGGGGGGGGGTCTGTTCTTTGTTGTGTCTAAGTTTGGTTTTGAAGAATTGTATAGGTGTTTGTGTGTGTGAAACCAGTGTTCCATTCCCCTTCTGTCTCTGAGGCTTTAAGAGGAAACCTTAAGTTCTTATTTGAATCAGCCCACTCTTCTCAATGGAAATTTCACACAACAGACACAATTTCACACACATGCAAACACATATGGAACTTGACGGAACATGGCACAAACTTGATTGATGCTTTTTAGAATAGCACCACAGTCTAATAAACCAATACACGATAGCAATCAAAAACAGCCACTGGGTAAACAAACTACCCTCCACTAAAATGTAAATACTATTCACAACTTTGTATTTATAGGGATGTCCAATAACCTCCTAAGTTTCATTTTACAGATGGGGCCCTTCGTGCTCATCTGTCTCACAGAACATACAACACAGCTATTTCATTTTCCTGTAATAAAAAAAAAAAACAATATTTGAAACTCGCCTATAGAAGAACATATCAGAACCATGGAGTGAGAGGGAGTGAGTGAGAAGACAGTCACTCGTGCCTTATTCTACACAGACAAGTTTGACTCACTTTTGTCTTAACAGCTCAGCCAATTGATTGTTTCAGTCTGACATGAAGCCCACACACGCTTTACACATAAATGTTCCACGTGAATAGCCCCCCAAGCTACAACCCGCCTTTCACACTTCCATACTCATCATGTTAATAACATTGTTTAATTTTCGAAATGTTTTTCTTGTATATGTTTGTGTGAGACTAAAACCCCACCAGACCCCTTACAGGGGAAACACCGATTGCAAACGTATATGTCTCTGCTTCTTTCTTCTTAATATCTGCATCCTGCCTTTGAAACATCACATCTTTTAAATTGACTTTGTAGTGGGTTTATTTTGCCTCGCCTATGTTAGATGAGTACTTAACTGTGTGGGCGTACGTGGTGCATGAGAAGAAATAAAGCAAAAACTGAGAATTGTGGAGTATCATTTCAGCTTTTATAGAGAAAGTAAAATCTAATGTTTCCAGTGAGAAAATAATATATTGCCATCTTAAGTTCCTCCAGGACAGCTTGCACAAAAGAAACATTCCCCTGTTTACAGACCTTTGAACAACTGGCCTTTCTCTGAAGAAGGCTTGTTGGAGAAAGCTGTCCTTTGCTTTGTTACTAAAATGCAATGTACCAAATGTGCCCAAAACTTTTTTTTCAGACAAATAATCTTTTTTAAGTTAACTTTGTCTCAGTATTTTTCTGTATAGTATAGCTTAATTTAAATGGATAGAATTTGTTTTTATATCTCTACAAAAGGTCTTCATGGAAGACATTTTGACATGTCAGGTGTAAACACACACAAATGACAGATGGCACAGCTTTATTAAGCTCCGTTAAGCTGCTCACTATGGGATCGTAGGACTCTGCATGCCAGCTTACTGTCATGACTTTCTGGAATACTGAATAGGAAATTAGCTATTAGTTAAGTCAGGAATAATGTCATCATCGATGTAACCATGTATTGCACTTATCCCTTGTGCACTTGTATTTGGCAGTATTGGTCTTGCTCCTAGATCTGAGAGGTACCAGTGCAGCATGCCACAGATTGAGCTATGAAAGCAAACATTGAATTCCCCCCATGGGGACAAATCAGAGCAGAACCTGAATGTGCATGGTATATTACTGACATCTTGCAGACATAACAAGCACACAATTCTTCCTAGAATATAAAATGTGCTGACTGAAGCTGGAGGCTGGGATTGTGGAAGGACAGCAGTGTAGATTTAATGTTAGAGGACCGAGAGACAGAATGGTTTAAATGGAGTGCCTTGTTGTCAGAGTGTGATAATGATTGGTTGGCACTGGGGCTGTTCTCAGATCAGCTGATGGCCGCTTGTGCGCAGGACTACCGTATACCTAACACAGGGCTTCATTTATTTGGTTTTGGAAGTATTTGTAAAAATGTATTAGAAATCACAGAAAAGACCACTTTCAATATATCTACTTTTTGTTATATTTTGCATACATTGCAACATTCTGGTAACATTATTTAGTGGTTACTTTGGATATGAGTTTAACAGGGTGTAGTAAGGGAGTAGTGTCACTGGGAGTCCACAAAACCCAAACTTTATCCAAATGATCCAAAGTTGTGTTTAAGCACCAACAAATAGTTGCAAAAAAAAAAAATTTTTGCCAAAAAAATAAAGTTCAAACAATAAACAAACAATGATAAATGTACACATTTATTTTGATACATAGACTGGTAGATTTTTCTAATTGAGTCAGATAATTTAGACAAAGCTGTGTGCGCATCACAATGTGTTTTTCCACTCACTGCTTTGACCTCATGTGGCAGTTAAGACTCTCACACAAAAACACTTTACAGACCATCTATTAGTGAAACCATGTGTATTTTTCCATTTCCTCTGTTCACACTGAGCCATTCAAGTAACTCACTAACCACACACTTGTATTTTCCAGTCACCAAATTGACTTTCTACTCAAAACACAGCTCCCACAACACTGTCAGTTTGAAGCACTGTCCACTGGCTAAACAATATAACGTGCAGTTTGAGGGGCATATTCTAAAAAAGATGAGTGGAAGCACAACTTTAACTTAAGCCTTATTTCATCAGTGATATGGGGTGCTTTTTCTGTTAAGACTTAGGGCCAGATCCACTAAAGAATTGTGCTACTTTCACTGGCACTAAACCTGTGCAGTTGAAAGGAAAAGATAGCACTGATTCCACAAATCCACATTCCTCTAGCAAAGGGTGAAATGTACGCAAACTGCACTTTCAAGCTGATAGCGTCCTGGGTGCACCTGTCTTAATGGCATCTGTGTGGATTAAAAAACATTCAAATATTCGTTGCAAAATTCCGCCCTTCCTATGCAAATAATCCTTGTTGTAACAACCATCCCATCCTCTCCTGCTTCTCTTTGTCGCCTACGCAAACGTTAACGCATAAGGACAGCTAATTGCACTCATCTGGGGCTAACAGTGGCACAGACAGCAAACTTTACAGCTAAAAGTAACAAAACCGTTCTGCCTTTGTAAGACTCGCACCTCATCTAAATCTGTGGAGAGGTTTTGTACTTGTTACACACAAGGGTGTGAGCCACTGGCACATCTCTTCTTAAGTGAACAGCATCTGTTTGGAAAGTTCATCATGTTGAACAACAAGATCCACCATTGTGAATCTTGCCCAGGTAGTGAATCATCAAACACTCAACACTGTTCTTATTGAATAAGCAAAATGAATCGCCTAATCTAGTTCATGACAGCATTTTCGGTAGCATTCCATCCTTACAGAGTAATAGTCAAGTAAAGGCAGAGTAAAAGTAAAGTGTAATTTCCTACCATGCAAACACAGAACATAGGTGCATGTCAGTGTTTAGTTAGCGACTAGTTGTGGTCCCTGTATTGTGTTCAAGTGTCAGTATCGAAGGTGGGAGGCAGCATATTGACTCTTCTTGGTGTTCAGTATGTCTGTATGCCTGTTAGGTGTGGTAGGGTCAATGTGATGAATGTCCTTTCACCCCAAACAAGAGAACAGAGAAGTGAAGTATTTAATAAGTACACTGCATGCCATGGTGTGTATGTGTGTTTGTGTGCCTCGGAGGGTGTCCATCACTACTGTTTGGTAACAGCAAAGTGAGAACAACTGTACAACCAGACCACTGGAACTGACTACACAAACACAATCACACACATGCTCTCACACAGCACAACATATCCTGTTTTACAGAAGACGATAGAACTTCATAGATAGAGTTTCAGACAAGGTTATAGGATAAATGTTAAAGTCGGTCAGATATGGTACAATATATATGGGCACAAAGTTTTGGGACTAAATCTTAAAAAAATTAAAAATATTTCAAACCTCACTGTGTCCCATTTTGGTAGAATGGTCCTATAATAAAATCAAGATAAATCAAGCACTGTGCTTTGGTTTTATTGAGTTTCTTGTCATTAAAAGTGCTCTTTGTAGTTTTGTGAGAGAAATGTTAAAGTGGGAGAAGTGTACAGATTCTGTGGTATATCTTCATAACTCTATACACAAACTGTCCTCAGAGAAAAAGAGAGAAAATGTGGTCCTGTAACACCTTTCGAAGGTAAAATACTACGCGAGAAGGGTTTCCTGTGTTTGTTTATTCTTCACCCATCTGCCCTTCCCCTACAGGGTGCAGCCGGAGCTTGAAAACCTAGGCATGTAAAACCTTAATATTGTTTGAGAGTGCAGAGGGCGAGTGTATACTGTGTCAGGTGTTGTGCGAAAACCTAGGTTTTCGGGACAGGCGTGCAACCTATCTGAAAACCTAGTTCTTACAAAAACCTCGGTAAAGTTTTTCGTTCAAGCTGGATACCATGTGATGTCTTTGCTGCCATTAATTGCAGCCTCCAGTCTGTAAATGTTTTAAATAATAATCAAACAATAATCACCCACTTCCCATTAAACTATATAAAAAAAATCTAAAGTAATGGTTGGTCATCTCTAACATCTCTAAAAAAAGAACTTTACTCAGCTACAGTTTGAACAAAGCCAGACTGAAAAGAAGATGGACAAGTGATCCAGGAGTAAGTGTGTGTGCGTGTGTGTTTGTGTTCCAGTGTGACACATAGCTGTGACCTCTCACAGTATGGTGTGAGGTCTTCAGAGTCACAGTGCTATTGTGTCTTGACCTCTTACAACACAACCAGTCAATATTATTATGGACACACACACACACACACACACACACACACACACACACACACACACACACACACACACACACACACACACACACACACACACACACACACACACACACACACACACACACACACACTCTCTCTCTCTCTCTTTCTGTCTTCTGGTCCAGGTGGTCATTATTGTCTTATTGGTGGGTGTGGGAGGAGGGTGTCACTGGTTCACTGCATGGGAACCAATTGGCTTACATTAGCACTCAATGACCAGTAGTCAATATCTGTTTAACCCCCAGCACGCACGCACGCACGCACGCACGCACACACGCACACACGCACACACGCACACACTTTATTTATAATTAAAGAAACATAGCACTTCCTTTTTGGGTTTGGATCAGTCATTTGAATTTGCCAGTAACAAATAATCCAATACTTTCTCTGTGATAAATTATTCTACAAAATAAATGTATTGTGAAATATTCATCATAATCATTTGAAATCCATAATGATGCCTTCAAAATACAGCAAACAATGTCTACAATGTCTGTAGTCCACTATGACGCCATAATGAGAATATGTGCCTTTACATAAATGCTATGTGTAGTTCGACAGAACAACAACATAAACAAAAGAGCAAACAAACTGGTGAACAGACTACATGACATAACTCGTAATAACATGATCAGAAATTGTAAAACTTCTGTGAAAATGTCTACAGAGAATATAACTCATCACCCTCTCCCCCTCTCTCAAGGAGATTTCTCTTGATTTTATCCTGCATTCTCGCGTTTGCTTACTCAGAAATAACCGGGACAAAAGGGGGCTGGCAGGAAAAACTCTGGAAAAAGTCTGAGTAAAAGATTTGGCAATTTGTATTTAAAAAAAAAAAAAAACTCCTGTTGTTACTCTATAGACTTCAGCTGTTCTTCAGGAGTTTTCTTCAAATATTTAAAGAGATTTTACAATGTGGTTTGCGGAAAAAAAAAAGATGACAATGTTGCGGTGAAAAAAGTTATATATTTGGGTTCACACATGCACAAAACTACTAAAAATGTTGTGCACGTGTGGAAAGGATGTCTTATTGAAAAGTACTAATTAAACAGGAGTTATATTTTCCACCGATCCTCCTTTTTGCTCAACTTTTACTTTTCTGCTGAGTAGTATTAATACGAGCAATATTTAACACTTTTTTTCTTGAGCTACAAGCTGTTTCACACACTGAAGCCACAACTGATTGCAAAGGCCATCAACAACAAGAGCCAGAATTCAAACAAAGTGCCACTAGAGCTACCTCTTTTGTAAAGGCAGGAAAGAAGCTACAGGCAGGATAGAAAAATGATAAAGGGAGCGTTGCTACTGCTTGGGACAGGCAGCTTTCAGTGCACTGTTATGCCAATGCTCTTTCACCAATATGATTAATATTACCAGTAGACTTGCTTTAAGACTTTTAACGTAAATTATTATTTAATTTCTTTATTGACAACTTGAGTGAACACACTTCCATGAGCTGTGGCATGTGCCAGGTTCTGCTTTGCGATCTCGGCATTACTCTAGTAAAGACCATTTGTTGGGCTTAGTATTGGACCTTTTACACTTAAGAAACTGATCTGACGTTGCTCTGCATGCCAAAAATACAATATTTTCTAGATATTTTGAGGCTGTTCACAATGTTAATACATTTTGCAAGTGTTTAGAAACCAAATTACCTGGGTCTTAGGTAAAAAATACTCAGTAACTCATTCTCTATGCTTGGGTTGGGGACCTTCTTTTATGGGCTTCATTTGTGTAAAGCTTAGTCGCTGAGACACAGTATTTAAGTTTGGACCAAAAGGACCTTAAGCATTACGGTTAATATTTTGATTTGACTTTTCATTTTATATTTCAATGTACAGGTTGGCAACACTTAGCAAGTATACACATTGACACTTTTTATTTTACTTTGTCTACTGTATCAGATTCTTCTCTATTTTACTCCACAAACACAGTGACCATCTACCAGCTCATGAGTTTCTATGTTTCCTTTGCGTTTTGTTAAGAAAAAGAGCTTTTTTTAAAAAAACATTTCTTTCTGGGCTTTTTGAGTCTTTATTGGAGAGATGTGATGGAAACCAAGGGGAGAGAGTGAGGACCTATACTGTACGTGCAGGAAAAGAGCCACAAGCCAGACTCAAACGCTGGCTGTCTGTGACAAGGATGATAGCCTCCATAACACGTGCACACTAACCACTGCGCCACCAGCATCCTAATGAAATGAACTTTGTGCAGATAAGAATTAATGAAGTATTATTTGACTCATTAGTGAGCTTTTACTCTATAAGACTTTATTTTAGTTACTGCAACCACACTATTAACAAACACAACTTAGAAGTACTGGGTCAGCGTGATTCCTTTAAAATGTTCTTCATTATGGTTTTCATTATTTCCATCATCATCGTTCTAAACAGGATGTTAAGAATTGTGGTTAAAACACAATTTAACATGAACCAAGTCAGATACTTACAGCCATCCACACACGTTCCCACACTCGGAGGAATTGATCAGTATTGATCACATGTAAATGATATTGATTGTCTCAACCTTTTGTCTTCTATGATTGATTTGTGTGCACTAAAGTGTTAAACCTAACACTGTGTGTGTGTGTGTGTGTGTGTGTGTGTGTGTGTGTGTGTGTGTGTGTGTGTGTGTGTGTGTGTGTGTGTGTGTGTGTGTGTGTGTGTGTGTGTGTGTGTGTGTGTGTGTGTGTGTGTGTGTGTGTGTGTGTGTGTGTGTGTGTGTGTGTGTGTGTGTGTGTGTGTGTGTGTGTGTGTGTGTGTGTGTGTGTGTGTCTCCATCCATCAAAGGCACACCAACTTCTGCCTCAGCAGCAACAAGGATTGTTTTAATACAATAATGACATATTTGAGCAGATTAATGTTTCATTACCATGTTTTCCTTTAGGAGCTAAAAATACATATTCATATTGGAAAGCACAACATCTTATTGTCAAGAGGCATTTCAAATTAAAGAAAACATTCTCACAGATCTTCAATGGAAGATTATTTCTTACTTTATTTATAAACCTAGATGTGGTATCAGCAAAGCCCTTTAGATGACTCATAACTACAATCTAACTGCTTATACTGGCTTCTACCTTAATGGCAGATGTGTAAGCATCATTTTGATCCTGAGTGTCAATATCTCAACATTCAACTCTCAGTTTGCACAATAAGGGAAACACTGTATGCAAGTAAAGAAAAGTATTCAATCTTCAAACGCTTTCCCAATAAATTTGTAAATTCTTCTGTAAATGTTTCTTTTAAATATTATTCACAACTAATCGTGACAATGACTACATAAGCCCATGTGGACAAAAGACTGATGACCAAGAAATCTGCAAGAAATTAAAGTACAGGTCTGTTAACATGCCACCTTTTGATGATTCTGAATGTTATCCTAATACAAATTTAATTGGCAGGATATCATAACGCTATCATAAAGATCACAGCTGTTAGTCACCTTTATTCTGGGTATATCAAAAAAATAACTCAGATCATTACAGCATCCAGTATATAAGGATTTAGCAATACTTAAATACACTCCCAGTTACACTCCATCCAACACAAGACACAGTGGGAGTCAGAGTGAGTATAAAACATTTTTATTGTAGATTATGCATTTAGATTTTGCCCTTTTATTTTGTTATGGCCATGATGTTTATTCTTTAGGCACCAGAATCTCAATGCCAGTGATGTCTGATAAGAGACAGGGGGAGACAGAGGAAAGAGAAAAGTGCCAGGACAGAAACCCCACCCACTCAGGAGGTGGACTGCGGTTTGGAGGAGGAGCGGCACTCGTATCACACTGAGCACAGAGAGAAACTCTCTATATTCTGAGAGAGAGACAGAGGGAGAGAGGAAGGAAACCCTCACAGTGCAGACAAAAGCGGGTTTCTCGCTGGACTTTGTTTACCCCCTCTGCTGCCATTTCCACTCGAACAAGGCGGATTATTGAACCATTCTGCGGGGGTATCTTCAGCGCAAACTCTGGGAATATTTCATTGACATTATTTTTGAACTTTTGTTTTCTGAAGTGTGTGTTTTTCTCACTTTGGACCTCTGGATTCTATTGGACTTGCGGTATTATAATCAAGATATTGTTATTACAGCCAACTTGTCATCGTGTTATTCTCTAAGGCATCGGTGATGGCCCACCACTGACATGCACCATCCGTCCAGGTGAGTTTGTTTTTTGACAATATGCCTTTAGTAAGACGCAGTTTCCCTCCGTGCCGACCGGCATGTCATTTGTCACGCCGCAGTCAGTTGTATTTACCTCATTTAGAGTTTCTAAATACAAAACACAAGACAATCAATTACTTTAACATATTGTGCTCAAGATGTCAAAAGCTGACGTATTCTTTGTGACGAATGTTTATTATGCGTAAAAAGTGACGTAAAACAATTATATAGTGTATTTGATTGTAGTACAATATTTTAAACTGCAGTATTACACAAACTGTTTTTGTGCATAATATGAAGAAGGCTTTTGGAGTATGTTATTGCGTTTTGCAGCGACAGTTTGACGTGCCGGTCTGTTTGTCAACGCAGTGCCATGGCTTAAGTTCCTATTAATAACCCATTAGCCTATACTTAAGAGTGTGTCTACAGGTTTTTAATTCAGAAGGAAATGAACATGTGTCTTAAATAATGTCAAGCTATATACGTGAAAAAACTTACTGTTTCCACTCGAAAGAGTGAGCACATTTTTGTTTACAGATTAGAGAGGGCTTTGTTATGATCGAGGGCACTGAGTTCAGCCGCCTCCTACTTTAACACTCCACGTCAGGTAATGAGTCCACATGAGTTTTTTTAAGAATCATTAAGGCCAGTTAATGTTACACTATTCTGTAATTAACACTTGTGATAATAGTCAAGTAGCCCACCAGACAGTGAAGATTCACGTGAGCGCTGTCTCAGTAAGTTCGCGCGCAGACCTGTGGGAGGCGCACGCGGTTTGGAAAAAAAGAAAAGAAAAAAAAAGTCTGACTTTTCCAAGAGGCACATAGTCAAATATTTAGCACTTTCAGACCTTATCAAATCATTTTTCAGTATCCTGGTGTTATGAGGTTTCCTCTCTCTCTTGCACTTTTTTTTTAATACGTTGATAAGTGTTGTGGCCACCGGTACGTTTTGGTGCCATTCCACTCTAAATGCAGCCTGCACGCTTTACATCTCTCCTTGCAGCGCTTGGGTGTGCAATTAAACCAAAAAGACAAGCTCACGTTTTCATGTGGCTGAAGTATAGACGTCACGTCCAGTTTGAGTGCTGTTTATGTCGCTGTTTCTCCGTGCGTAAAAAGGCGAAAGGACTGTTGACATCAAAGATGGTTAAAAGTGTGTATGCATGTGATCTTCGCGCTGACAAATGTAACGTTTGTGGCCATTTTGGCACAGAAGTAGGTCAATGAAGCTGGGAATCCGTGCGTGTGCGGAACTGTAGTTTAGTCTGGACAAACAGGAAGCGCTGCAGCTAAATAGTTAAAGTTCATTTTTAGAATGTCACGTTTCGTCTGCCATTTTTCAATCCCCAATTTGCAAAGTTGTTTTGTCAATGCAACTCTGCATAAGTTAAATTAAGTGTCAGGATCATAATAGGCTTCTTTGATTAAACTACTTCGTAAAACAGTCATAAGCATACACCTAACAACATAATTGCTTTAGTGGTTTAATTAAAAAAAAAATGAAACATCCAGACGGACTCCGTTCTGTGCATTTATTTCAGGCTGTTTTGTGTGACGCAGTTGAAGTTACTCCAGCCGCTTCCTTCATGCTTGATTATTTTCTCTCCACGAGTCAAACAAATATCTGCTGCAATCAGCAACTTCTGACAAACAATGGAGACGCAATTGGGCCAGTTTGTGCAGGAAACCAGGACTACCTCTTGGACAGCGACATACTGTATTCACTGCACATAAACTGACCCAGCACACGCTGCATAACTCCACATGGAATTCGCTGCAATATGATGTTAAAATACTAGCTATTCGTAAAAGATAACCCCACTGTGTAATGTGTTTTCGCTACGTCCGCGTTTATTGAACAAAAAGTGACCTAGAGGTCCCACAGTTTAGGTGGAAAACTCGAACCCACGAGTCCTGGCACAGCATTGCGCATCAAGCTGCAGCCCCACACCCAGCAGAGACGTGAGGCTGTATAGGCTGTATTGGGAAGAGAGAGGGATGAAAGCCCACCCTGACGGTGCCGCTCTGTTCATCCAACAGACCACCGAACCGGTTGGATGGCTCGCCCACAGTAGCGGAATCACACGGGAGCAGAGGGGAGCCACCACAAACTTCCCGTTCAGACAGCAGCGGGGGGCGAAACTTTGGCCGCACCGATTCCACAGGAGGAGGAGAGCCGGAGTCACCGTCCTGGTGCCGAATCAAACCAGTCTCCCCTCCTGACAGCCTCGGCGTGTTTCAGAAGAGATCTATATTCTACTTCCCTCGCCGCGCCTCAAGTGGATATTTCTCCAACGACGGAGACTCGCTGCCGAGCCCTCCGTTCTCCCCGAGGCCACTGACTGCAGATAAAGCTACACAGACTCCCAGCCCCAGTGGCCAGGTGATGCAACACGCCCTGCAGCACATGACTGAGGCGCACGGAGGAGGACCGGGGATGCAGCAGCAGTACGGTGAGCACAGGCACTTTGCATACTTAACCGGTGAATCGCCCCAGCTAACCACGTGGGGAGGGGTGTGTTGAGGAATGTCATTTCAAAGTCATTTGACATTGGGACTTACAAATACATTTGTGTCTTAAGAGTAGTAAACTGTATCCAGTAGGTGTGTGTAATACAAAGTAGTGCAAATAAATGAATGCACTTCCTGATGCAATACAACTACAGCACTTGTTCTGTGTGAAGTTCTTCACCTGAATCTGCCATAACATGCTGCTCTGGCTGTTTCACTCTGAAATGCTGTTGCTGCTGTGTGGGTGTTCAGCAAAATATGAAACCTGATAGGAGCCCAGTACAGCTCCCTGAAGCTTCTTTTATCACAGATTAGGTGGTGTTGAATGTTAACAGTGATAATAAAAAGATGAACAAACACACACTCAGGATGTTTTTGTTCAACCTTCCCATTATATTTTAATTGCATAACCCTAACTCTTTTTACACCACTTTGTAACGACTAGACCTCACTCTTTTGGCACAAAGGGAAACCTGACAAATTCAGGCTGATACATAGAGTTCAAAACATACTAACATGATTCCACACAGTCAAACCAATTTTAACTCCATTATACAACAGCTCATCTTCCTGCTGAGTCATAGCAGCTGCTTTTTAGTGTGTAAAGCCCTACAAATTCCAGCCCAGAGGAAACACTTAAATCACTCACAAAGCTAATCTGATTGGAAAAACCATAATTTATGCAAAACTTTTGCCAAAATACATATTTTTTTCAGAAGGAGCTGGACAGTTGGGACTAAATCTGCCATATTTCGCGATATAAAACAAGTGATGCCATTAAATCTTAAACCACTGGTCAATAATCAAATGTTCTCTTTTCATTATTCTCTATTTCAAAGAGGTTTTCTACCATTGACATTTTGTCGATATTGTGTAAAGACGGCAACATTTCATTTTTATCTGTCTTTTTGAATGAGTTTTTTAGGAGCCTTTGCAAAGCTACTGATGTTGGTTCGCAGCCTTCAATTCACAATTTTAATGGACTCCTGCTGAGTCAGATTTACAGGAAGGAAGAAGGGTCTTGATTTCTCATTAAATCCACCACACCCTGGGGTTTGTGTGTGTGCGTGTGTGTGTGCGTGAAGGGGTGTGTGTGTTTGTGAGAGGGACAGAGAGAGTACCATGTCAGTGAAAGAAAAGTTATACTCATGGAAAGGATACTCTTTACATGTTTTCACATTGTACTGAACAGTTCTTAGAGGTTTTGACTGAAATGTGGATCTTCTTCTCAAGTAAAAAAAAAAAAAAAAAAAACAGTCTTGTCATCACAAAATAAGCTGAGCCGATTAGGTTGAATCAATGCAACTTTAAATGCAACACAAATGTACCTGCTTACATCAGATCACTTCATTTAGAACAGATCCTGTTTTTTGTTGTTTATATAAAAACAGAATAGGACTGATGTTTTTTTAGGCAGACGAGCATGACAGGGGCAGAAGCTTTGTGCGGCTACTTTAATATTTAAACTTATGAATGCACTTACTCTTCTAAATGATGATAAAAATAAGGAACTGTTTTTAGATGAAAGCAATATTTTACTCCAAAAATAAATCCTGTCCTTAGTTGTTCCCGCCTGCAGTGGTGCTGTATGAATGCTTTCGACCAAAGTTTTCTATTGTGTTGCCTGGTAACAAACAAAACGGAGGCATGAGGCACAAAAAAAGATCTATCAAAGTAAATCCCCTCATAGCGTTGTTGCTTTATATGATAGATCAATAACGTTGTAATGACAGTTTCTCTTATCATGCAATGATTTAGAAAACTTGTTTTCTCCTTACTCAATTGCAGAGACAAGTCCTTTTGCATGTTCGAATTGTGTGAAATGTACAAATGTAAACCTTTGCTTGTGCTGCATTTATATCAAACTGCATTTTTAAAGGGTTTCCTCTGAGGGTGGCTTTATTGTTAGGTAAAAAAGTAATGTATGGAGGCTAAAGCAAAACTTCCTCAGTGTATTGTAACCTCTTTATGTGTGACTCTGCTTTTTATAATAGCTGTGATTAGCCTCACTGATTGCTTTGTGTCTCTTTTATTGTTTCTCATTGTAGCCAGACAGACAAGATGCCAGTCAAAACAGATCACTGTGTGTGTGTGTGACATTCATTAAGCACGCCAATCAAAATGGGCCTCAGTTTGTGTGTGTGTGAGTGCGTACGTGCATGTGTGTGTGTGTGTGTGTGTGTGTGTGCGTGTGTGTGCGTGTGTGTGTGTGTGTGTGCGTGTGTGTGTGTGTGTGTGTGTGTGTGTGTGTGTGTGTGTGTGTGTGTGTGTATAGCAGTCAAAATAGGCCTGCAGGTCTTTTGTAATAAGCAGACAGAAATCCTTTGCCTCTCATTCAGTCTGTTACATCCATCAGAAAAAACAGATCAGAGATAAACACACACACACACACACACACACACACACACACACACACACACACAGGCATACAAAACATCGTACATTGTCCTCTGAGTAAAAGAACCATCTGAGTTATCGAGACTCCTGGCATGATGTTGTGTAAAGGAGCTAGATAAGATGCTGGAGCTTAAACAGGAATCTGTTTATCATCCTGTTGTTGTCTCTCTTTGACAGCGTGATTATAGCCTCACTATCAAAACACAACTCCTGCTGCAGGAAGATCACACCTTCAGTCAGGTTGCTTCGGTTGCAGCCAGAGTGGAACTGCAGACTTTTTATGCACTTTTGTATCTGAATTTTTCATGTATGAATATATATATAAATGTGTACAATTGAATTTGAACACAGCTCCAGTGGACAGTGATGGCCTTTATATTGGCTTACAAATAAATGTAAGAGAGACATCCTTGTTCATTGTTTGCAAAGACATACATGATTGTCTCAGGAAGGAGTAATTCATTTTGTATTCAGGGGAAATCAAGACGTACTTTATGTGACGGTTTATGTTTTGTGGAATATCTTTATATGGAAATTAGAGTCATCCAAAATATGACTCTAAATATGTTGGCTTTTAATTGCTTGTCATGCAGCATGATCAACCCACTGTGAACATGTCTATTGTGTCATCATATATCCTTTTATTTTGTCCTTATAAAACAACTGAAAGCAAAGAGGCATCGCTGGCATCTTGCGGTACACATAACGTAAGCATCGGGCTAGAATTCAAATGCAAACCAGCAACGAGCTCTTGTGGATGTTGTGGGTGATTTTTTTTTGGAGTGACTGGAAAGCAGCCACTGTATTTCTATGTTTGACTATTGGAGGATGTGAGAAATAATATGTCTGGGTTTCATAACATGCATGAGTCATAAGTGAAGATGGGTGAAAGGGTCAAAGCCTTTCATAGTCATACAAGATTTCAGATTGAAAATATAACAGATAACCACGAAAACACACACATATATTCAGTTACCCTTCACACTGTTATTCAGCTAATCATACGTACGCAAACAACACAAATACGTCATACAGGATTCTTGAAGATCATATTCCTTTCAATCCTTTTATATCTTTCTTTTGCACATCCACTGCTAGGTGATGCCCGCTGTTTGAAATGTGAGGGCTCCCACAAGTGGGCCACAGGCTCACTCAACATTGACTTTACTTAATTGGCACAAGATTGTGATTGAACTAGTTTAATTGGCTAAAAATCATCTCCAAAATCAATCGCACATAAAGCTGCAGACTCCATTCTACTACATTTTGTTCTTCACATGTCTCAGTTGATGGGCTTCAAGTGTTTCATTATTAGAAAACCGTACGAAACTAATAACATTTATGTTATTTATCTGTGTTCCAGGGCACTCTCCTAGCCTCTCTAGCCCGCGACAACGAACTGCAGCAGGGGACATGCAGGCAGAGGCTATTGGACGAGAGCTCCGACTCATTGGAGACGACTTCAATAGACTACTTTTAACGGTCAGTGATTACAGAAAGTGTGTGTGTGCGTGTGCTTCCATCCATGAGGATTAAATTATTTCTTTGTACGCCACCATCAATCAGTCATTTTTTGGTCAAGTAACTGCAATCTGAAGCACAGAAATCAAAGAAAACCACAATTAACATCATAACAGCACACGCAGTTTTATAGGATGTTGAACGGTATTTAAAATGAACAATGTGCTCAGGGGGCAAGAAGCAACATTGGGGGGATTTGGACAAAATGTCCCAAAAAATGTTGCCATGGGTGACCTAAGGGAGCCTGAGACCAGCTGTTTGTTACCACTGCTATTGGGGTTAGAAAATAGAAAATGACTTTTCATCAGTAAATAAGAAGACAGCCTGAAGCAGCAGAAAATCCAGATGCCACCGTTACCACTTCATAAACAAAACAGCAACATGAAACAAGAAAATACACCATGCACCCATAAGCTCTTTTTGAGAAGTGGGAAAGAAACAACAATAAAACAGGAAGTTATATAGCTTGTAAGTGTTTAAAATGTTAGCACATTGTGATAGCATTAATGCAAAAATTGTGTTTCATGGAAAATCGGCTTTCAGAGTTTTCTACTGTCGTGATTAAGAAACAGAGAAAAAGTTTCATCAGGGACTTGCTTTGCAGTTTTGACCACTAGGAGAGCTCCAGAGGATTGAGCCGCAAACATGTAAGTTGCATGGAAAAGAAAAAAAAACTAGTTAAAAAGTGTCATTCTGTGACTGAAGAGATTCAGCAGGGAATATAAATAGTCCAGTTAATATCACTGTAAAGTTTATTTCCTCTTGGATTCCAATGCTTTGGCAATATTTCTGCTTCTTGCATCATCACTGCTTTACTCGTCTATTGAAGAGCTGACTGGAGCTTTGGGAAGTCAGTGAGGGAGAAGGAAAAAAATCACCCAAGTCTTTAATACCAGTGGAGAAACAGAATTTTTGAATAAAGCTAAAGCAGACTCAACAGGACTCTTTTTAAGCCTGGAGCATAAAAGGCTCCATTGGTGTCAAAAGCTTAACAGTGAAAAAGCTACAACTCACCGGCCGAGCAGTCTCTATTGAACCCTCTGGCTGCAATTGAGAAGTATGTTTAATCCTCTCTGCATGTTTTAATTCTGCATTTCCCCCCCCTCAAAAAAAAAAGAAAAGAAAAAAAGAAAAGAAAGCGGGCACACACAGTCCTTAACCAAGATGTCATGGGAGGCCTTAAAGGATGTGCTTTAAGTGCTCTTGTGGTTCCAGCAGTCATCACCTTGCTCTCAGACCCATCATTTACTCAACAGGGTTACTCATTTATCTTTCAAGTTTCAGATTTGATCAATCCCTGAATTAATCTGCCCGCTCAGTGATCTAACGTGCTCCTTTTACGAACATTTTACCAAGTAAGATTTTGTTTTGCCTGCTGCGTCACTCAAGAATTGTAAAAACTCCTGGAAGCTGAGATGAGTAACATGTCAGGATTTATTTGAGACAAAGCGGGCTTGGCGTCCACAGCTGTGACTAAAGCTGCAGAGGAAGAGAAACAGAGGAAGGTTGGAAAAAGATGTGAGAATTTGATGAGTCAAGAATGTGACTCAACACTAAGTAGGTGCCATAAAGACGGGGAAAAAAAAGATTGGACAATAATGTGTCTTTGTATGTCTCATCAAGATACAATTTCTGTTTCTTAAACAGAACAGAACAATGTGTGAAATACATTTGACTTATCTAAGAATGCACAGGTGATTTCACTGGTGAATAACTAAACAGTCTTAAGCAGAAACTTTTAAACAAAGACAAAAAGAGTGCACCATTGTTCACTAATAGGAAGCTAGTAAGCAAGCATGTCTCTGGCGGGTTATTCTGTGTGACATGATGCAGATTACACAACTATGCATTTTTGTGGCATTGCTAACAGTGTGCAAGGACCATAGTACAGGAGATTGTGTAAAGAAAAAGAGAAAATTGTGAAACATTGCTGTTGGATAGCGGACATCTAAAAAAACTGCTGATACACCTTGCATGGGGGAACGATGTCATCGGGTTCAATGTCTGCTTGGAAGCGGTAAACCCACATAATCATGTCTGGTGTCTCACTTGAGATCATCATCATCAGATCATCTCTAAGAGTGATCACATCTGAATTTTCATCAAACTCACCATTGATATTATATCTTCAGGCGTACACTTGACAGTCAAGAGATCTTAGAGCTAGATGATGGAGTTTCTCAGCTACGGAAGAAGTTTTTAACGATGCAGTGAACTGCTCTGCTCTGGAACTGGCCCATCAGGATGGATGAATCATTATGAATCACCGACGTGGTTCAGCATTGGTTTTACTTTATTTTTTTTGTCACTGTACTCTCAGCGCTCTCAATTGAAACAAGATTAACTTTAAGAACAGCGCCATGCTTGCCGTTGCCACTTCACCTCCACCAACCAGTAGAAATAAAGAGGTGGGACTTTTTACTTTCGTGACACTTCACAAAACTATCCAAATGATGATGTTTGGTTCTGGTATTCATGGTGACAAGTCGAAGAATCCGTTTGCATAAAGTGTTCCTCTGACTTTCCCTAAATTGTGCCAAGATTTTTAGCTCATTTTTATTTCAATGGTGGTGCCCAGAGGATGAGCCATGATGGTTTTTAGTAATCCTGCTGACTACTTTTCTATAACCACAATAAGATTGACTTGACAGCCTCTCCAAAAACACTATTATAGCCGGAAAGAAATGTGAATATGAAACAAAACAAACAAAGAAAAGATGACACTGATCATATATTAATACAAGAATTGTTGGGAATTATCCATGAATGAATCGACAGGTCGGAAGACAAATTGTTGCACACAATGACGAGTTCTCATATCATTACCAGTTTAGCAGGCAATGACTGTTAAACAATAAGCTGCCAGCCACTGTTGACAGGAGAGCTGTACTCAGTTCTGTTGGCATCATCCAAGAGTCAAAGCTGTATTACTTTAGGCTGTAGAGGCTATAAAATGACTCACATCATCTAAGAATACACTCACACACAAGCACACAGGTGCTTCCTCTCAGCTCAGCTCAGTTAATTTTATTGACAGAGAAACTAAGGAAACAATTGTTAGGAACACTTTTGTATGCAGTACAATTAGAGGTTTTTGGTCTGGAAAATATGCATACAAGTAATCACGCATAAAATCAGTAATTATTTTTTTCTTCTCATTTATCCAGCCTCTCTTGCCCCACTTGCTCTCTCTCAGTTAAACATTTACACAAGTGTGTCTGATTATGCGTGTGTTTTTAATAGTTTGTACCAGAAAAAAAGTATGCAGTGTGTGTTTGTGCGTGTGTGCATGTGTGTGTGTGTGAGACAGTTCAGTATCCGTGACTGTGTAGTTTCATTACGGCTCAGCCCTGTGGTTAAAGAACTCTAAGGGAGCAAAGCACAAGGTCTAATTATCTTGCCAAAACACACAAACACACACATGCACACTTAGAGACAGTCAAACACACACACTCCAATATACAAACTGTCATCTGTCAAAGAGGTGAAGCTCTTTGTCCTGCAGACAGAAATAACTAAGAAACCCTACAGAGCAGTGGACACTCGTCTTTTTTGTTTGTGTCTGGGTGAGTGGGAAAGATGATAGTGGAAAAAATATAGTATATTTTAAACTCTAGTTTAGCCAAGATTCCTTCACTTTTTTCCATTTGTAGAGCTTGGGACCAAACACTATTTAGTTCAGCATCTCGCCTAAAGGAAGATTTTGTTGAATAACACCTGGATCCTGTGGATGATCAAACAGTAAAATACTTGGGGTTTTTTTTTACCATCACTAAGCTCTCTGATAACTCCTTATCAACAATAATGACTTCCTTAGTTATAATTTGTTGACAGAATGCAATGAAACTTAAATATTTTCTCTGTTCAGTTTTAAAACTCAGAGACGTGTACACTATCAGACTCGAAGGAAGACTTGTTAACATATTTCTCTTTCCATTCATAAAGCTTTGAGTAGGTTTTTGAGTTAAGCTGTGTTACTAAGAATATTTTGATCCTTATAATTTCAAAGTTTTAGATTAAATTGACTATTACCCCCTGCTGAAAACAAACGTTTCAGTACATCAGCTCATTGGAACTGATTGAACACTCATAGCTCTCTCCTTCTTTACTCATCGGATTACTATTGCAAACTAATCAGTTCTGTTATTGTCTATACGCTACTTTAACTCAGTGTTTTACATCTGTCCCCCCTTCTTCCTGCTGTGTCCTGCACCAGGTGTTTATCTAGTCCTCTGACTCCCACAGAGACAGGGGTAAACTTTATAAGTGTGGTATCTATTTGCTGTGGTATACTTATTTGGAAACTTGTATCTGAAACATTGAAACAAAAGCAATAGCTGCTGTAGTTAGCCATCCCCAATTACTGTAGGTGGTGCAGGAAATCTTATCTAACCATAGCTGTCTAAAGAAAGGCATGCCTGCTGAAAACTGAATGCGCTTTTCAGTACAGTGTACAGTATTATACTCAGTTCAGTGACAACAACGTATCTAAAGTTTCTACTTAATAAACGTAAAGTCTGTTGTTTGTTCTTTGGTCTCAGTAGAAGGCTCATTTACATAAGCTTACGTAAATAGGACCCGCTGGCAGTGTTCCACTGTGAAGTTTCTGAAGAGGAACTTGGGTTGATTCTAGAATAGCAGTAGCAGTAAAGAATTAGCTTGGCATGACCAAGCTAATGTTGGACAGCTAGGATCAATGAAAGTAGCAAGTAAAAATCCTTCACTGTCACACACCAGCAATGTGCAGTCATTGCAAAGCAAAATGTGCTCATCAACTAACAGTACACCTCTGATTTGTACTGATCGGCCACTGATAAATGGTGCCTGACCTCCTTCATTTTACACACCAAGTTATATTTTTACCTGCATTTAGAGAGTGGCAGGTGCTGATTTTGGACCCTGTGCACAGGTGCTGGTGTTTGATCAGTTTGCATGTAAATGATAACCAACAGACAGATGATAATTGTTTATAGAGAATTGATCACTTAAATTTGTGTTTTTGATGGGTTTTCTTCTGGGCAGCCTTTAAAAAGTCTGAAACTGATTGTGTTAAGTTATGCTTGAATAGTTATGCTTCAAAGCAGAGAGTATAAAAGTAAGAGGAAAAAAGAAAAGAAAAAAAACCCCAACACAGCTTGGGTCAGTTTGAGTGTGTGCACGTGTGCACTAGTTTACTGTGTACTTGTAAGTGTAGCCTTGTTTTGAAAGCTATTTTAAGAGCCAGCATAGTAAGTTGTGGTCACAAAACAAAATCACATGAGCTTCTTGGAATGAACTGACTCAATCTTTCCGTTGTAAAAAAAATAGTCAAATGAGAAATTTGGAAAGATTTGCATCGTAAATCTTTTTTTTTTTTTTTTTCCCAAATGTCAAGATATTGACAGTTTTAAAATAGAAAATTAAAATTAAAAAAACAACATGTGACTAAGTAATGTAGAGAGATGGTATATACATTGTGTTTCTTATTTTGTCTGATTCTGTGCTTCGTTTTTCCAGAACTTCAAATTTTGTAGGAAACACTGAGGAGTCTCATTGGACTTTCTGAATTAATCTGATGTTTCTAATAACATTCAAATAACTCTTCTTCATCATTCTTTGTTAAATAGCTGTAAATTAAAGTTTCTCAGAATTTCATTGTCGTCTGTGGTAAGTATCTCAAACGTCCTGCGCGATGCATAATGTCTAAAACTGCTGATGATCCCTTTCCATAGTTTCATAGTCAGGGATCATCAATACATCAACAATTGAGTATATTACAGTTAAACAGGGTGTCTGTCAGTGTACTTTATGTTGTGAGACCCATACATTTGACAGCATGGCCCCTTCTGTTACTATGAACTCTGCACCATACTGACAGTTAAATCATTACAGGGGTTCGTGAGGTGAGGAAAAAGCACAGGAACTCTGCCAACTTAAAAAACCACAAAGACTGTCTTTCAAAACTGTTTAAATGAGAGACATATCTTGAATAATAACGTGATAAACACTGTGGCAAGTAAATGACCATCTTTTACATAATGTGACGTTTCGTAAATATTTATGTAAGAATGTAAGTCAAAGGGTTTATCTCGAAAATTAAATCTATAGGAGAATTGCATGTTAAAGAACTTGAGTTTAAAATCTATTGCAGCTGTATGCCCAAAACTAAGATGAAGCTCTCAGCAGCAACAAAGCAAAACAAAGTAGTCCCGTGGTGATATTCAGGCAAATAAAGGTTCCATTTAAAGCAGCGTTATGCAACTTTTCCTCCTTTAAATAGTAGTCCAAAAGTGTTTTTGCAGCTCTTAAGTCCTCTCTAACTTATTTGTTGGACTTGATTGGTATCAGAAGCAGAATTAGAAGTAGAATGATTCCACAAAAAAAGGGTTAACTACTCTTCCCCTCACCTGCTTCCTCTTCTGGCAGTCAGGGTTTCTGTGGTTTTGGCTGGCTTTTCACTTTAAACCACAGCTTGATTCCTTTCTAGCTCTCAAAGATCCAGTTTTTTAGAGTCTTGCTCCAGGGAAGGAGGCTTATTCGCTGTCAATGTAGCCGATGTCTGGATGCTAGTGGAAACTCATATATTTGAAGGGCATGATTCTTCGAATATAAACGGATTCCTTGTCTCATAAATGTCTCTCTTATTCTTTGTAAATGCCAAGTTGTAATGTTTTGTTATTCATCTTTGTATATTTTCTGAAGACGGCTAAAATTGTTTTGCCTGATATTATCAGTTTTTGTTGTAATGGTGCCACTGGAAATGGAGATCCCCTCAAACCACAAGGACCCTTGTTTTGTAAGTGTTTTCTTTGTGGAAAGCTTCACGGTGTGTTTCAACAGAGAGGAATTGCACTTCCTCATCTGTCTCGCTGCAGATCAGTGAGAGGTTGCATCTGCTGGTGTGATGGACTGAAGCCAAGGCAGAGGACATCTGACTGCCGTGATAGAGAGTGGAAAGGAAAACACCTGTTTCTCTCAACTGTGTGCCAATTGTGTCAGAAGGACTGCAGATGTGCTAAAGTAGCAAGAGACAAGACATTCTGTTGATGTTACAGTATCACTGCTCAAAATAAAACAAACAAACTTTTTACAGATAATGTGTTGTCTAAAGGAAAAGGCTCCACAGCAGGAGTTATTTAGAATCTAATCACCAGTAAGATGTGTAAATCCAGCTAAATTCAACTTACATTCAGTGGGCCGTCATTGGCTATCGATTTCCAAAATTAGGGGGAAAATTCAGGCCATTACTATTTGAAAAGGTAAAGTAATATGCAGTATGTTGTTAGGAGACTTTAATGGGCTAGTCTAACATTTTTATGCTTTTTTTTTTTTTTTTTTTTTTTTTTTTTACTAAGTTCACTACTCAACAACATAAACAGCCCTAGCTTTGTTTTTTTGCTACAAAGGTTCCTAAACCGTCATCCTGGGCTAGGCCCAAAACTTGAAACTAATATTCAACAGTTGCATTGTGAGAAACAGAGGATCCAGGTGTTGTACCATGACTCTTAGGAGGGATAAGTGTCAGGATATGTCTGCTACTGTTGCTTCGACTTCTACCTCTTTTGTTGTCGACCTTCTGCCACTCTTTTTAACAGTTTAACAGTTGTGCCATTTTAAATAAATGATGTAGCCCCTTGGTGCTACATTAACACCAACAGCTATTAGATGTGATTAAAACACCTGTCATTAAAAATTCAAACATATAAACACATGTTGAGCATATGCATTCATTGATGCACCACCCTGATGAAATCACACCTAGAGACAGGAAGGAAAGGGAGAGTTATTACAGGATGTAGAGAACTGTACTTAACGGCTTCCTAAGGATGTAAACATGCGGTATATGTCTGCGTGTGCGCCTTTGATTCAGGGACTTGGTTTACCTGAACATTTGATTTATATTACATCTAATTCAGAACATTTTATGAAATGTTAGAACAATATCACTGCACCACACTTTCAAATGTTATTAATTTGTTTAGTCATGAATAATATCATGAACTGCCAAGAAATTCTACCTTAATTGGCCAGCTGTTGGCTGGAGTTTGTGCAGGTACAACAACCTCCAACTATCTACTTTTGTCACCAATTAACCACCTTCAAAAAGCAAGGTGTCTTCTTCTTCAATAGCTTACCATTTGTGAAAAATGAGTTAGGCTAATTCTGAAACACTATAGGCAAACAAATGGGGTCATAAACATACATTTTGTGTCTTGTGATACTTGAACTATCTAACAAAAGTAATGATGTTTTAGTATTTGCACATTTTTCTAAAGGATCTGCTGATGGATGCTGTTTACCTATAGCACATTTAGCTTCAGTCATTAAGCACAACATCAGGGACATGGTGGGGACATTCACCCATACAAGAACCTTTGTGAGAGGGTTTCAAAATACAGTAAGTCAGCTGACAAACCAATGACAGTGTTCTCTGCAATGTCATTGAACCAAAGTATGCTTGTTTTGCCTACAGCTGATAAAATCTTCCCCACAACTAATGTCATCTCAACTGGCAACCAGTCATTGACTTGAAAGCTCGAGACAGGATGTCTGATCTTCAACGAACTAATAATTTTGGAGTAAATATCCTATATGTTTTACAAACAACCAGTAATGAACCAGGAAAGACTGGAAAGTTTTACACATAAACATGAGGATAAGCTAATTTTCCAACGAACAAGGATAATCAAAGTGAACATACAGTAGTTGACTTTTCCAATCTATTCTTGTTGCCAAAGCTTTTCTACTGCTGACCATGTTGTGTCAAATTGTGACAAATCTTTTACTGCTCAAAAAACAATGTGAAATTCAGCTTGGTCCATCATGCTTTATGTTCGTAACGTTGTTAATGTGTGTAACTTTATTACAACAACATATTCTATGCTCTCTTCCAGGGAATGGCAGGTAGACATGGTCGGCTTGTGGTCCATCCAAACCAGCAGCCGCACATCCAACCGGAGCCCACCATGCTGTTGTGTGTGGGTCTCCTGATCCTTCTGATTGGACGGATTATCTACTTGCAAGGCAATACAAACAGCCATGACCACTCTCAGGTGTAGCCTTTAGGAAACCCAGCAGACGTAGCATTTTTCTTTTAAAATTTTATCAAATATTGAGACTCCTTTATGCTTATGGGAACATTTTTTCCAAAATTCCTGGCCTTTACAATGGAGGAAGAAGACTTTGGACTATGTTTTTTATTCATGTCAGATGGAGAAACAACTTTGAGGAGCTATAATGCCTGGTTTCTCACCTCTGTTTATTTGTCTTGGCCTGTGAGCCATTGTCATTCAACCAAAGAGCTGGAATTTTGCACTCCGTTCCAGGATTTGTCAATTGACCCTGTGGAAATTTGAAAGTGCCTTGTACAGTTTCACGTTTACTCTTTTAGCTTTTTTAAATATATTTTTATTGTACAGCGATGGTAAGGTGTTTTCCAGGGGTTATTAAAATGTAAGGGTCCAGTTCGACAAATTCCCTCTCTTTTCCCACTAAATTGTTCACATTGGTCATGTCAGATCCAGCATGCAAACTGGCCAAATACATTTTTTATTTCTTTTTTGCATTGTTTATTATCTCACAATGTTCCTGAACGTCTGTGCCAGCTGATGTTTTGTTACTGTAACGTCTAGCTTTGACAATAACATAGGGGACAATAGCTTTCATCAGTGCTATAATCTCTTTTTTCCACAAATGTATATATCTTAATTGCCATTGAGACAGGGTTGATTTTCCAGGGAGAGTTACATATTTTTACATATATTTGCTTTGAGCCCAAGCAAAAAACAAGTATATCAACTGCATAAAATGATAGGGAAGTCTTTGCTTGCAGAAAAAAAAGTGTAATACAGAAAATTAAGACTTTTGAGAGGAAGTAGAAAAAGTACTGGTAAGCATATACAAAAATTAAATTACCTAAAAATTCATCCTATTTGAAAATAACTTAATGCTGGTTATTTCTGAATAATTACGCTTCCTTTTTTTGTCTATGTGTCATATTTCAATACCCTGGTTAAGTCCTATATCTAACTATATCTCCTGACAGATAGGTAAGGACCTTGTCAGGGTCTAACCTTTAGTCTGGTTTATCCTTTTAAAGTACTTCTGTAAGAGTCCTGCAACAGACCAATGAGGTAACCTTTTTAACTAGTCTTAAAGACTTCACAGAAATGTCTAGAATTTGAAAATACATGATTTTTCAAGTTAATGAAAAAATGATGGAAAATTATAGACAATGGGACCTGTTCATGTGAATAGTGAACATGCACAACACAAATGTTATTGGTTGAGATGCATTTAGGATTGATATTGAGACTTTATGGAAGGAGGATGACGAGCTTTGTTTCTGTAACCACTGGATCCAGAATTGATAGTGACAGCAAGTGACTTCCTCCCTTCTGACTTAAGTCTGAATTACCTCTCAATTTGTCTCTATTACAAACACTGTCTCTAGACTTGAATTTGTAAACTTATGATTAGACATAAGAGCACATTTCCTCACTTTTCAATACAATACATTTTTAATTTATGTCAGTAAGTAAAACAGATCAATGGAGTGTAAGTCATAAGCACAAGAAGATAACCTCTTTATAGCATCCTATACATTAAGTGTTTAAAAACTTTCACTAAATTAACATTTTTCAACAATCGCTTACAGTATGTTAAGCCTATATTGAGATTCTGTATCACCGTCAAGCAGTCAGACTGTAGTTTGCATTCCTAGGTCTGTTGACAAGGTCATGCTATCCATTTATTAGCTCAGAGTGTACATTTCGGCCAAGAGTCCCTCACGCCCTGAGAGATTTCTGGAAAACAACCAAGCACTGAATAGTGTGCTAACAGCAGGACATTAAACTGTGGTGATGCAGGTTTTGGTTTAAATTTTTATTTTTGAACTCTCTAGGCTCATCCAAATATATGGTTTATGAGCCACGATGGATGTTTGTATATTGTTGTCTTGACCTCTGTGATACAGGCTTTGATTGTGATAAGTTTTGTTTTAAAACGTAAAAATAAAAATAAAAAGAAGAGAAAGAGATAGTAGTCATAAACGGTACATTAAATGTCTCTATCATAGAGAGTTAAACAACAGAGACATAAAAACCACTAAAGTGATGTCAAACAACCAACAGATGTAAACTACAAAAAAGGAGAGACTCAAGTCAACACCAACATATAGACAAAATATTCACTTAACTGGATTAACCACAAAGAGATGCAAAAACGAGGAGATTGAAAACGAGAGGAAAAAGGCTCAAGACAAGAACAAGGATTCATGAAACATTTAGAGAGACTCACAAAGAGATAAAAAAAAAACACACATCGGTTCAAAACAACGAGAGAAGTACAACATCACCAAAATTTACCCCAACTCCAAAGTAGGCAAAACATCACTCAAGATGCAACTGCAGAGAGACATTATTTGAATGTAAAGGGATATACTGTATGCATAGAGTTAAAACTACGCAAAAATATGAATAATCACAGTGACTCAGAATAACCACACACACATTACTGCAAGGATACAAAAAAAAACCATAAAGAGTAGCAAATGTCATGGGTCTCTCTCCAACCATATATAAGAACCGTAGATGATATATAAACTTGGACGAAGCCTGTGGGATGTCACCTATTAGTTACTGTAGGGGGCTTTTGAATCCAGTCAATAGTGGTTAGCACGCTCGACAACCTGTCTCAGACTAACTTTGTCAATTTAACAACAAGCGAAGAGCTCGAACTGAAGCCAGTCTTAAGCCTTCTGACAAATGGCTTGCTTTTCAGTCATCTCAGCCATGCACTCCGGAATAATTATCCTTTATAAAATAAAAACTAATGAGTTATAAAATGAATTCACCCCTGTTCAGTGGGAGATTACACACTTTTACTTTTTCAACCAGGCTGTAACCCTTTTTTTCTGCCATAAAAACATTACTGTTTGTATATGAAATCTGAATCATAAGTGGACACTTGATGAACTGCAGATTTTTGCACTCCCGCATTGGCTTCATTTTTAAATTGTGGATTCTTTATCCTGGAATCAGTTCAATAACGGTCCTTCTCCCTTTTCAAGGATTTAAAACTGAAAACAAATGATAATTTTAACTTTTATTCTTTTTTGTTTCCTGCTGTACTTTCGCCATGTTCTAATCTGTCACCTTGGAAATGAATACTTCCACATCACCATTGTTTTTTCCTCTACACCCAATTTTTGTAGTTTTCTTTTCCTTCACTGTGATGTATAGAGCGCTGTGACTGTGTGCTGATTTCTGATATTGTGCCATGTGAAACCTAAGACCTCATTTAGAAGTACTGTGTTACAGTTGGAGAGCATGGCCAGATGGAAACTGAAAGATGAATTACTGTCTTTTGAAACTGATATGGAAACTGTGTTTATTCACAGCCTGTGGATGTGGGTGTCACAGTACAGACAAGCTTGTGTCACATTCAGGGCTTTTTGTTGTTTGTTTGTTTGTTAAATAAAAAGTCCATGATCCGTACATGAAAAAAAAACAAAAAAATAAATTCTTGTATTTTTTTAATTGACATGACAAAAAGATAAAACATAAGAGGTAAAGGAGGCACACTGCTGTGTCATGCTATCATGCAAATGCTGTACAGAAATGCATCTTGAGAGTCAGAAACAAACTAATTGGAATGATTCCAAATGACCCAGTTCAACTGTAGCATTAAGTTTTTGTTTATACTTTCATTTTACACTGAATATATTGTAATTGTGCCACTTTGAATTCTTGAAATGCTTTAAACTTTTGTAAATAAAGCTTTTTTACAATGAACTGCAAGACTTTTTTTTATAGATTTGTCATGTTGACAGAAAAATGTCATCAACATCTAGTGTGTTTACATGACTCTTATTCAATTTAGCATTACTTGTACTTTGGTTGAAAGTTACATTTTTTACTTAGGTAATACTTTTTTGCACTTAATCCTCACTGCTTTTAAATGAGAACTATTTTATAATTATTTGTATTCCTCTTTACAGTTTGAGCAGCTGCTTTAGTCACTTCTACAGTACATGTTAGTACACAAATAATGAGAGGCTGCTTCTATTGCCCCAGGTAAAGAGTAAGGGGCTAGGTACTGACCACATTTGAACCTATACCATGACTTTTATTTTTAAAAAGTTGTGTTTGTTTTTAACTCTAAAACAACCCCTAAGGTTGGCTGCATGGTATCAGGGTCATTTTCAGAACATGATGACGATAGTATGAAAGTCATCCTGTCAGAAGAACTCTGTCAAAGGTTTGTTTATTCTGAATTAATCTGACAATACACAGAAATAAATCTGAGAAAGGATTAGCGCACGCGTGTGTAACCTATACAGTGTTCAAGCAGAAGCACAGCAATGTAACAACTTCAACTTTTCAATGAAACTTTAAAAAAAAAAAAAAGTTAAACACAAAACTTGCAGTAATTAACTCAATAACCTAATGTTTTTTTCTACAAACCTATGTTCCTATTTAACAAAGGCTTTACTTCAGAGTTAGTTTTTTTCATGCATTACCAGAAATAAATAAAATATAAAAACATTATTAACTTTCACTTATGTCATATAATGCCACTTTCTTCAGTTCGGTTCGAACAGCACAACGTCTCGGGCTAACTAGCCAAAAATCAGCAGGCTAACCTCCCCCTTTTCTCTTTGCATGTGTGTGTGCCTGTGCATGCAGGAACCGTTTGAGCACAACTCTGTGTTTGTATCAGCTGTGTGTATGTGTGTGTCTGTCAGTGAGTGGGAGATATATAATTATCTGAGCATGTGTTGGTGCCGAGTCGTGGAAGGCACCGTACTTTCCATGTCCTGCAGATGAGCATGCTTCCACACACACACATGCCTCAACACACACATTTTCACACGCGTATGAGTCAGTGCAGCGGTCCAGCCAGGTGGATTCCTCCATCTGCAGAGAAAAGAGAAGTTGCTGTTCAACCCTTTGTGATCACAAGGCGACAGAACACAGGGACGTTTTACTTTCATCATAAACAGTTTTTGTGAAAGTGTTGTGATTACTAGTTACATTATTGCTCTCTGATTATATTTTCTGTTTTTAGTAATCTTTGTTAAATTCACATCATCCGTATTTCACCAACCCTATATCTTTTCCCTAACTTTCCTAATCCATACACTTTGTGTTGAAGTTAGAATAATTAATGTACGCTCTGGGATACAACATAGGATTCAAAGTCTAGAAAGGCTTAAAAGCAAGAGTGATTATGCTTTGAGAGTGCAGTCTTTGGGGCCTGGAGGAAACTGGAGGTTGGGCCACCAGGGAGGGGAGTTATAGTGTGTACACGTATGAAATCTTAAAAACAACAACAAAAAACAGTCTGTTATGTTTTCAGTTGAACCCCAAAATGCAGGGATTGACACAGGATCAAAAGGTTTTAACACTTCTTTCATGTTCAACAAAAAACGTGAAGGCAGGGAGCTGGCTGGCCACAAAAGAACTCCACAACGTCATTCTGGAAGCTGCGGCAGAAATCTGAGGCACACCAGCGAATCTGGAGATAGTGGAGACAAAATCAGGTTCTTATAGGTGAGATGATTACTGAGTAAAGTAAGGTGTGCCTCGTCTGCTGAGTGGAGAAGCCAGCCACACCCCCTGCCACTCACATACCTGCAGAAGACAGGAAACAGAAGGGGGAGGGGGAGAAGGAGAACAAACAAAAACAATCCTCCTGAAACCAAACTGAACCGAATCATCACAAAGTGTTCTGCTCGCCGAGGTAGCTGTCTTAAACATGAGTCACCCACAAGTCTAACCAGCTAAAGGAAGCATCCATAAGTTGATAAATATCATGTTTGTAGCACATTCTGTATATGGGCTGATGCCGTCCTGAGGTCTTTTCAAACTTCTTGTTATGTGTGGTGGGCCATTTAACAAAAATTGACACAGGAGAAAATTGCAGTGTGTCACTGGCTAACAAACCAGTTCACCTTGCTTTAAAATACTTAAGAGAAATGGTTTAAAAAGGAGAAAAGACTTTTATCTGCAATACAGCTTTGAAAACATGAAAGCAAAATCACGTTTGTGTTACAAGAACTGTATACCTGAAGTTCTAAACACTGTGGATAAAATCACCTGCAGGCCCTTGGGTTGGTTTGTGATACTGAAGCACAATTTCAGCTGTCATGAAAAGGGCAGTCATAGGTCTGCCTGACTGTTTTGATTCAATTTTGGCTTTAAGTGTCACATTATTGTATCCTTCATTCATACTGATCTTTTTCCTGTAAATTGTAAAAAAAATACTAAGTTGCTCAACTCTTACTCGCTTTAATCTGCTCCAGTGTGGGAGCAGTTCCTGACTGAGTCCGAACTGGTGCGACTCATATATTAATCATTCTGACACTAAAGCTAAAGAGGACACAGGGAGCTCTGTTTTCAACATTCTAGCACTTTGTGTCGCATCGAAATTACACTGTAGTGTAAATACTACAGCAACCAGATGTGCACATACTTTGCTTTCTTTTACATTTCACTCTCAACATCTCACTATCCGTGTCTCTCCCACACCCACACATGCATACACACACACACGCACGCGCACACACACACACACACACACACACGTGAGCAAGTGCCGGAGCTCTGTATGTTGGTGTTCTCAGCGCTTGGGGCCAAGAGGAGACACATTCAGGATGCTGTGGTTAGAGACCTCCTGTCTTTTCTCTTCCTCTATTGACTGCTTTCAGTGTGTGAGTAGTGTGTCACCAGTGATGAAGGAGGAGCACAAGTAGAAGTTATCACCACAACGATTGTCCTCCTATCGATACTTATTACACTTGACTAAGATCTATATCAATGCGTCATATTATTAATTATCATATTGCTTTGAATGTTGGGGTTAGCGGTTGAGGAAAGGGAAAGGAATGGCCAAGTGAGAAGGGATACATTATTTCTCTTTAAAATCAAGAGGGGTGGAAATAGAAAGTGATGAAATATGAATAAACACAAGTATAACTGTTCTGTACTTGTCATTTATCCCAATGTAAGCTTGGCAGACATTACCATTTTGCTAACCACCTAATTTGGTTTGACATCAAAGGAGAAAACCCAGGTATTAGAACATTAATAATATCTTTGTTCCTCTGTATGGCTGCACCCAATACACCAATACAAAACTGGTACTGTGTCAACCTAGGACTAGGAGGTTTTTGTAATAATCCGTCAGACATAATGTTGTCCTCTGTCCGACTCATGCGTTTTCAAAAAAGGTCTTATCAGCCTCTCTATCCAGATGCACTTGTTATGCACTTGTCCTTGGTACTTTCCAGTAGAGCTGTCATTATATGAATTTGTGCTCATCCTTTTCAGAGCTGGGACACTCCAGGCCAAGCTGCTTTTATCTTAGCATGTGATTTTACTCTTAGTGCTTCAGCTCTATCTGTATTTTACAAGTGCATAGTACATTTCCTAGCCTAAGTGGATTATTTGAAATATATATAATATGCAGCACAAACGCATAGATTTTTTTGGGATATGGGGACAATTTTATAAAAAGCGAGAGGGAGTTGTTACAGCTTGCTGAGTGCCAACAACACTGCTTGGATTGTAAGGGCAGAGAATGTCCTTACAATGTAAGTATGTAAACCATAATCAGGTCCAACACACACACACACACTGAGACTTGACACAACGATGGCTGGAATACAACCTAGCAAAAGCCCAGTAAAAACTGATGGGCGTCGGTTTATCACGATAAACTCCCACACACAGACACTTCCTTGTGCTTCATCAAATACGTTCGGATGTGTGGCAAACAGCACAGCCTTTCTGACACAGCAGATAATATCTTGTTCTTTTTATTACATGGCAGGGTATCTGCACGCACCATGTGGGATCAGCAAGGATTAGTGACGCTGCCAGCTAACACTCACAACAGCTACAAGCAACACAAAGGTATCAGATCTTAACTGTTTATCTGCAGCAGAACGAAAACCGAATATGGAAAAGCAGATGTTAGGTAAGGGTTAGTAAATGCAAAATAGATGTTTGGTTGGCTACTGACTTAAAAATAAAATAAAAATAAAAATGGAAAACAGTTTAGTTTCTACCAGTTGTAGTGGGAACCAGTGTGACTAATAAATGACCAGAATCAGCCTATTTACATGGATGAATGAGGATCAACACTTTCTTTGTATTTATGAAACCTTTTTAAAATGAAACAGGATAATTATTAGTTTTGAGTAAAACTTAATGTTCAATCAAGTCAAAAATAATAGCTGCACTTTTTAAAAATCTCATATTAGCTGCTGCTGCTGTCATCTTTTTTAGTAATGTAAATGTTTCATCAATTGGCACTGATTATCTCAAATTACACCTGCCATTGTTTTGAACATCCTTAACCATGGATGACACTAATGTGATCAATCATATCAGTCAGCCTTAAGCATTAGCTTTCTTGTCACATTAGCTTGCAAACTGTACACCATTATGTGAGCTGGGACTGATAAAAAAAAAAAAAAAAAAAATCGACTAAACACAACAGAGGATCCATTGATTGAAAAAAGGAATGATAATTTTTCTTTACTAACATCATGAAACAATTTGACCTTGAAAAATGGTCTTTTAGAGGTTTATTTGAATTGTAATTGGAAGGGTGATGCTTATTTATTTACATTCAGCACCCTGTACACCTGCTGTAGTACTTTAATTGCAGGGTTAATAGGCTCTCCCAAAAGAAATGCAAAATGCTTAATGCTTTGACTGAACGTTTTTTTTCTCTGTTCAGATGTACGAGCAGAGACAAGGAGACACAAAAGGACATTGACAGTAAAGAGAAAAACAAGAAACAATAAATGTACATGCTGTATATGCTGGTGAGAGAGAGAGAGAGAGAGAGAGAGAGAGAGAGAGAGAGAGAGAGAGAGAGAGAGAGAGAGAGAGAGTTTTGGAAACATTAGTTGGGGAAAAAGAAGCTTTCATTTCTAAATACTCATCCTTTCCTTGTCTCATTAGGACCTCAGTATAAGTAAACCTAGCCAGCTGGTTTGCACGTCTCCTGCAACATTTTCTCTATAAAATCTTTCCTTACAGAAAAGCTTACATCATGTGACCCTGCTGTTTCTTTTGAAAATTGTGCTCACATCTCCTCATTAAGATTTAGAATACTTCCTATGTGATGTCCCTTTGATGAGTGCTGCAGTATAAAAAAAAAAAAAGACAGTTCCTCTTCTGAAGGCTGTTTCTTTCTGAGAGAATCTGCACGTGTGTGCGTGTCCATACACAAACAGCATATGAGCCTGGTTTTTTTGGGGGGGGGGTCTGGTATCAAAGCATGTCTATATGTAAGCAGCTCTGCAGTGTCTGGAGCAAAGTTGCAGCTCTCTGACTCAGTGTTACATCAGCCTCAGTGAAGCAGATAATGCAGCTCTAAAACAGCTCAGAACTTACACCACCAGAGTGAATCGAGCCAGCTGCTTCAGAGCTAACCCTGAAAATCCCACCTCAAGGGTTCAAAACATGAGTGAAATAAGTAAAGGGACTGAAATTTACTTAAATAACCCAAGGTAATGTAATAGGATATTAACCTTTTGTAGATAGTAAATCCACAAAATGACCAACTAAAGGTTTAAGTCTGTTAAAGTGATCCTATGCAAACTAAATTGACCAGCCAACAAACACCAAATTAACTTTCATATCAACCAAATAAGTCAACTATTAAAACCAACCAGCCTTTCTAGCTGAATTAAATTATTTGGACATCAGTGTGCAAAGCTCCAGATCAGATCCAGATGTAACTCTGGTCAGAGTGCTGCAAAGATAGGAGCTGCTCGAGGAATTACACACTGCTGGAGCCTTCCTGGGTGGAGGAAGGAAGCCACATCCGCACGATGCAGGGCTGGACTGGCCATCTGGAACTGGGATTTGATGAGTCAATTTGCCTTCTCTGGTGACATAACTGGTGTTTTGTTTTTTCTCTCTCTCTTCCTCTTAATAGGTTCATGAAAGAGGTAGAACAGACAACAAATATGAGGTGTCGCCTACTGGGATGTGCAGACCCACCCGGAAATCCTTTTTAGCTTGCTCTTGTTACGAGTTTCATAGGTTTTTACAAATTAAATTGTTCTAGCTGTGATTCATATTGACACCAGTTTATGGCAAACTTTGTAATAAAACAGATTAAAATAAACAATGAAGTTTTCCCTTGGATCCATGATTACAAAGAGTAAAGTCAACTTTTATATCCGATCTTAAGTCTGTGATTCATTGTCTCTTTCTCTGTCTGCTTACAAAATGTTAGCCACAGTTTTTATATGCCCTCATAGAAGTACACATTTGTTTTCTTATGATTTTCTAAAACATGCATCAAACTGATGTGAGTTATTGGAAATAATAAGTTGTGTTTGACTGATACACTTCCTGTGCTGGCACTCATGCTCAACTTCACTTCCTGTTTACAACTCCAACATCCCACAATCCCCTGCTCCATTTTATAGGAAATGCTACACGCAGACCGCAAAGCTTGCTGCCACCTGAATTTCAGTAAGTTGCTCAAAGTAAAGTCATGATATGATGGTTAAAAATGGTCATTGTGCTTTTCAGTGAGACCTGTGAGAGTGAACTTCTCACAGAAATACACTAAAGCTTGTGGTGCAGAGAGCAAACACAAGTGGCCCTTTTAAGGTCACATTCTGCTCTTACATGTGTTGGTAGTATTGTGAAAATGCGTTGTTTTGCTAAAAAGCTATGTCAACATAAGCATGTAAAAGCTTCATTTGGTGAACTTATAGGGTAAAATGTAAGATTGATTGAGTATCCTAAAAACAAAAAAATGTTTCAATATGTTGACTGACTGAAAAGATCAAAAAACTTGATGGAGTAGAACAAGGTTAAGAACAAGATGGAGTAAAGTAGAAGAAGTTAACTATTTTGTATAGTAGTTCCACGCTCTAATGAGAAACTTAATGTAAAAATGAATCTGCCAATTGAAGGATTCTCAGAACTCCATAAATACGTTGCTGTCAATCCAGGACATACTTCTGTGCGGTAGGCATCTCTGTGGAAACAGTCGTCTTCTGTAATATTGGTGATTTTATGTATGTCTTTTTTATCGTGTTTGTTTTTGATCTGTTTTCTAATGGACTCTTGAGTCTGTCAACAAAGATGAGGATAACGATGATGATGAAAGTTGTTTTCAAGCTTTAACAATGTTTCTTTTTGTCTGGGGGAACCTGATAACTGAAGTCTGAAAGAGCTACACAGGATCCATTGTCTTCAACAGAAGAAAAGAAAACTCCCCATAGGAGAAAAATCACTTCACCTCCACAGGACATATTTACCTGTGCAGTCATCCTAACTCAAGAAGAGCTGAGGTGATAAAAATAACAAAGGCTGAACAAACTTTATGTTCAGTTTCATGTTGAACCTGGACTAATTCCAGGTTAACGTTTGCTTTGTTGTTCTTCCTATATAAAAAAGGTTGCATGGATATTTTATAATACATTTAGTTTCTGTATTTAGCCTGCCGGAGGGTCTAGTTTCATTCGTTTTTTCTTGAGTACATATTATCTCCCCTACATATCCTATGCTACTTTATTTCACAGTAAATGTGTTAAATGTGGCAAATGTCATGCAAGTCTGAGGGCAAAAGGGCAAAAGTGCTCACATAAATTTCAGGAAGTTTACATCTGATGAAAACAGAAGTCTTTTAAGTGCTTTCAGTTTGAAATGCTGTGTTAATAAATATAGACAACACTTGTAGAGATTCCACTTAAGCATCATATTATATATTATATATATCATATTATTATATATTATATATATTATATAAATATTGGAAATGTGACTTGACTTTGCACTTGGATGTTTGGTTCTCAGGCCGTGCTGCCCTGGTGCCCTTGGGGTTAATGATAGGTTTGTCTCACACAACATATAATCGCTGACAGTTAGCAGAGCAAACACGTCATTCAGTGACTCACAGCAAGATTCAGTGATACTCTGTCTCATTATCTTCCCCAAACAACACAAGCTCTTCTTCCCCACGGCTTAAAAAACATTACATGATTAATTAGACACTTAAAGTAGTCTGTGATATTTTTTCAGACATCTAGATACGAATCAAAGTTAAACTTTTATTAAAAGAATGTACAGAACATTAGATCTGAATATGTCGCCTGGAGGAGCGCCTTAAAAGGGAGAAAATTTAAGACAACTGAAAGGGACCATGACTGACAGGGGCCCTACAAAAATGGCAACATTAGGTAACTTTTATTCATATTAAATTATAAGCGTCTCACTGTAAGTGAAGACTTTCCTATAGTGTTGCTGATGGTTTGGCCTAATGAGATATTTTTTCGTGGGGCCCAGAGTTTCTGATGGCCCCCCATGGTTGTCTGAGTCACAGTCACATCTTAATGGTGCAAGGCTGGTCGGCTTTGTGAAAGATTTCAATCTACACATCTTTTTTAGTTGTTTTTTTTTTTTTTTTTTTCTCTGACTGGTCACAGGGATGATTGCTTGCCCAATCATATCATTAAACCCCTCCCACATTGTATTCATATATCGTTATCCTCATATAGAATAGTTGCTTAAGTCGTATTTTGATCAAATTGTGATAACTGCCTAACTCTACTCTGCCAACACTGCTGACCTTGTATTATTGCCTATATGTTCTCAGCCTATCAATGTGCTTGTTATGCCAAAATCACTATCTGCCTCATGTCTTTGACTTTTGCACTTTTGACGCTAAATACAAATATGGCCGCCTACATGAAAAACAGGGCTCAGCTGACCACAAGTGAAGCATCACAGTAGCTCTTCTCATTGAGTCATCTGGTAAGCTAGTTCATATTTATTAAACCTTCTATACAGTAAATGTACCTTCAGTCGTTCTGAGTTACAAACGATATGGACTCAAGACACATACATTGGACAGTGTTTTTTTCTTCTTTTCTGAAAACCATCAAATATGACTTAGACAAGTGTGCTATGAGGCTAGCAATATGTTCTTTCCCTGATTTGCGTCTACTGATCTCACATATTGTAAACAGAAAATTCTCTTACTGTATTAAACATTGCAGTGCATTTACATATTCAAACCTAACTTGAAAAGTGACGTTTGTTTTAAACATTGAAAAAAATGGCACTAACTGTGAGCAGTTTTAAACTCAGTTACTAAACATTCAGCCTATTTATGAAAATGAACACGTTTAAAATTGACAGAGAAGAATGCTAAATTGGTGAAATAAAAGGATGGACATCCCCATCCATGTGACACTCTGGTTTAAGCTTTAACAAACGTTGAGGTTTTCCATCACAAGACTTCCTGCCATGTGACTCCTCACGCCACTCTGCAATATTTCCTCAGCCGTTTGACTCACTGCACAACTGTAAAGCCGTCACAGACAAATAGATCTAATCTGTGAGAAGCTGGTGGATGGACTCTTAAACCCCACTTAAGTTAAACAAATCAGGTGCTGTTGCAGAAACTTCACCACAGGTTTCAGAATCAAAAGCTTTCACATCTTCAAAAACAAAGAAATCAAAGCTATAGCATCACCTCGGGCAACTAAACAACCTCAGACTCCTGTAATGGATTTTTTCTCCCCGAACTCAGGGGACATGATGTGAGATACACCTGACTTGCACGAGAAGTTGAAAGGCTTGTGCAACAATCTTCTTTAGATTTGTGTTTACTGCTTTTACTCACTTTAGACGTACAGTGTTGTTTTGAGGGTCTGTGTTGCAGAGAGTTGCATTTTGTTCTGCTGTTGTTTTGTTTTTTCGTGTTTTTGAATAGCATTGGGTTGCATTGTGTTGCACTACGTTGTGCGGCATTGTGATAAAAATGCATGAAACTGAGTGTTAAATTTACTCAGGGAACAATAATTGAAGGAAAAATGAGAGTGAATGCATGAACACAATTCACACATCAAAGTCAGGTTACTTGTCACATGGCATACAGTGTTTTTTTTTTACATCTTTGGTTATTGTGTTAAATCACATTTATTATCAGAAGGTCTGAATGACTGAGAATGGAAGTTCTGATAAAAAGATTTTGTGTGCTGCACCAAGGGAATTGTAGTATTTTCAATTTTAACTAAACATTTGGATATGTCACTGCTTTAACTATTTGTTCTTTAAAAAAAAAACTCTGAAGTAAACCTTTGAATGTTTTCAAGAACGCTTTGTTAGCTTTGATGTTGTCATGGTTTACTGGATCAGTGAAAAAGCCTTTTTTGAAATGACTTCACAAGCATATGAAACAGGACATACACTTATATAGTTTATTCTATAACTAATCTAATATTATAATTAGATTATTGTTAATAGCTATAATCTTGGGGTGCATGTGGCCTAGTGGTAGGTGTGCGTGCTCCATGTACAGAGGCTGTGGCCTTCTGAACAGACGGCCCAGGTTCAAATTCAACGTTTGGTTCTTCTCAGATTTCTGACTCTATCCACTGTCCTATCTCTAGAGGCATAAAAAGCCCCAAAATAAATCTTTTAAAAAGCTCACTCAGGGAGGCGCTCATGTGGCTGGATGAGTCAACAAAATTAACAACCAAAGGATTTATCATCTTAAAAATGATGATAAATGTGCGCTTGACATAATGTTTATAAAAAATGTTGCCATTTTATAGAAAACTGACCACAACACATTTATTTCATTTTAAAGACCACTTTTTCTTTTTATGTTATATATGCTTTAAATACGTTACACTTTTAAACATGATTGAATAAGATTTGTCATTCCTGTTTCATAAACTTTCTGGGGGGAAAAAGGAGCTGTCAGAGACAAAAGAGAACTACACATGAAAAGAGGTCAACTTTAAACCTGTTGAGAAAACCTGATGCTTGCCGATTACTCTAAAAACCTTGAATTCCCAGAAAAGACACAATGAGAGTTAAATGAGGAAGTGATGTTCAGCATCAGAAAATGACTAATTCTCAACCACAAGAAAACTGACGTAAAACCATATCAAACAGGCATCATTTGTCAAAAAACACAGCCACACTACATGGTCTCATTTTGAAGCACTTGTACACTCATGATTCCCTTTTCAGAAGCTATACGGCTCTACAGCAGAATTTAAGAAATTCAGGAAGACTATATAATTGCCTTAATTCCTCTTACCCACGCTCACCAACCTTTCTGATGTAATTGCTGGGGCTGTCATTGGGTAATTAGCTGTCCAACCGTAGTACTCGTCTAACCAATTGCATGGCGTTCCTCCCTCATTGTCAGCATATTGGGTTTTTTTCCCCTTTTAAATAGGATTCTTTCTCTGCCTCAGTTTCTAATTGCCAATGTTTTGTGCGCCCCTCCACATCTTTGCAGAATCGTCATCCATATTTTCCACCTGTTCTCGACAAGTCATCAGCTTCAACCTCACTAGTGTCTCTCCATGGGGTATTTATTCTGTTTACGCTCAGAATCGACGTTCTCTCAACACATCAACCACTACATAGAGTCCGAGCGCCACAGTCTTTCTGTCAAGCCACATTTCCATGATATCCAATGTAATAAATCATTGTATTTATTCACTTGTCTCTTCTGATTGACCTTTATCAAAGTCCATAATGTCTTCCTGCATGTAGTCATTGTGAAATAGCTTTTTGTGCTCCACTTCCTGATTCTGAAAAAAATCAAAGATTGTAAGTCAGCATTGTTTTTGTGCAATGGTGATAATCAAAAAGAGTTTATATAAATAAAAAGAGTTTATGTTGTACGGTACAGCTCCTACCTCCTACAGCTACCTGAAATAAATGATTTAAATGCCAGAATTAAGTGTATGTGTTTACATCAGCCTTATTGTTTAATTTCTTCTGACACTGTGAGAGCTATTTGAAGTTACTGCTGACTGGCTGCTTCAGGTATAAACATTTTAAACAATGAAACATGGAGTTTCCTTTTTTTTTATGTCACAGGACTCATTGTTTTTTGTTTGTTTTGTGCTTTTGTTTTTAGTTATGTCATGTGCCCCATGAATGGAGGCTGAGTCCTCATCGCAGCAGCCGATAGTTCGAGTACGACTTCGTCTTTGTAAATATTGCAGGACAAAACAGAAAAAAAGTAGTCACATGAAGGTGTTTCATAAAGGTAGAAGTTCATAAGCAGCACATTTCCAATTCTTCAGCAGCATGACAGTGTTTCATGGCAGAATGGAAACAGATTATAATTGACCAGCATTCTTTGGCTACACTGTCAAAACACTTTAAGCACTTGTTTGGATCATGTTAGATGCTTTTGTGTAGTGTTCAAACTTACCATCCATGCAGCCATAAAAAAAATTTGTTTTATAAGGTTCTGTAAATTTACCTTGAAACAGAATTAAGAGTGCAGTCATTTTACCTATCTGGACGTGCACAGATTCAAAAACAGTTAATTTCTAATGTGAACATAGAACTTGCATTGAGAGGTTGCCGTTGCTAATCCAGGTTCAGGTTGGTTTTCATAAGGAAAATTTGTGGCATTTGTGTGGAAAGTGACTTAAATGTATAGCCATTGCCATTTTGTTTGACATTACTGGCTTCAATGTGCATATGTACATATAACTTGAGTAGAAAGTCCAATATTCAGTGTCCCTGAAAGCAACTGTGGCAGACCTGATGGTGTGGACTTTTTTTTTTTTTTAATCTGGGGAAAAAGATTCAAAAGTATATAAAAAATGTATATAAAATGTTACAATTGTTACATTGTTACAATTTGTATATAAGTAACAGTTAAACAACTATTCCTCTCCTGCCATTAACAGCCCAATTAGGCACCATTTTCAATTAATTCAAAACAATCCAAAATGGTGTTTTACAAACATGATTGTGTTCAATTCATGTCGTGTATGTGGACACAGTCTAGGCTTTAGCCACACCTTAGTGGAGGGCCGTTAAAGGATCCACAGCAAACAATGTTTGGGTGTAAAAGTTTCTATCAATTCACCTCTTGTCCGGTTTTTGAAATGATCCATGAGTAAGTCAAAATTTTCAAATGAAAAAAAAAGAACAAAACTTTTTTTTTCTGTCATATTCTTTCTCCTCTGAAAGGTGCAGTCTTTATCTCCCTCTGGATGAACCTGTGTCAGCCTGCGAAGTATGACTGAGCAGCACTGCTCTGAGTCATTAAACACACAGGTATGTCGCGCAAGAAGCTCTTCAATAGCAGGTGATCAGGTAAATAGACTTTTAAGATTTGTTAGCCAAACACCCGCTCGTCCCCTGAATGAAAAGATCCAAAAATAAAAATGTGTTAGTGGCAATTTTAAAAAAAAATAGAATAAACAACTTGAGTGTCTCCTTAATAAAGATTTTTTTTGTCTCAAAACAAACTGTAAGGCTACAGATAATTATACATAGAAACACACACACACACACACACCTGCACCTACACACAAAATTAAAAACATTTGACCCTGTTTTGACTCCTGGCCCAACAAGAATCTTCAGGTACTTTCCATTAGGATTCTTCCCCATTTACTAGAAATGACACCATACCTAAGCCCTGCCTCTTTTTGTTCTCCATGCACCAAGTTCAGAGTTTTGTGTTTGTTTCTGAGAATGAAGTAATCTGTGAGTCCTGCTGGATGTGCAAAGTGTTTTTCAGGTTCTTCTTCTATCCTGGATATCTAGTTGTTCTGTATGTATGCTATCCCTTCCCTCTCAGTTAATGTTGCTAACTTTTTAGCTCGCTTTGCTAATTCAAGCTTCCTTCCTCATTTGACACGACCTGGCAGCTGCACAACGTCTAATTCCTACTCAACCAGCAGTAATAAAGTTATATTTCTTGTATCTTGCCCAAAAAACATTTCAAGATTTTTTAAGGACCAGAACACCAAAAAGTCTTCAGTTTACAATTGTATCTGTTAAACTTAAATTGAGGTTATACTGACTTGTGCTTATTCTTGTATTTCAAAGATACCATGATAAGTTGTTATGTAGTAATGAAACTGAACAAATGAATAGCTTTAACCATAAGATCTATTATTTGTAGTAACACATAAACCAGTAATAAAGCCAGAAACTTGTGCTGTATGTTAGCTGTCAGAGGTTTTTAGCAACATGCTGTAGAAACCACCATTTACATATTCCATTACAAATGTTTTCCACTGCGAATAGCTTTATGAAAATATTGTATGTTAAAAAAAATCTAAATGTTGTAGTAACCATAGGCTCGTATCGGTTATGTTGTCTTTTAACCAACCCTTTTTTAAGGGTTAACCTAATAACCTTGAATTAAAGCTATAGTAATTAATATTTAATTGGATGATAGTTTTATTAAGAGGTCAAGTAGTGTTCATGAACAAGTGTGAAATACATTGTGAGGAAACAGCTTTCCAGGTCTAGGTTGGAGAAACTAAAGGCCAAAAAGCATTCTGAATCTCAGGACGGCAGAGTCTGGGCTATGAATGAGGTTTACCAACCAGGAAGTAATAGAGGCGAGGCAGTGCATAAAGAGAACCCACTTGACTCCAAGAAAGTTGCAAATCTGCTTATGATTGCACCACATATTGTATGTAGGCATGTAACCTCTGGGAAGTACATGGACACTTCTCATGTGGCATAAGTTGTTGATGGTGTGTTGAGGTAGAAATTCCTTAAAGCTTTGTTATTCATTGACTTCCTGAATTAGTTATTAAAGATATACGTGTAGAAATTCAATATCAAGTTTTTATATGGAGTTATATGGAGACTTACAATAAGCAGGTACTTTAAATAAAATGAGTAACCATAGTTTGACCAGCATACGTTCATGTTTCCCTCCACATCCCAAATGAAACAATGGGGAGAATGACTGGCTGTGGCTTTCATCAGCTGCCTCTGTAAATGAGAGCTCAGTGTTTATTTAAAACCACAAAGTGTTTCATGGAAAGTAAAACCTGTAACGGAGAACCTCTGATGAAGCAAACGTGAAAAAATAATCCCATCTGCGTTAGGAAAAAGAGGGTGGCATAAAGAGAGATTATATGCTATAGTTGCTCTTTGTCTTAAGTCTGCTAAGGCTTTTTAGTGGGAAACTGGACACAACAATGACATATGTACATGGGGCCCAGAGCATTACAAAGTTGCTTAAATCTGGATTTGCAGTCATCTTTATACAAAGAATCCAGTCCCCATAGAGAGCAAAAGCGAGTTTACAATTATTAATTGAACAGTTTAGGAAAAGATATATATGCAATGTCTTTAGCAATTAGACTCTGTCATTAGACTGTCATCATGCTCTCTGAGGAATAGTGAGGCCAACAGCAGGATAGGATACCCCCTATAGAGTCTAGACACTGGTTGTGGTGGTGATAGAAGAATGCGGGATGTGATGAGGAGTGGGTTTATGAGGCTGAAATGACAAACTGACTGCGGAAGAGAAGACAGATTTACAAAATTTAACTGCTGGTTGATTGTTTGAGGTTGTGGCAGAATCGGGTTGGAAACGAGTAAAAGTCCAAAGTCAGCTGATCCCAACACAGGGAGTGGCTAAATTCAATGAAGAAAATTGAACAAGAGAATATAACCAGTCTTCCAGTCAACAAACATTTTAAACATTGTTTTCTATTCTTCTTAAATCTGTCTTCATAAATATTAAATTTCTAATTTGTACAAATACATATCATCAAATCAATATTTAGGCAAACATAAAATCTGTTGATTTAAGGTAAATCCCAAGAAAATTCCAAAAGTAATGGACACTAGAAATGTCTGTGATTACCTTTCATGCTGATGAAAACAATGCAATGGAAAAGGAAGTCTTGACTTTGAGTAGTTTAACATTTACCACTGATATACAAGACACTGGCAAATGTCCCATGTCGTAGGATATCAAGGGTTCCATGATTGGATTTACAGACGTTTATTTTCCTAATAATTAAGGTGAAATAAAAACGCACTCAAGGTTAATCGTCGACACATCCAAAATACACAGACTACTTAACAGCTTTAAAAACAAATCAAAGGTTGTGATCTGCTGAGTTTGAAAAATTGTAAGAAAAGTAAAAACTGTACTCCCCTTTTTAAGTGCAAGTTAATCATTAATTTGTTTCCTTCCAAAACAGGATCTCACTTTGAAGATTCTTGTTTATCATTGGTAAGGGTTTTAACAAATCAGGGGCTGTTGCCTGGTGACTCAGAACTCTTCCACCCTATGAGCTTCATGTCTCTTTACCACATTAGATGAGTCAATGTACCTGTCACTGTTGTCTCATGTGATTGGCTGGGCTATTCTTGTACAAATATAAAACACCAGCAGAGACTTTGTGGATGTATTAGACAGACAGTTAAAGAGAGAGAGGAAGGGAGAGAGTATACAACAGAGAACACAAAATAGTTAACGTATTTTAGAAATGTTGGGCAGCTGGTGTTATTGTATATGTTACGTTAGCTGTGTGAAGTCATTAATACCAAATGACTTGTACTTTTTTGAGTTTATGTTTTCAGTTGAATGTATCTTCTTACAAATAATGTGTGTGTGTGTGTGTGTGTGTGTGTGTGTGTGTGTGTGTGTGTATATATATGGCAAGCCTTTGTTTTCTCAGCTGATCATTTAGCTTAAATAGCTAGAATATAGAAGTGAAACTGTTGTCAGAGCTCTGAACGGCACTTCATGTAGTGTGTGAGGTTTGTTAAAAATAAAATGTATACATGTATACACTTCATGCTTTTCACTCTTTTTGTATTGATTGCAAAAATTCCCATGTTAAAACTCATCAAGAAAACGTCCATCCACCAGAGCAAAGACAACTTCACCTGCTGATAAAGGATGCAGAATTATCCCGATCACTTCCAGGTGTATTTCAGGATGCCAGTGGTCCAGATTAACACACACACACATACACACACACACACACACACACACAACCTTGAATGCTAACACGGAAGTGCAGAACCACAAAATCATCTTCAGTGCTTGATGACTCCGCCTGAAAAAAGTTGCATCCAAACAAAAAACCAGACTCAGTGTGAAAAAGCCTGAAAAGACACAAACAATTAAACCTGTACCAGATAAAATATTGACAAAAGTTTGTGCAAACATGATTGATACTATGTAAGATCTTCTTTTTTTACCATGCAGAAATTTCAGACTAGAACATTGGACTCAGTGTGCAAAGGCTTTTAGTTTATACATTTGTAAATGTCAAAAAAGGACACTTTGTTGTGGTTTCAGCATTTCTTTTTCAAACATGAAGTACATTCTTTTTCAATGGTACGTTTTCTTCTAGCTCATTTTTCTATTGTTTTTAGTGACCTACTTGTACTTCTTTTACCCAAGGATTTTTTTTTTCTTGTGTTCATATTTGAGCAGGGATCAAAGATTGAATTTTCTGCACATTTTGTCAACCTTTTAACAAGATGGAATCGGAAGCATTTATTCTGTATATCAGAATGAAGTCCTTTGAATGAACACAAAGCAACTGTTTTCAACAATCACAATACTTTCAAACTCTGAGGTACTTTAGGCATCTGCAAGTGTGTTATGTTGAAATTTACTAAACAATTCAGTATTAGCGAATGATTGGAACTTTAATTCAAACTTAATTCAGGGGGCAGTTTCACACTTTCAGGAGTATTCAGGACCAGAATTGCGACACTTCCTCTTGATATCACCCACAGCTACGTCAGGCTGAGTATGATTATGCAGTTTCACATTTCAACATGTCCGCCTGATGTCCAGTTTGTCGGAGCAAAAAGACAGCATGTTCCTTCTACACAACAGCAACCTCAACATTGTGTGTGTGTGTGTGTGTGTGTGTGTGTAGGTGTGTGTGTGTGTGTGTGTGTGTGTGTGTGTGTGTGTGTGTGTGTAGGTGTGTGTGTGTGTGTTTTTGTGTGGTTCACAGCAACAAGCTTCTCCATTTTAACCAAAGCTCTGTTAACCGTTTAGGCGAGACATAAGATGCAAAATAATTTTGCAAGCCCTAGTTCAAATAAGATATCCAAAAGTGTTTTTCCTTTAGAGTTCAATTAACGTTATTTTGCTTAGCCACGTGTTATTTTTCAATAATACGTGATAATGCTTCAAAATAAACATTTCTCTTTTTATTCACATGGTAGAAGACAACATTTCAGACTCATTGGTACCCCAGAGTGAGGAGGGCTGCATGGAAAACATTATGAAAATGTATTTCTTTTTAATTTGAATATTATTAATTTTGTACATATTGACTGACTATGTTATTTATAATTACATTTTCATGAGCCTATAAACCAGATATTATTTTTCTGTTCTGCTTAAACTATCCTCTTCTGACGCTGTAGGGCAGAATAAGTACAATATGAAACTTTTTGTAAAACGAAAACATTCTGAAAAGTGACAAAAATAGATTTGACATTTAACATTAGCAGTCACAACACTACATGCCCCACACCACTGATACACATCTAAACTACTCAGCTACTTTCAAAATAGCACATTGTGTTACATCTATGAGTCTGTGTGTGGTTAAACACATGTAATGATAGGATTTAAAGCACGAAAAAGAAATGAGTTCTCAACAATAAACATGAAAATTTGTCGCAACTTGGAAATGAGTTCACCATCCACAGGAATTCTTTTTCAGTTGACTAAACTGCACTCTAATATTTGAGCCTTTGGTTTATTATGTAACTTAACGGTCACTCTGGTAGATGCTGAGTTATTCCAGATTCATGGAAATATGGAATATGGAAAGCAATACATTAATACTCAATATACAGTGTTCACGTCCTAAAGAAAGGGAATGTATTTGTCGTAAGGATAAATTATTCTAGTGGATTTCTCTACTCAAGTCTTGACTGTCTTGTTAAAACACATACAAGAATTTGTGGTTTTGAGTGTTTAACGATAATTCCATTTGTTGCAACACATAATTTTATTTTCCTTAGCTTCCATTGACCTTTTCTGTTTCTAGATATATACAACTTGTAGGCAAGGCAAGTCTACTTGCAACAGGGCAATTCAAAGTGTGTCGCACAAGACATCATGACAAAGACTTTTTTTTTTTAAATCACGAGAACAAACCATCAAAGATCACAGAGAAGGTTAAATATGAAGATATGTTCAAACAGCATACAGCTTAGTTCAGCAACATCACCAGAAAGCCATCTAAAAACTCGAGAAACAAGCACAAAGGAGCGTTCATATTTAATGAGCCAGATAAGTCAACCTTTGACCAAAGCCAACAATGTAATATTAATTATTAAATATGTTCCTCTTTCAACTTTGACCTTACTTACTCAGTCTTTGTTGCAACACTACACTCTATGTATGTATAGCTTTAAGCTCTCCTATTCTTATGAATATCTGAACTTGCAACAATGCTTTGTTTTTAGATGTAAACTCATTAAATCTTGTTTCCACAATTAGTGATGTAGGAGGTTTAACTGGTTATAATAGGTGTTAAAAATATACATACCATGATACATGAAGTGATGGCAGATTATTATAATTATTTTTAATGGATGAAGTTTTGTGGTCTGATATTTCAATTATCTGTTAAAACAAAAGCAAAAATAAAATCATGTAACTGCTGGCATTATCTTTCAAAACTATACTGAATCATTCTCATCTTTATTATATTTATTGACTTATTATACCATACTTGACTTTTGGATTCACTCAGGAGTGAAGGCGGATCCACACCCCTCCATGGGTAGTGTTTTAACAGAAATTCGCAAATTTTACAAACTCTTTTTGCGCATTCCTTTTCATTATTATAGTATTAGCACTTCCATTGAAGCACTGATCGTCGTTCTGCTCTCTCCTGCTGGGTAAGTCTGAAATTCAGCTTCTGGAGAAAAGGAAAATGAAACACAAACTAGTTCCACTTTTACTTAATTTCTCTTTTCTTTTCCTGACACTTCCCTTTAACATAAAGACAAAAGTTACACATGTTGCTGCAGATCTGAACTTTGACAAAATTACAGATTGACTTTATTTCAAATCATTTCTTTTAATTGCTCCTTTTCGGGTGTCCGTTGTTAATTGTACCAAAGCAGTTAGTCCATGGTGTCAAATTTAAGGCTGAATGCAGCCCATCTAATCTGGGCTGTAAATCAACTGGCTATAACCACACTGCACGTGTGTGTTGTGTGTGTCTGTGTGTGTGTGTGTGTGTGTGTGTGTTTACGGAAGCCTGTGTGCTTTGCGTTATGTTAGTTGTGTATCTCAGCCGCATACAGATTTAAAAGTGATTGCGCACATCTGCGTTTCTGTGTGTGTGTGGTTAGGTTGCCCTTAGACATGTCCGGGCGTATTCTCAGTCAGACGCCTGAGGCAATGCACTGACTGAACTACAGATACAGATAGAAAGGGATAGTTTATGGTGAAGCATAAATTAAGTCTTTAATCCTTTAATAGAAAAAGGCAAACAGCAGAAAAGAAATAATTATTAATACTTTCTTTTCATTAAAGACCAATCACACACTTGCTCATGAGATTCTATGGTGTGACTGTGTTTAACCTGTGTTGGCTGTCATCACATTGTTCTACATGAACTCAACACCAACAGTTTGTAACAATGTACCTGTGGTGAACTCTGAGATATTATTTGCTGAAGCAAACTGCAGCTCAAAAGGCAGACTTTGCGAGGCCACTTGGCACACTTTTTTCACAGTTGGTGATAGGTTGGTTGAAGTTAAAACACATTTTGAATTGAAATCAGTGATTAACATGCTCACATATTAAAAAATCTGATAATGGAAGAATGATGGTAATGCAAGCATCATGTATAAGGCTTTGTATTTACACTTTCTGCCATTTTAGGAATACACTTAAAGACAATAAAAAAAGTTGGTAAGTGGTGTTCGATTCCAAGCTCCTGCAGCTATATGTGTAATGAATTTACTCAACGACACTAAACCATTGTCATAATTTTTGAAACAAGTTATTTGGGAGGATGTGTTGAAAGAAATGTCGAGTAATTGAAACATTTGTATAAACCCGCAAAAGCAGAATGAGATTACGGTGGAAAAATGCTATATAGAAACTGAATAGAATTATTCAAATGGGACAGAAAATAACTGGAAAGCCTTTGGATACAAAATATTTCTTCAGAGGGGATTTAAAACAAGACACTAATAGTGAATATAATGTTAACAGATGTATTAAAGTGAAAAGATGGTAGACAAAGAGACAGAGCGAGAGTAGTAGTGAGTCAGCACAGTAAAGAAAGAAACAGCCCTGGTGTCAGAGTACACGTGAGACACATCTCGATGAATATCTGTTTACACTGCTCTTATCATCTCTGACGTCTGCAGGAAAAACACTCCAGTGACTCATCTTTATCAGAGAGTTGTGTTGAAGTATATAGCCTCACCTCGGTCATCCACCTGCCTGCCTTTATTTCCTTATACCTGCTGCACCTGGACACAGTGAATTATTAATTAATTACCTTACTTGTTTTAAAAGACAAAATGACAATACACTAAAACATGATAGAGGCTGTTTAAGATGCGTTCATGTGATGTTGAAATATTTGTGTTTTCAGAAGCATTTTAAGGTTTTGACAAGTTGTCTGTGTGAAATTGCTAAAGTTAAGATTGTCGTAACAGGATATGTGAATGATAGTAACTCGGGTCAAAGGATTCTGTCCACATGGAGTGACCGACATGACTGACATGGATATTGTTTCTACTGTGGCCAAAAAGTCCAAATGACTGTAAATATTAATGGATGAAGCCTGAGTGACTTCAGCCATCTGATACTGCAGGGAGCTCCAGAGGCTCATCGGTAGTCATTCCCATGCTGGAAATCCTGTCTCAGCCTAACTTTCACTCAACCTAACCACAAGCTTAGAGGCAGGTTTCAAGCCCCCTAACAAACCATTACGCCCACCTGTCAATCGTGTTGTCTCCGAGCTTAACTATGGATAACACATATTGCTATCTAAATCAAACCAGAGCCTTTTATTCATGTACCATGCTGTAACCATATGTCGTCATATACGTCATGTGTATGTGACTTTTAGTGTTCCTGTGTTCCAGCCTCATGCCAACACTTAAGAAACTGCAGGATTTTGCACTTTTGCATTGGCGTCATTTTTCAAGAAAGTTACCTCATAGTTACCTCATATTTTTCACCCCAAGTTTATACTAAATAGCTCGTCAATCAAAATGTAATTGCAAAATCTAAGCAAATTTTAATTCTATTTAAACTTTTTGTACGTCACAGATCTTTAGTAATCACTTTTATTGATGACGAATATTAAAAGGTAAAAACACGTTTCAAAATAAAGCACAAAGTCCTTCACCTCTGCACTCCAGCTGACCTTATCTCACTTTCACAGAGCAAACAGAAGTTTATCAACTCTTATTTGTGTTAACATACATTTATGACCTTCTCTAACCACGTAACCAACCATGAACCTTCAAGTCAGATGATGAGTTCATCTTTGCTGCCCACACAAGCCAAAGCTATTTGACCTTTGATGAAATGATCAACTGTTCATTTTAAGAGCTCGTCTCTTGTCACTGGAGTGCGACAGTTATAAACACGTTCACATGCCAACTTGCAGGGAAGCTTCTCACAAAGCCTATTGTGAATTTCTTGGACAATTATTGAAAGTGCAGAAGAAAGTAAGAAGTGTGAGAAAATTAACAACATTGGAATAAAAAGAAGAACGACAACGACAGCTCTTATTTCACTAATTTGAACCAGCACAACTCAGAATAATTGAAATTCATTCCTTAATGCATCTATGCTTTAAGTGGATGTGATCATGTCCTTTACTCACAGTGAAATTAAAAAGGATATTGTTTTTAGGTGTGTGCGCAAGCATGAACAACAACATCAACAACACCAGCACACAGCTTCCTTGTTTTGGAGACATTTTCATGATTTATTGTCTTGACTTCTTACAGACCAGATTCAGTTCTGCTTAAGTTCACACGCCAGACCTGAAATCAGAGAACAAGAAGCCGTAGGAGCTTTATAGGCAGACAAATATAGCTCCTCCTCCTTCTCCTCCTCTCCCTGACTCACTCCTTCTTACTCGCTTTCACACGCACACCTTCATGTTGCCTCTCTTACTTCACTTGTTCACACACTGCCTTACACAAACAAAAAAAAAAATACATCTTGCTGCTCTCACTGCTTCTTTTCTTCTCTCACTTTTGATCTTTTTCTTTATCTGTTATAGTTTCATCTGCTGCTGCTGAAAACCGAAATCACAACCCTCAAACTTAAATCATCTGAAAGGCCTGCTTTGTTAAGATTTTCTTCCGGGCGAAATAGAAAGTCTTCCTTGTAGATGAGATAGAAAGAAGTTACATCATTTTCCAGACTATGCAAAGTAAGAATAGACTGTAATGCTGACACCACCTGCATTCACTTTTTCAACCCTGGTATCTTAATATAAACTATCTAATCAACAAACTTAAGGTCACTCTGTTTTTCAAGCGTTTGTAGGAGATTAATGCCAAGTGAGCAATTAACCCCGTCCCTTTGCTGAATGTCATCCCACCCCACACTTCTTTTGCTCTGTTTTCTTAATTTCTGTTGCATTCTTTCCTTAAGCTTTGTTTTACTGTGTGTCTGTTTTTATGTCTGTAAAGCACTGTGAATTGCCTTGTGTCTGAACAGCGCTACATAAATAAACCTTGCCTCTCTCTCTCTCCTCCCAACGCTTCCTTTCTCTTCAGCTGCCCTTTACAATAAATGCGAAAATGGCTGAAAAGTATCTTAAAACAAATAATTATAATAATAATCACTTGCTTTTTACATGACTTTGGTTCAGGAATTTGAAATATGGAATATGCTGTTTTTGCGTATTGCATGTTGCCTGTCAGCAGTATAATCATGTAGCAGTCATCATTATAAGGATTCATGTTGATAGTCCAAAAATCTCAAAAGTTGATATTCACCATTAACAGGTTGGTTATTGATATGCTAATTGGCAGCATACTGCCTGCTTATCAGTCATTATTAAGCACTCAGCAGTACATTATTCTACATGACCACAGTCAATTGTTTGTTTTTGATTGAGATCTTATTAAAGGTCCTTTTTTTTGTAATAACTTAAAACAAATTTCATATCCATCATTAAGATTGTAGTTTTAAATATTGTAGTCTTATGTCACATTTCTTCCTGAACTCAATCTGCTTATGAAGTGCTTCTTCGACAGATTCAATATTATCAGTCTAGTAACCTTAAAAGTTTTCAGCTCTTAAAGTCCAAAACCTTCCACAAGGGTTTTCATTGAGTGCCTAAAAATAAAATACTATAACTTTACTATATTAGTCTACATGTTACTCTATGGCTGGTTTCCATCTGTTGGCACAAAATCAGTCATAAATCATAAATATGAATGAAGTTTTTAGTGAATATCTCACATGATATTACAGAGCAGGTTACAGTTGTTATGAAAAAAAAAATCAGTGTTTCAGTTTTAACAAGAAAAAAAGACAGCAGGAAATAAATAAAATTACATTTTCTTCAGACGCAAAGTATTGATTCTAACTCCTTTTGTAACTTTTCAATTGAAAGTCTAAATCATAAAATAAAAATATAAAATACCTTAAATAACTGTCTTTTCAAATGTTTGCTTTGAAAGAAAAAAGCCCAGATCAGTGCTTTCCCTTTGTTTTCTTAGCTTGTCTCTTTCATGTATAAATAATCTGTTAACGTTAGAATTTGAACAGCAGAGAGGGATTCATTTACATTTATGTGTTAATGTTGTTTTATATCCAACTGCTGGGATTTGAACTGCATCAGCATGACTTCACTGTTATGACTTGTTTACACATAATCAACTCACAAGCCAGAAAACATTTTGAAAAGACAAAATCCTCAACCAAACTCCCTCCCGCTATGTGACAATAATCAAACTTACTGCCATATAAAACCTCGATGATTTTTTTTCCATTAATCTAGTAAAACATTCACTGAGAAAACAGAGCAGCACTAACTTTTTTTTTTTCCAAGAACCAGCAGCTGAAAAAAACCATACAAAGGTGACGCCTCTCCCGTTGCTGCCTGTGGTCGCCACTCAGCCTCCCCGTCTCATGATGATGATGTCATGACCCTAAACTGACTCAGCTACCTCCTGGCTGTGAAAGAACAGTAGAAAAAAAAACATTTTAAGGATGCAGGGAAAACAAACAGAAACATGTAGAATAAAGGTAAACACAGGAAAATGAGGCTTACAACAAGAGTACATTGCACAAGTGGTACTCAGGTGGCGTCATTAAGTGGTTTATAGGCCTGGTGTGAGCAAATAAAACACAACAGGCTAGAACAGGACACAACGCAATCCAATTTACTATCAGCATTTATTGCGATAAAAGCGTGTTGTTTTTTTCAGAAGTGCAGGAAGGAAACATTTAAAATCTCTCAAAATAAAGCCAATAAAAGGAACACCTTGGATTTACTAACCCTCCTCAGATTGTCTGCAGGTGTTATAACAGAGTATCAACAATAATACAAGAGAACTAGAATTAGCATTAGTAGTGTGCGGTGCGTAAGCTATGACCTGAGTGAGATAGTGCTCTATAAAGGAGCACTGACAATCTGAATTGATAAACACCAAAATCAATTATTCAGTCTCCCCTGAAGGGTCAAAGTTCAAGTAGAATTAAAAATAAATTATAGTAAAAGTCACTCAAGTGTTTTTTGCAAAATCACTGCCTTTAGCAACATAATAACGATACCAAACCAAAAAAACTACTTTACAAATGTGAATGCATCATTTCTTCACCACAACATATATTTAATGAAACATCTGTTCAGAGGCTGTAATCCTTGAATCGAGCAGCCCTGTTCAAATCCGACCTGTGCCTCCTTCCCGCATGTCATCCCTGACTCTCTCTGCCCTTGATTTGATTCTATCCTGTCTCTGCATAAAAAGCCCCCCAAGAAACCTTTAAAAAAAACAAACATCTGCAAACAAAGTTAAAACTGTCAGCTTCCTGCTTTCCTTCAAGAAAGACTGTAAACATGATCTACACACACACACACACACACACACACACACACACACACACACACACACACACACACACACACACACACACACACACACACACACACACACACACACACACACACACACACACACACACACACACACACACACACACACACACACACACACACACACAAGGCAGCATTGGTGAAAACAAAGGAAATGTTAGGCTATGATTTTGACTAAAAATACACCCTAAGTCACAATCCAGAGATGATGTTCCCGCTCTTTATGAAGCAGAATTTTATTTGTTTTTCCTTTTACACTTTGAAGACCCGACAATAAGAGAGGTGAAGAGAGGCAAAGAAAAAAGGAAAAAAAAAACATCTGTATCGCTTCTATTTTACGATCTTTTTTTGCTGACTACCATTTTTTTTTTTTTAATTGTGGGATTATTCTTTGGTGAAAACTGACTGTGCTATAATTGCTCTAAAGAAAAATTGCATGTGTTGGAATCATTTGATGAGAACAACTTTATAAAAAACAACTCCTGTGGACGATCATTGTTCATTTCATGTAACTTAAAAGCAATAGTGAAAATGTAGAGTTATATCACAATATACGCAAGTTTACCTTTTACATCAGCCAGAGAGCAATAGATAAAAGCAACCTGACTGATGTAAATTGTAAAAAAAAAAAAAGGAAATGTCTTTAACCAGCATAGATACATATAATATATTAAGCATTATCTTAAGGAAACAACAAAGGGTTTGCATTAAAACCTGACCAATTAGAGCTACAGTATCCTTGAGAGCCTGAGCTATTAAACTGCTTTCAACATCGCTGTGTTTGAGGCGACACAAACAGAAAATCGCTGTGGCACATAATATGAAAGTGTAATATGAAATGCTTTAAAGTAAAAAAAATAGAAAATAAAAAAAAGTCCTGGTGTTCTCCAGCAATAATAGCACAGATAAGGAGATGTGTGTGTTATGAGGCTGCCTGCAAAGATACTGTACGGCATGCTCTACAAAAGGAAATGGACAACAACATCAACACACAATCTGCAGCACAGACGATGTTCTGATGTCACATCTGCACGAGTATAGCATTCATCTATTTGAGCAACAAAACACCCACCCATGTCCAAAACGGTTCATAAATAATGAGCATGCACGTTTAGCATCATGATGGAATAGAAACTGTTGCATAGAGAAAACAGTATAAAAAGGATCAAAATGTTTCCGTCCTTGTCTCATGAATTTATTTACTTTTAAATGATAGGACTAAACCAAACTTTCCAAATCTAAATCTAAATATACAGTAGGTGTTGTTGATTATATGTATTGACAGGACCTCGGTCAGTATAATTCCTGAAACTGTAAGAAAAAAAAATATATTAAGGAGAAGGTTAGATACGCTCTAAAGAAGAATAATGAGGGTCACTTTGATATTGTATAACCACACTTTGTAAAGTCGTAATAGATCCCCATTGTAAACAGATTAAAGCAAAGTGTTTTCCTTTGAAGAGTTTTCCTTTTTTTTATTCTAGCCTCCCTGCTAGAATAAAAGCTCCTCACACTGCTGACTGTACAAAACAACAATCTGACCTCCACCACTGAGCTTTGTAAAAGATGAAGAAGAAGTTTTACAGTGAATAGAACATCATATGTTTTCTGTTTGTACTACAGATCCTACTTCACAGGGTTTTTTTTTTATATAAATAGTTTTGAACGAAGTGAAGAATCCCACAAAGAAGCCCTGTGGACTTCATACCTGCACCCTAACGCCTGCAGTATTATAAAGCTTGCACATTTATTTCTGGTTAACACATGATGATATCAGTGACTCATTATTGTAGCATTGTTAAAAAGGGATCAGTGAATACAATAAGTCAGTCTGTATGTGTATGTAATATTTTCAGTTCATTCCAATTCATTTGTGTCAAATTCTGAGTCTTATTTTTCTCAAAACAAGTGAAAAACAGAATGTTAACAGTTACTAATTCAATAAGAAAATCTAGTTGTTATCGTAATGTCATTCCAGTGCAGTGATTTGCTTTCTTTGAAGACTTTAAGAGAAAACAACAAGATCTCAATGCTCACAAGTAAACAAAAAATAGTCCCAAAAATGGAGGTTAAATGAAACACGTATGTAATGCACAATAAAATTCCATAGAAACAATACTCTGTATGTCAACATGAGACACTTCTACACAGCCCTGTTCATTGAGACAAATTGCTCATGTTGTACTTTAAAGGATAAATGTCTCTTACTACCTTAGAGTCCTATACTGAAGTTGCATCAGATGATTAAAGACTTTGTAACATGTAAAAGATAAATTGCACTCTTCCATTTATAACCCAGCAGCTCTCCTCTCACACCACATAGCCATTACATTGAGCACAGACCAGACAGTTAAAAAATTGCTCTGCTTCAGTGACACTTTAAATCATCCTGTTTAGAGCTGAGGAGATGAATTAGTCTTTTGACCTCTTTAAATGAAGGAAGACTTAGTTTGAGAGTCAACATGAAGCTGATTTGAAAAAGACAGTTCAATCTTACTCTGAGAGACTTTACATGACTGTGAAAAATAATGTACAAAAAAGTAAAGATACGTTCTGTTATATCCAAAGGCCTTAAAGCCCAGCATGTTCATGACCATTTAAACCTTGACGCCATAAGAAACAGAAACAATGATGCATAGCTGCATGCAAGTCAAGAAAACAAGGAATTACACAAAGCTGCCCTTTCACTTCAGTGTCCTTTTTTACTGAAGGACAAAGACGTATTCCTACGGTGAATAATTTACTGAAGAGAAGAACCAGATGAACCAGTCTGATTGATGAGATGTGATTTGTCTTTCTTCCTGATAAAGTGGATCTGCATATCAGCGCTCTCTAGAGTACATTTATCTAAAAAAGAGAGAGACAGGATGCTTTTAAAGCCTATAGCCCACAATTTTAGATATTTACAGCAGCAATATCTTTATTAACTGCCATCATGCTACAATTGGTAAAGATTGGTAAATATATCTAAGAAAAATTTAAGATGTTCTATGCCCATAATACTGTTTATACAATTAATATTACTTGTAAGTATACGTTTTGAACATGAATTATGTCTGTGATGCACCTGCCTTACATGCCTTACATCTCACTTCACCAATATCTTTCAGGCGCACCTTCAAATCATATTTAGCACCTAAAACTCCTAACTTCACTTACGTTATGTAGCCTAAGAGTGCGAAAACAAATTGCAATTTATAAGATCAGGGGTTAGGCCATGATATCTCTGCTTAATTAATCATTTCATGATTCATTGCTTCTGAAAGGAGTTTAACAACTTTGATGTATGGGTAGATGTTCTGTCTTGTCGTCCTTGTTGATGGATTGGGAACTTGCGTCAGCGTTAAGCAGATGTAAGAGTGCTTAACAGCCCTTGTATATTGGCTGAAGATCAGAGGTGGAGACAGGAGACTTGCGTAGCAGACAAGTCATCCTCCTAGCATTTTGTTTTTTAATACTGCGTGGTTTCTGCGTCATTCAACTGGATATTACAGTTATTGAGTTAATTGCCTTACACAGCCTCCAGGCAAGATCGACGTGTCAATATATTAAAAAAAATCTCTCCTGCTATATGCAGGGGTGTGTCCAGAGGGATGTTCAGCAGCTGCGTCCCCCTTGAAAATGTAAACTGGCCACCCCATGTGCCACCCGAAAATACTTAACGATTGTGTTTTTGTCAGAGGCATCGCTTGAGTTAAAACCAACTATTTATTAACAGTTGCAAAGGAGGAGAATGTATCCATGACAAAATTGCAAGCAAACCCCAAGGGCCCCCCAGGGGGTTGATAGCTGCTAGAAGTATAGAAGTGTTGCATTGGATAGACAAACTTGTAGTTGTCGGCCCCAATAAGTGTGCATACCAGAGAAGCAACACAGCCTCGGTGTAAAGTCACATACAGCTATACAGACAGGGAATGAAGAGTACAAACTGCAGTGATGCCTGTGTGTGTGTGTGTGTGTGTGTGTGTGTGTGTGTTTGTGTGTGTGTGTGTGTGTGTGTGTGTGTGTGTGTGTGTGTATGTGTGTGCGTGTGTGTGTTTGTGTGTGTAGGTGTGTGTGTGAGACCAATAGGTGCATTATGCAAAATTAACCTTTAAACAAAATGCAAATCAAGATGAACTTGACATGACGTGGTTTCTTTGGTTCTTTATCACAAACCTTATATAAGCAGGGAGCCTGAGTGAGAGATTTTAGCTGAATCTGTTTTCAGTGGATTCAGCTTAGAGCTGTTTACTCTGATCACGTCCAGTCGCTCCTGAGGTTTATTAGATCTTAAACCAGGAACTCTGGCCCAAATGGAGTGCCATTTGCCATGTCAGTCCTGGCCACATCTCCAAATACATCTTCAGTGATCCACTTGTGATCCCTTCGTTCTATTGCAAATAAACACGTCATCTCATTTCCCCTTTTAACATTTAGAAAAACAATAACTTACAGAACAAAAACTGATGCAGACGACCTGCAGAGAAGAAAGATGGGGGAATAAGAGAAAAAGAAAGTCACATTAAAAGTAACACTAGGATATAAAAACTTTCTTCGATCATGAGGACAAATGTTGCACTACAGGGATTTTTAAGTGAGTGTGTATACTATGACTAAAGTCTATTGACAGTTAAAAACTGATAAATACATTTTGATTACTTCCATTTTTCTCCTCTGTGAAACGTGAATCATCAAAGTGCTGCATTAATATAATAAACTGTTTGTTATATCAGTCATCCATGTCCAGGCAGGAAGCTGAAGGGGTCTGGATTAATAAGCATGAGTATATGCTGAACAACTGTTCTCAGAACAAATATATGTGGTCTGAGGGATCAGATCTCAACGCATCCTCACTGTAAAACTATCATTAAGACCAGGTGTAAAACTAGGACTTGATTATAGTTCTAAAGGTTACTGTTGCAACACTGGACTCCAACTTCAACAACACTTAAATAATTATTGCCAATGTACGCGAGTCATGCAACCACATTCGAGTTATAGAAAAATAGCTACTGTGCATGAAACCACCCTCATGTTCGAGATGAAACCTTTTTAAAAAATCTCAGTTTTGCTTGCCTTAGCATCGGAACTTCAGCCCTATCTATAACTTTTATGAATACTTTGTCAGCAGCTGTTATTCACGTCTTTATAGCTCTTGGCTCTTGGTATTGCCTCAGTTGCTGGGCAGTTTTTCTCTAAAGCACCAAACATGCATTTACATAAACACACGCAGCGCTGTAATATACAAGCTTCGAGTGTTGGCACATCCTTTTTACCTCCGCCTGACACCATGACACTTATAGTATGGATCATTAGGACTGTGTGATGAATGTATGGACTCCACTTTAGATAATTAATCTGAGCCGCTGCACTCACTGCACTCACTGTCACTCACCTCGCACCAGAGAGTCAACTAAACAGCCAAAATTCAAACAGCAGATGAACGAGGAAAGCTAAAGGATGAGGTAGCAATGTGAAAAAAAGAGGAAGCATGCAGCTTCCAAGATTTGAGTATGGAGGTGTTTATGAAACGTTTGCATTTTGGATCGTTTCTCAGCCCGTTTTCAGTTAGCTGTCGGAGAAAAAGCTTAATTTTCAGCAGGACTTAGTAGCAAGAAAATATATCCAGACATACAAAGTGAAGAATTACATAAAGATTGCATAATTGTGCTGTCAGGGGAGCTGGCTTTCAAGGATTCTGGGAATTAAGGAAGTAGTCAACTGGACAGAGCTGACCAGAGATTTCAATTTGAGTTGCATTAGGACCAGGACTGGTCATTTGTTCCCTTAGTGTAGAGGCTGCACCTTCTGTTTGATGAGATTTTTTGTATGTATTGTGGAGAGAAAAAAACAAAAAAAAACAAAAACAAAAAACATTTGCTTTTCTTTCCTTGTCATTATAAAAAACGGTGCTCAATATTTTCCATTGGATTTTTAACAAATGTATGTTTTTGGTCTCTTCTTTAGATTTCAATAATTGACAGCTTTCATGTAACACAGTGCAGTTAGTATGAAGTGGGTTTTTTATGTGTTAACTGATAATGTCTCAAAAAAATGGACTCAGATCTTAGTCAATAAAACTGCGGTTGGGATATGGACCCATGCTGTGATTCTGGGTGGTCTTGTTTGGCCCTAGTGTTATTCCAGCAGCTTTGTGGGCAGTCTGGTTTATAAACTGTTTTTTTGTTTGTCTTTCTGTAAAAGAATATTCACATGCATATTCATAAAACAAAAAGTTGCCCAAAAGAAGACAGGAGAACTCGAACTTTGTTTCCTTCAAACAAGTCAAAAATTGAGTCTTAGAACACTCTAACCAACAAATAATTATTTAACTGCTTCCCCTTGGTTAAAGTTTTCAATAAGTGTATCATTTAGTCATTATTTAAATACTAAAACACATTTTTTTATTAACCACTTATTATCCCAGCAATCAGAGCCAGAGAAATGTTTTACCTTGACAACACAATATATTAAAGACTGACTATGGGATCAACTGCCTGCATTGTAGGTTACAGTAGTGTTCATATACATTATTGTATGCTATATATACATATGACAATGTTTTAAAATAGCAAGTTTAATATGAAAGTAAAATTCAGCACTCGTATCTATTACTGATTCTACTTCTTGATAGACCTAAGCACCCTCATCGTACCTTTTTTTTAAACACACTTAAAAAATAAAACTACATGTTTTCAACAGTGGACGTATATTCACATCAAAAAAATATTTAACCAGAGCTACAAAAGCATTACAATGTGTAACTTCCAACAAATAGCGAGGTTCAATTTAGAAACTCTATGTAGACGGTTACCAGAGTCGTATAGATTTTCACAAATCAAGTAAGAAAACTTTGCTGATTAATACTGCATGTGTAGTTTTATTCTATTTCCTTTTAATGGAAGTCTTTTGGAATATTTACTGTAAAAAATCTGAACTGACATGTTCAGTAGTCAAGGAAGAACAAGACTTATTGGTCAAGAAAACAGTGTTGAGAGAGAGCCATAATGTCTTGTTAAATAATACTTTATCTCACGGTGTGTGTGTTAGTTTGACACATCAGGCAATGTCTACAAGTCATCCCACACAGGAGAGAGATGATGAGAGGTGTGGGCAGCTTTGTCTCTCAATCTGTCTGTTAGTGCATGTGTGTGTGTGTGTGTGTGTGTGTACATTATTATTATATTTTTATACACTGAGGCATCACAAAATTCTTAGCTTTCATAAATCTTTATTCATGAATATACTTTTTTTCATCACCTAATTCTTATTTCAAGCCTGTGAAGTCAACATCTGTTGTTCTCGTTTGTCTCTGGCTTCAGAAAGCATTAACTATGAATATTTCAAACACAAATAGTTTTTTCACCTCCTGTGGTCTCCCTTTCGTTACATTCTTTGTATGTCTGCATGTTTTGTACCTGTAAATTAAACTTTCTGTGGCTGTCTCATACTTCCCCCTCATGTCTGTCTTTGTTTCTTCTTCCTACGTTGTCATGCACAGACAGTCAAGTGATTTAACAACAATCCTGCCTGAGGGTCACTGTCTGCATCAACACAGAGAGAACATCACATTTCCAAATCCTAAACCTAAACTTGTGTCAAACATTACCTCGTTTCACCTTCAGCCTAAACCTGAGCGCTTGCCCTAAAATGACCCCAGGACACCTTTACTTAAGAGGTGGGTGGTAGCTCATGTGAACATGTGACCTGTCAGTGTCTTTTTGTGTGTGTTGCAGGTTCAGATGATACGCGTTAGAAATGAACTGACAATTCAATTTAAAACTGCCTCAAAGCACAGCAGGTTTACAATTACATTAAAACCTTAATATAGAAAAGTCGAGGTTTATAGATTTATGTTTTTTTCATTTATCTATCGTTCCCTGAATCTCATTGTTCATGCTAGTTTTTATTTTGTAAATTTCCACAATCATGTGGTTGAAATGCTCATTATTTCCCTTTTATTGTTTGGAAATCATATGGTTTATATAGTTTAAAAGCTTTTTTTTCACACAGTAAAGTTGAGCTTTAACAATAGCATGAAACAAATCTTAATCAACCTTATTGCGTGATGTGCTTTCCAAAATATCTGACCATAACCTGCAAGCCACAACTTTCTCACACATATTTTGTGACAGTAGTTTCCATCTACTAATAAGTGTTTTGGAACATTTAAACTTGTTTTAAATGGTTGAGAATGACTCAGCACTAAATGAACCGAGGAGCTGCAGCCTCACGACTGACAAAACAGCTTGCTCAGCAACATCGACACTAATCAAACATAAACCGAGGACCAAAGCTTTGAAAAAAAGGATCCGAGATATTTATGGAAATATGAAAAGAAGGCATCCCTGTCGTTGTGAGTTTTCCACTTAATGACCATTAGAAAAAAATCAGTAAGAGCCTTTAAAAATGTGTGATATGATAATTTAGTACATCATATGTAGGAAAGAAACTCTTCACATCACATGACACAAAGACAACATTAAAGTTTCTCTTCTGACGTGCTGTTATAAAACCTAAAGCTGCTATGAAAAACTTTCAGCCGTGTGTATGATATTACCTCTTATCTCCTGTCTGATCTTGCTCTGTTCATGTGTAAATAGTGTTTTTTTATTTTTTTATTTAAAAAAAAAAAAGTGTGGCTTGCCTTCTTTAAACAGTCCATCTCATCTCTCACTGTGAATTTTTGACATGGGAAATGTACACAAAGGCTGTTTCTGTCGCACAAGCAGTGCTAACAAGCATTCAAATATAAACTCAGAAGTGATCAACATTGTTGCTTATTGCTTTAGTTTGCTCTTATGAAGAGGCATCAATAATGGTTTATGTTGTTTTCAGCTAAATTCTCCATACGGAAGCACTCAGTTTGGTTGGTTCATTCAGGAACATTCAGGTGAAACGATCTCGCATGCAAATCAGAGGCAACTTACCGAAAGTAGATAAATCATCATACCTGGGAAATTCTATTGTATACCACTGTAAACACTGGTGCATGTTAATCCAAACTAAACACGTGCTGAACACATCCTTTTCACAGCAAACTGAGGTATTGTGAGTGAGCAGAGAGGCCTCCAATAAAAATAGCGTGTAGACTGGTAAACAAAGCAACTTCAAAAAGGAAGTGAGAGGTTCAATATCAGTGAATCGCTAAAGCAGCAGAGCTCAGGGAAAATCCAGTCAATGTTTCAATTCTCAGTACATGGCCTACTGTAGCATGTTTACATCCAGCTGAGGTTTGATACAGGTCACAAGTCATCAACAAAGAGTGATTCTTACACAGAAAACAAGCAACAATGAGGCATGTTGATTAAGTAAGACATGAATGAGATGTTTGGGAACCGAAAACGTTTACCATCGTTTTAAATGACCTAACAAGTCTGATTCTGATCTCTTCACGCATGTCTTACAATGCCCACTTTTTTTCATCATCAATGGATTTTGCTCTCCCACGCAGGATCATAAACAGAACACAGAGAATGCAGTGATATCTGGGTAAGAGGATTTCCTGTTCTAATAGACCATTCACATTTCTCTGCTTACTTTAGGTTTTGTTTTTTTTTGTTTTTTCAAACTACACTTAACATGACGTCCAGATGTCCACATTTTTCCTTGACTTGAGGGAGAATGACTTTGTATGCTGAATTTTGTTCTGTAGTTTATACTGCTTTGCTGCATACATGCCTCTCTCACTTTACTATTGTTAATAGCTTGTATAATGTATTTGTGTTTTTATGTGGCGTTTTTTTTAATTACCTGAAGATATCTGTGATGATGTTTCATCCTGGACCCCCTGAATGTTGTTTCTCGGTAGGACTTTCCTGAATAAAAGGATGAAAATATAAAATTAGAATATGCAAATTAACACATGAATGAGGTTTTCAGTCTAGGTTTGAATTGATTATCTCTTCCCAATGTTAAAAACATAAAACAAATGTGTCTCTCGCTCTCTTTTTTTATGCTTGAACTTTGGTAAATGGTCAGTGGATTTGAGATTGACATTTACACATGGCAGAAGCTGCTGAAGTATCCAACAGTAATCCCATTCATACACATTCACACACAACAGTAAGAGCAATACGTTTTTACTCATCCTTAAAACGGTGGTTGCTAACAAGTGGCTAAATGAGACTACTGTGGTTGTCGGGAACATGAAGCATCGTCATTTTTTCATTTAACCAGGAAGAAAAAAAACTAATTGAGATTAAAAATCTCTCTTTCATGAGTGTCCTGGACGAAAACAAGCACCAACAACGAGCAGCCAATAATACAAACACAAAAACACATCCTTGGGTTCCTCATGCCGGGAACTCTCCCATTAGTCCGCCTTACAGCCTCTAATGATGTTTCATGTTTTCAATGCTCTTGCAATGTTATGCAAACAATTTAATAGGCTACGGTTTTGCTAGCTTGTCCCACTTGCTAACACTGAGCAGCTCAGTTGCCCCCTTCCCACTTTCATCCTAGCTCTCTTTCTTTCTCTTTCTCTCTTTCTCTTTCTCTCTCTCTCTCTCTCTCTCTATCTATCTATCTCTCACCAGCTCACTCCCTTCCTCCCACCTCTTTTCCACCCCCAGCCACACACACTACCAGGCCAATCTCGGAATCTTAGAGAGCAGCTTCAGGGAACACGGAATGGTATCAAGGTCTAGCTCTGCAGGGAGAGAGGATAGGCTTTATTGTCCTCATTTGGACACGATAAAGGGTGCATATCCAATGTTAGGCAGTGCCTACACAGCAAAGCTCATTTCTGGTAGCAGTATTAAAGTGTATGTGATTAGGGCTAGGATACAAATATAAAGGGAAAGAAAAAAGACATTCAAAGCTGTCAGGCCTATGGTGTTGGGCATACTGTACAGGAAATGTTTGGAAAAGGGATATCATAAATATTGTTTAAAAGTAGGAACCTTTTTTATTAAATGTCCTTCTATAACCTAAGAAGTGGTTGAGAGAGAAAGTTCACATGTTTTTATTCTAACCCTACACGTACAAAGGTTTTGCAGTGGTGACACTAATCTGCGTATGTGATAAAATGAATGGCCATGAAGAATTATTGTAACAGTTAATGCAGTTAATTTTGTTATGTATATTCTTTATAATTTAATTCCTGTGTCATAAAAACCGTTGAGTGTGTTGTAAATTCATGTTTTTATGAAGACATACGTTATAAACCTTAAATTATAGGAAGGACGTAAGTAATTAAGCCTTTTTTATATAGCACTTTTAAAACAATTAGTTTCAAGGTGCTTTACAAATACAAAAAAGGGAAAAAAAAGTGTCATTGTCAAGAAGACATTGAAAACACGCTTTCATGTCATAATATGTCAGTCTGGCAAGTCAGTGTTTTATATTTAATTGCTAAAGATGATCAGGGGTCTCCAGGACCTTAAACAAAACACAAACAATCATTGATGAACCAACTTTCAAGGAACCCAAAATCATGGGTGGAAAGGGCAGTGACATCGTGATGGTGCTTTATACAATGTTGCATGTAGCTCCTCAAAAAAGTTCACTTTGAAGAGTTGTGAGGCTTCTATTCAAGGTGAACAGAGCATCAGCTTGAAATAGTCTTAGAGCATAACATAGTGCCAGAGTGAGAAAGTGACGCAAGCAGATCGTCATGAATAGGCATGAAATCTTGTCATGTGCCTCACACAGCCATAAACATTCTCTGATTTGAATGTGTAAATGTCAGTTGAGACAGACGAAGAGTCCAGAAGAGGGAACAAGCTGTTTCACTCATCCATGTGCATGCAAATAAACACATATACACACACACACTGCATATTAACACAGAACTATGGTTACTACGCCAGATTATTAAAAAGATCAAATTAATTGTGGTGCAAAAATAAGAATCCAAACCAGCTTCAATACGTCTCAAAATAAAAATAAAATAAAATAAAAATGTATTGAAAAAAAATCTATCTTTTCCAAACATATGTCCTCATATGAGTTTTCATGATGGTGGTGGACCAAAATCTAACTGGTAGCAATCTGGTAATTTTGAAAAACACATGATATGTGACCCTGACTTATATGAATAAAAGAACTTCTTATTGTCATTTACTGGATTTATTTTCTGCTGTTTTGGCATCCTTCACACAATGTTGAGTTCAGTAAACATTACATTTGTAACAGATTTGAGGGTAACATGAACTAAAATAACACAGAAATTGTGTCCTATATATCCGGTCTCATATTGGGTAATTCAACAAACAGGAAGGTTATAAAAAAAAAAAAAAGAACTGTGGGTCACAACAACTAAATGATTAAATACAGTAATTTTAGTGTGTATGATTGTGCTCTCCATTAAGTAGCATTTTCACTTTATCTTCAGATACCTAAGAACTCCCACTTATAGAACCAAATATACTGCCAGATATAAACACAGATACGTTCATTATGAAAGCATACCTGCATGTACACATGTGGTTATACACTTATTGTGCAACAAAGCACACACACACACACACACGCAGACACACACACACACACACACAGAGAGAGAGACATCGTCAATATAGTAATTAGCATATATAATATACAGCCATGCAGTTTACAAAAAAGAAAGCCAAAGTGCACGCAACATGAACACAAATAAGACAAGACCACATTGCATGGACACACACAGTACACCAAAGACTCACAAATGTAATTTTAGTCACAAATAAATGTACCTTATCATTATCAAATACAACAAAATATGCCCCCCCAAAACAAACACACAGACATGCATACAAAGACTCAAAGTGACAAAAAGCACACACTTAGTACTTCTAGACTCCCACAGATGTAACAAAATATTATAATTGCACACTCACACAAGCTAAATGTGTGCAGAAAGACACACACCTGTATACATAAAGAGTTAGAAATAGAAGTAGAACTGTATTAGTTATTGGTAACACACACAGACACACTATGCATTAGTTAGGATATGTACACACACAATAACAGCAGAGAGACAAATGTGACAAATGTGTAAACAAACAAACATACACACTGACAAATATAGATGCACAAAAGATGTGAGAAAAAACCTCCACAAACAAAGTTAAAAAGCACACACACAAAAATAAACTTAAAGAACCCAGTAAGTCCCTCAAGAAGACATCATGCTTTACAAAACTGTTACTGTCATATTATTTGCCACAGGTTATTAAAACACACAAACACACTTGTTGGAAAAACACACATTTCTATACAAATAAATGCACACAAACACAACCTAATCCCAGCCTCATAAACACTTGCACACAAATACACAAAAGACCCACCGAGGTCTCTGGAGAACTGTACATTATGTACACACATGTTCTATATACTGTGCGCGTGCTTCATTTCACACACTCGTACACAGACAGATCAATACACATTTACTGTCACTGCAATCCCACTATACTGTATATAAAAGTAGCTTTATAAATATACACACACACGGAATATGTGAGTGCGGTGATTAGTCAATGCCTTGCTGATGGCAACGATGTGATGCCACCCACGGACTGTAGCATTCAACACTAGCTGACTGAAACCATCAACATGTTTTTAATCACTCATCAGTGAGTCTGACATTTGACATCAGACACAAGATACTGCATGCACAAACTTTCAGAAAAATGACTCAGGAAAATCCTCAGGGTAGAAATAAGGGACAATAACATCACAAAGGGTTTTCATGTTTCACAAAATCCTGTTCATAAAAAATCCCTATCCCGAAGAAAATCTACTTGGCAATAAAAAAAATGTAGAAACACATTTATAGAGACTTCTGAATATGTAACCCCCTCCATTACATTTCAGCATACTAATTATAATGACAAATGATGTTGGAATTTTTACAAGAAGAAAATCAGGTCAACACAGCTTCAGCTAAATTATTAAAAGAGTCCCATAACAAAAAACATTACAATAAATACTATGTTCTGTCATCCCAGCTGGATCATCAATATAATAAATGCTGTCATTATTGTATGTGCACGGTAAGCTGTGAAATATTGTAAATCTCGTTGTGAGATTTGAAACTGCTCATATCAGTCATAAACACAAGATAAAATATCAAATAGACATGTGACATGTGAAACAGAAAATGTATAAATGTGCAAACACTTAAAAACAACCAAAAAGGTGAGTCAAACTGTTTCTTTGAATGACTGTGTGATTCTTTCAAATTATTCCTCTCTGTGTGCAGTAGCAGGATTTACACTTTGAGACATCGCAACAATGATCAGCCTCCCTCGTTTCACTCCTCTTTTTTTTCACTTTTGCATTTGTTGTTGCTGAAAAGGTTAAATACTTCTTTTTTTTTCCAGTCGAAACTGAGTGGGTTGTCAGAGAAAGAACATTTCACGAGGCAAATTTCCCCCAGTGTCTCTGGTAAAATTATCACTCCAAAGCATCACAGTTTCAGTTTGACTTATGGATTTATTTATACGAAGAAAACAAGCCTGACACCAATCCACCCTCAAAACAGTCGCAGGTTATTTATCAGGTACAGTTTATATTTTCAGCCAAACGTACGAAGTGAAAAACATAAATGTCACGTATAGAGTTTCAGTATCTTCTTTCCTATTATGATTGTTTATAGATCACATTTAAGTGAGGTATTGCTCATATTGTGGAATCATAAATTGCCTATTTGATTATTCTGGTTCATTTATAATAAATCTTATCAAATGAAGATCAAGATCAAGATTATAATTTTAATTTAACTTTTGAATTTCATTTCATTTCAGGTGTTAAAAATATGTTAGCAAGGCTGAACTTTGTTGATAGGAATAAACATAGAATAACAAACTATGTGACTTTTTGAATTTTTTGTACCTGAAAATAAATAAATAACCGTTTGCCAACATTTAACAGCACTCCACCCACACCAAAAACGTTATATGTCACCTCTGCAGGATCATCGATAAAAGAAATTCTCCTTCTGATTCAGAGTTTCACTTTTACTGTTACATTTATTTCTAAAAAAAACACTAACCTGATGGTGAGAAACCACACTGTTGTGCACAATCAAAGTTCCAATAATTACTTTGCACTCTTTTCAACTCTCATATCTGCACTTTAACTTTGTTGTTGTTAGTTTATTGCCCGGAGGAAACAGTTAGGGGCCTGTGACAAAACAACAGCAACAATTTTCTGAAGTCCGACAAAAACAGAAGGCACAAAGTCAAATCAGAACTAAGGTTGACAATTTTTCCCCGGACAGCAGAGCTCGAGTTTGACTCCGTGGGACGTAAAGAGCCGATGTTTGAGACCAAAACCTTACCGACCTGTTTCACAAAGTTCACCTTAAAAGCATGACATAATGCAAAATGACTGTCACCTTAAAACACAAGAGGAGACCAATGAAGCTTTACTCAGCGTCTCTTTTTACTATCAAAATTAGTCAGTGAGTAAAGAAGAAGACAACGAGACTGAGCTTTGATGCGATCAGGCAGTGTGTGTGTGTGTGTGTGGCCAAGTGAGTGTGTGTTAGAAAAAGTGAAAAGGGAAGCTGAAAGCATGAGAGAGCAGTGGGCAGAGAAGCTGAAATGCTTTTCCTTTTTTCTCTACTATACCAATAAATATATTGAATTGTAAAAGAGGGAAGCAAACTGAACGAATAGAAGAACAAAAGAGATGCAACCAAGATTAAATTTAAGATTTTCTTCAAATAAGAGCATTTGAAGATGTATTCATTTCTACCTTCAAATAATTCAAAGCTAATTCAAAAGCAGTAATTCTTCTTGTTTGAATTCAGTTTTAGGTATTGAGCTGAATGAAGCAGTTCTCTATTATGTTGTTGGTAGAAGAAGAAAGAAATTAGAGAAACAGACAGATAAAATTAAAGGTGAAGTCAAATCATAAACAGAATGGAAATGTTGGAGACCTTTCTTGTTCTCATTTTTTTTTTAAAAAAGGCTGACATACATATTGCATTATATTCACAACAGTCATACTTCAAATATCAGTATGACTTGTTTTTTTAAAGGGTAAGCTCATTTTGAATCATGTCACCTTTAATGCGTCACCGATCAAAGCACTTCTCTTTTCGGCTCACTTTCACAGCGTGCAGACGAATAGAAAAGGTCTTTTCTCGCTCTCATAATTTGTGCTGTGAATGATTTGCAGCAGAAAAAAAAGTGGGGAGAAAAAAAAGAGGATCAAAAAGTCTCCCTAAAAAAAATAAAAGTAAAAACAGGCTGGTGAAGTTGTGGTGCATGTCGACCTGCTCAGTTGACATAGCAGTGACGTGTGGGAGGCCGAGCAGAGGCCTTGCTGTGGTCTCCATTTTGCAGTGAGATGTGAAAACGATAACGCCCTCTGTTGAAAGTGTTGAAGTAATGAAAGAGGACAAGTGACATGAAAGCCTCGCACACCTCCACAACAACTAAAAATGTCTTGAGAATTCAACCATTGTTGCTGTTTTCTTCAGCTTGTTTGGTATTTTTTTAACAGAGTACCTTAAAGCTTTGTAAGTCTGTGCTACTGATTTTACAAAAAAACAATAATATTCAGGGAGCTCATCCAGTGAAAGTGACAACTGTAATTTAATGATTTCTGAATCGTGGAGCCGAGGATTAAGTAGTGCTACTCATTGTGACTAATAAGTCATTGTGCCTGATTTCTGTGGCTGTAAAATATAGAGTTGAGAAAGTTGAGCTCAGAAATAAGTATGAAAAGTGGATGACTAATCCTCACCCACGCCTTTAAGAAATCATTATAACTCAAACGTGTTTTAATTAGTTTTTTTTAGCAACACCAGGTTTGACAACTGTGATGTGGCTGAAACTATGTTGGTGCCCGTAAAGTAAGTGTTCAATGGATTTGCCCCAAAAAAAAAAAAAAAAAAAATACTGCTCAATTTTGTTCTTTTTCAGGGGATGAAGTAAAGATGAAGAGTGGAGAAGAGTTTGTTTTTTCTTAATTATATGTGTGAGGAGCAAAAAAAAAAAAAAGCCTTTCTTAAGCTGTGAGGGATCTGGAACAGATGAACTGCATCAGTCAAAAATACATGGTCTTCATGAATGAACTCAGAAAAAAAAGGTTTCATAAGCTGATTTTATAAAGCTTTATCTACAAATCAAAAGCCAGCCGAATGACCTAAAATAACTTCTGTTGTTTGCACAACAACAGACCTTGAGAAAACAGGAGCAAACTAAAGTGTCACCAAGCACTGACAGTGTGACTTTAAGTTAGCATTCTCAGCATCAGCACCCTGAAAGTGAAGCACCTCCATAGAAGTCAGCCATCATTGGACCATTTAGCACACCTTCACTTTCTTTACTGTCACATCTCAGAATATCTTTCCTTAAAAAGGCATCAAGAGGGAAACATCCCAGACACAATCTAACATCATACTGTAACTCTCCAGAGTCTGTAAGTACACAGTGTAAAACAAACAAATGCAAAGACTAAAGAAACAGACATACAGAAGACGAAGACACCTAAAACAAGTACAACGCAAGTACAACGCATGTGGCTGTGTCGATGTATACAGATGTGGAACTGTGGTCATAGAATATCCAGTGAGCATAGTATACCAGTGAGAAGTTTTCCTTCTCTTGCCCTCACCATCTGGTCATTTAAGTGCATGCAAAACATATCAGGTGGCTCTTATAGTTCTGAAATGAGCTGCAGAGGACTAAGTACTGAATGTATTTTACCCTCTTAATTTCTTTTAGCGTCTTATACATCTTCCATTCACTTTGTCTTATTTACTATGGTTTACAAGCTGGCCCATGGATGGTTGATTTATCCTTAACACCATTATTGTTAATGAACTAACACAATTTAATTGGAAAATAAGAAGAGGACAGCTGACAGCATCAGGACATTTCACTTGGACATACTCAACATTATGTCTGACCTTTATTGGAAAATCTGGACTTAAATTATGTAGGGTTTTTTAAGTGGTTAAGCTACATTTAGCTACTAACATACATGAGGGAACAGTGGTAGAACTCTTATCCTGGGTAGCATTTGATTGCACAGATGGTCTTAATGTTATGGCTGATTGGTGTGTTTAAAATTGTCTATTTTCTATATATATGTTTCATGTCAGCCATAGTACTGTCGTTACTGTTTCTGTTTTGTATTCTATTTAAATGTTTCCATTGAAACAACAAAACAAAGATCTTGTACGTGTAAAATAAATAGGATAAAAAATCCCATCCCTATCAGGCTTTGCCCTTTAATTCACACTTATATGCCTAATTCTTTCTTAAAGCATAGTTAGCATTATATCCAGTGCACTGTAATGAAATGTGAGCAATGGCTGTTGCAACCATTTAACTTTGAGCATCAGAGTAAGTTTAGGAGAAACCACTGTATTATATCTCCTTCAGTAACCTTTACCTCTCTGTTCACATGAATAAAACCTGAAATAGAAGGAGACTGTTCATCTCTCACCGTGTTCTCATCACCTAATGTGTGTGTGTGTGTGTGTGTGTGTGTGTGTGTGTGTGTGTGTGTGTGTGTGTGTGCGTGTGTGTGTGTGTGTGCGTGTGTGTGTGGCATGCATAAGATGCAGCGCTGTCCTGATGTGAGAGACTGCAAGCCGCCTACAGTCTGGGAGACAAGACAACCACAAGTGGGAGAGGTCTCACACACTTGCTTGTTCACACATAACAGCACAAATCCACTGATAATAAGAGGACCAATATGAAGACACATCTCATTATTTTAAACTTATCCACCTAACAAAGAAACACCTTTTCTTTTTTGTGCCAAATATTATTAATTAATTATTATTTTAAAATTGATCTGCATTGAAGGCCTGTCAGACTTTTCACCCGTTGTATGGAAATCTGCTTCAAAGCACACGACTATAGACAAAAATGACTTGTAGACAACACAATGTGTCTGTATTTCTACCTCCCTTGAAGTGCAGATGAGACACTTTCATTTAAATGTTAAGTGCATGTTTTGGCAATCAAGTGCCATGTAACAAACGCTCAGTAAGATTACTCCAATTTTTACTCACTAGGTTTCATTGATTATAAATAATTACAGTAATTGCACAAGCTGTCATTACTGTAGATATAATAGTGATGAGATAAGGCATATGTTGTTATTGTAACATTCTCTGTGTGTTTAACCTAAAAATGGTGACTCCATCACAGCACAAATGATGATAACAAACTGATTCAGCAGTCATTTCCAACAATGAGGCATTCATGATGAAAGCTTGTGTGCTTTTTAACTTGATCAAAAAAGTGAAGGTTTTTTTAAAAGCTCATTTGTAGATCGTCGTAGTGTAACGCTCTCCAGCAACAGAAACTTAGAGTACAGCATCCCAGAAGAGGCCGATAGTTTTTAACAATGTTTAGAGAGCACCAAAGATAAAAGAAACTTGCGCTGCCTTTAAGGTTGATGGAAAAACACTGAACCGAAACTATTTAACTAATACAGTGCAGTTACAGATGTTATAACAGTGTGTTAGTGTGTTACGTAAAGGCTACAAGAGAGAAATTTAGCCTGTCAAAAAAATAAATTAAATCTGCACACAAGCACAAAAAAAAGTAAAAAAGTAAAAGGCACACCTTCGAGATAATGCTTAAGGTGATGCATTTCACATTAGTTTCCCACAATGCAAACATTCAAACACACCAGTTGCACCAAGAAGTACACGTGATATAACAGGGTACACCACCCAAACGATTGTGTAACTTCAATCCTAGCTTAAAGTTATGAAATATTTGCAAGTCACTATTAAAGGCAGTTCAGGAAAAGCAGAATAGAAATCTGTGACTTTTCTAGCTTTCATTCACTGTTGTAGCTGTGTGATTACATGTACACTTTTAATAGTTTTTGATCAAACTTTTTTTAAGACGAGACTTAATGTAAGCAGCAGATGTGTTGTGTTTTAAAAGGCTGTAGTCTTTCCTCTCAATCCATCCATCACCTGAAAAAAAAATAAAGTCAAAACACTGGTGGCTTTGAGGTCATTGTCAGAAATCCCTGCCAGATTGCAGCTGTGCAGTAAAGTCCTGTCAAGTAATTGACAAAACATGGCTTTTCCCAGCTAACACATGACTCATGAAAGAAAAAACAATAAATATGGCTGAGAGTAAAGTCTTTCTCAAATTGTTTGCCATCTCAGTCACCCCCTCAACCCTTTCTTATTTTTAGTTTGTCATCTGGGAGCTTTCACTGTGACTTAAAGCCGAGCAACAATAAATCAAGATGGCATGTGTGCTTTAGGCTCTGCGTGAAGCAACTAAAGCTCTTTATACTGTATTTTAATTGAGCAGTTCTATCGTTAGCTGACAGGAGATACATACAGCGTATACAGAAAAAAGACTCCACGTAGCATTCCAGCCAATTACCTGCTGCACTCGAGTAGCTTGTTAGAAGCACATCAGTATTACTTAAAAGATTCCAGTTTTTTGGCCACATAGTCTACTTTTATTAGATGAGTACCCTATCAGTCTTTAATTGACCACACCTCCTTAGTTTTTTTTAATACTTCCATCCAGTGTTGTAGTGGTGGCTAAAGAAGTGGGTATACACATAAATTATATCCATGTCATTTCCCATAGGCTGTAGAAAAGAGGATGTATCTCAGTGATGTCAGCCATTAGCTATTAGCTATCGGAAGGCATTTTAGAAGCCCAATGCTTGGGGTCATCATTTTGAAAAAAGGTTAATAATATCAACTTGGACTCTGATGATGTTAACAAGTTGAGCTGTTCGGTTGTGCTGTTAATGGCTGCAAAGTTGTGGGTGGTTGCTAAGAGATGCCATTTTGCCAGAAACAACCAGTGCACTTTGCTGTTGCACTGCCAGGTTGTTGCCACCACAAAGGTGACTGCCACACGCCTTTAAACTTCGCTGGTGCTTTTCCAGCAGGAATAAGTCATGTTCCTAATTAGGCAATACCTCTATCCTTTATAAATCCATGAGTGATGAAAAAAAGCTGATTCTGTAGAACTTCTCTGAGGTATCCTAGGACTTTTGCACAAGAAACAGGGTTGCACCTTTTAAAGGAATAAGAGAATCTGTTGGAGCGCTAGTCTCAGAAAGTTTTTATCCAATCCTTCATGGAGCGACGCACTGCATGTGAGATTTTAAAACAGCTCGCTCGTGAAGAGAAATGTTAATCTATGGATACATTACTGTTGGAACCGAAACAGGATTGCCAAACAGCTAAGGTAAGAGCAGCTGAGATAACAAACATTCACCACATTGAGAACACACACAGAACTTAGAATCATCCAACTCAGCTGAGCAGAGTTAGCTCTGGTCATTGTTCCAGACTAAGATATCGAACACAAAAAAAAATTGACGTAAAAAAAAAATGATGTGCTTGCCTTTGCAGAAGAATGCAAAACCTGCATAGTGTGTGATCCAATCAACCCATGGTAATGCACTGCTGATGTTTATAAGCTAATGGTTTCAAGAGAAGTGTTTATTTGTATCATTAGATTGACATTAAAGCATTTTCAAAACTACCTTTCAGAACTGTGGTAACATGTTCAACATAATCTGTGCTTTATTGTCCCGCACAAACACAGTTTTTGTACCACATGCGGCTTGTTAACACCTGGTCACCCTGTTTCTCAATAGGTATTTATAATAATGAGAGATAATTCATTAAGTCATAAGGAACATAATGATTGACAAAGCATTTGAAATGTGTAATGTGGCCAATAAAATTTGCATGAATTGGTAATTTCCAGCTTTTTTTTTGGACAAACTATGTTGTGGCATCTTTGTTTCTTATCTATCCATTTCTGAACTATCATACACACAGTATTTTGGTCTTTTTAATGAACAACAAATGGACATATTTTTTTAAGACATTTGTTAATGTTGACCTGCAGCCAGGCAGGTAACACCTGTGCATGACTTACAGTAACAGATTTTAAAAAGATTGGAAAGTCCAGTTTGTGCCAGAGTTCTGCTTTAATGATGACACATTTGGAGATCAGATAAGAACAGAAGCAGGTTTGATGTACTCGACACATGGTGTGTACCTCACATGGTTAGATAGCTTCCTCGTACATCGCGGTCGATGCTGCAGACAGGAACAGAGAGGGGAATCCATCAGAAACGTGCAGTTTCTCATAAACAAACAGGTGATTATTGGAGATGATGCTGCATGTTTACGTTCCAGGAATATAAAAAAGAAAATCTCCACCCCATATATACACCGCATGTACAGATGCGGTGTATATATTGGAAGGTCAGGTGAGATAAGAGTTTTTTGTCTTTAGTCAACTTCTGAAAAACAAAACTGAGAACAGCTTTGTGGGTTTCATGCTTTACTATTCAGGGAGACGTGTTTGTCAGGAGGCAAACGTTAAGATGAAATTTGACATTTAACATTTTCTGTGTGCATGCATGCGTGCGTGCGTTTGCCATCTGTGGAGCCAAATAAAGCCCACACATTTCTCTCACCTGAACGCTCAAGACGGAATATGATGTTTTTTATTCTTGATTGTCAGTCGCTTTGCTTTCAGTGATGTACAAATAAACTAATACCCAGATAACTCATTAGTTGAATTTTATTTAGTTGGTTTACAGAAAAGTAACCTGAAACCATTTTAATGGCTGATTTATGAAAATGTATTCAAATAAAAAAAAAATGCTGTTTTTCTGCTTCCCTATGAAAATGTTTGGTGATTTTTGTTATCTCCTTTGATGATCAATTTAGGAATACATGTCAGTATTTATATGGAATAAACAGCTCCTGATTAAGTTACCTTACACATGTGTTTTTTCATGGATGCTGAACGCAAATGTTGATCCTTCTATCCTTCTGTTTTGATGTCAGCCATACTCAGTGAATCTCAAAGGGGGCATAATGAGTTTCTAGCACTCTTCAAAGTCAGGAGAGGACTTATCTTCTGCACAGAGTTCAGCTCTTTATTTCATCATTTGCTCATCATCAGTCTTTGTTTTTCTGTAAGAATACTGCACATTTATTGAGTTATATGCACTTTCATGTACCTGCTGTTTACAGCTGTGTGCAAGATTCAAATTAGTAGTTTTTTTTTTCTTTTAATCTTTGCATTCAAAGGTCACACCCTTCAGCTTTAAATGCCATGCTAACAACATCAGGAAATGCATTCAAACTGCAGAGAGAAAAGTGACATTTCTGACAGCAACAAATGAAAGGTGGTTAATATTTAACACAATTTACTAATTTGCTTAATATAACACTGAGCTAATTTCTGATGCTAACTGACTGAACACAGTCGAATTGTTTGTCAAAAATATATAGTTGTTCGTCTTCTTTGTAATTCCTTCAGTCATATTTAATTCAAGTGTTAAAAAAGTGAAAACCTGTAAATTCAATAGTTGAACACTTAAAGGAACATCAGAACTTTGTCATCATATAGATGGGTCAATTACGCTGTGCCTCAAAAGTTGAAGGTCTAGTTTATAATTCAAAGCACGTCGTCAGTCAAGTATTCAATAAGTTATATGCATCTCAGCTTAGACTTTCAAAGTAAAGACATCAAGGTAAAGATCACAATAAGTAACATAGATGTGATTTTTCTAAATAAAGCTTGCTGTCAAATATGTATCATGTCTGTACGAGGAGCGGCACTTGTAAGCTCTTGTTAAGAGCACACAGCACTCATCATACCATTAAAAAAACTCCTCTCTGACAGGCTGTGGGACAGTGTTCAGAAATGTTCTGAGAGGGATTCCTTCAGCATCATATTTTATATGTTTTAACAAGTTACAGTAGGCCACTAACCTGGCTGCAGTATATGACTTAGAGTGACCACAGATTCTCTCTTTACTTCCCCAAACAAGTTCTGAGGAATAATGGAGTTATACTCCTATAAAAATAAGATAAGATACTTTACAGAGGATAAATTCGGGGGTTGCAACACTAAGACAGACACGTAACACAAAATGTAAAATAATAACAGAATAGGTAAGATGCAAACTAATAAAATAAAATATAAGGTATAAAAAAAGAAATAGTAGAGTGAACTATACAGGACAATTAGGAAATTAAGTGCAGTGAATGTTAAGTTAAACTGAGAAGTGATAATTTAAAGTCACGTGTTATTCATAGCAGCAAGTTAGGTAAACTTAATAAGAAAATACAGTCTCGTGATTAAACATTTTCACTTAAAGTTAAAGGTCCAAGTACTCTTTCTTCGTCTTCTTTATGCTTACAGAAGTAAAAACAAACGCACGAAAGGTATACAGGACTGAACAGCAGCTGGACTTCTGTTGCCCAGGAACTGACGCGTAGGATGGTGAGTAAGCAAAATGCTGGTTTACCACAAACAACGAACATGTGCTGGAAGTTGTTTACTATCCAGAGTTTTTCTGACCGCCTTAAACATTCATTGTTGTGGGCATGGCTGTTTTTAACTGGACAGGATGGTGCAGGTTCATTTACAAGCTGATATCTGTTTTTTATAATGCCACAGTTTAATGCCGACCCACAGCGGCACACCAGCCTGTCTTTGCAACCGCTTATAATGTTGTACAAAAAAATGACTGTCAAACAACGGTTTATGTTGAAAATATGATTTGACCAAATACATACTTTGAAGAATTGTCAGCTCTATTGTCACTACGGTAGATTTTTGAGTAGCAATAGTAACTGCACAGATAATATAGCAGGTTGTCATAATAATGGTTCAAGTCAAACTGTTGCAGCGTTTTTAACAGGGATTACAGTAAAGGAGAATCAGGGTTTTATCATGGTTTAATAATAAAATAAGTAAAATCTGGTGATGGTCCTCTTTTTTTATCATCTGTTTCAGTTATTCCTAAAAATGCATTTTCCAGTTACAATGTACAGACTATTGAATAGATCTACCGGCACAAGCTGAGGCCTGAGTTTTAAGGGGGACCCTAAAGTAAAACTTATCACGTGCCCCCCACAAAAACACTAAACACAGCCAAAAATCATCACCACTGCAAGTCTTTCTCTTCTGTAGAAGGGCTAAGGGGGCTAAGACATGTATGTGCCCAGGGATCTATTGAATAACAAGTAGGACTCTTGGCTCAATCAACAAATACTGATAAATGATTGAATAAATTATTGAAGTCATGGTGCGATTGTACCTTCTTCCAAACATGAAATAATCAGCAATTTTCTCAATTATGTAACCTTTGTTTGTAAAGGTTTTAAAGGTACAAAAGATTAGTTTTCAGCTATTGTTGTCAGAGTAGAAGTAATGACATATAATGGTACAAACTTTAATAATAAGAGACGACGGCTGCACTGATGTTAATCCATGAATAGTTGATTTATGGTTGTGTTATAGCAGTAGAAGGATCCATATTTTTAAGTTGTTTTTATATTTAAAATCATTTCTCACAAAATCATCTGCTATAAAAATTACAAACAGGAGATGTAAAAGTTTAATCATTTTTATGTATGACTTCAAAGCGTATTTTTTGAACACTTAATTTAGCATCGTAATGTATTGTACATTATTTACTTGTACATGTGTTAGGTAAAACACTTTTAATTGCCTTTGTGTAAAATAGTTCCTTTCTTTCCTCGCACATCTTCAGACTCTGTGACACTGGAGAGAATTTTGTCGGAATCATTCAAAATGCTTGGAAATGACGAATCACAGCAGCAACAAAAGTAAAAATTAAAAAGTGCACTCAACAAATACAGTAAGTAATCTCAGTCAAGGTGACCCATGGAGAAAACACTAGTGACACACTTTCTTTGAAAATGACAAGATACATGTAAAAGTGTGTGTTGAGACAAAGAGACAATGTGGGTGTCTGAGTGTTTACCTGCGTGACACAGTATGAGGTGTGTGTGTGTGTGTGTGTGTGTGTGTGTGTGTGTGTGTGTGTGTGTGTGTGTGTGTGTGTTCTGTGAGTGGGTCAAAATGACAAAATGATAATAATCTCTCATTTCCATAGCCGACATGCTTCATGGCAGAATCCTTCCCTGATTTCTGTATGAAGCTTCACAACAGCAGCGAGTAGACACAAACACTTGGTTTCACTGGACAGGAAGACCTCCCTTTACAAATAATCTGTGCTTTAATTTAATAAAACTACATTCAATTAAAGTCATCCACACTCCCACATGTTTTCCAATTTAGCAGTTAGTAGTGACGTAGATATTTTAGGACAGCTCTATCTCAGTTGGATGTAAACAGTAGGATGTTGCTGTGTTGTTAACGCTGCTATTGATTCAACATCCTCTTGCATGGAGGCCTTACATAACAAACTCAATACCAATGTGTCAGCATGCACGACAGATGCAGGGAGGTTATTTTAGTGCAATTTCTCTTGTCATAAGAAACTCAGAAATACTGTACCATGAATGAGCCAATGCAGATTTGAAAATGATTACAAACAAAAGCTGTACGTTTATTATCAGATGTTAAAATCCTATGATGTTCATATTTTCAGGCTTACTTGCACGCACACGTAATTGTTATGGGGGGGGGGGGGGGGGGGTTGCAACATGTGACATTCATTTCCCATAATTCAGTCTGGTACACAGCACTTGGTGAGATTTTAAACCAAAGGGGTATGTTCTGCGATAGTTAACGTGTAGACGATACGTGTTCCAAAATTGGACCTCAGAGGGTTACAGTTTACGACTTCATGGTTGTTTGGGGTTTTTTTCCCGCAATATTAACAAGAAACATCTCAACATATTCAACTCAGTGTGTCAAACTAACTCTTGTTATCTTTTACAACATGCAGCAAAGCACAGCAGTTCATTTCACATTTTGAATGAACACATGCAACAAAAACACTTCATACACATGCTGGGGTTACAGGTACAGTAATACTCATACTTAGCTAATAGATAAATGACTGTCCTGATTACAAACAAAGCTTGTTGTGAAGAAAGGGAGTCTAAAGTCCGGGTCAATACTTTATAAACAGGGATGTGTCTACGCAACTGAGTCTCCGTCAGGACATAATACAGGATACATAACAAAGGATTTTTATACTCCATCGGAGTGCCCCGGACATTCAGTTCAGACTCCCTTTCTTCACAACAAACTGTTTGTAATCAGCACAGTCATTTATTTTTTTTTAGCAGCACATACTTTTGTCTTTAAGAATGTACAACGTCCCCCACCAAGGTTTTGTGCTTTGTTGTGTTGTAGGTTTTTTTGATTATAGGTTTGTCAGAAGGGTCAAAACTACAAGCCAAATTCTCAAGATGTTTCACGATGAAATGACAATTCATGGACTGAAGAAGAAACCATTACATTTCAGAGTGAATGCTTGTTCAATTCACAAACGAGCAGTAGCAGCAGATTCCACTTGTAATATTGTAGTTATTATTTTAGTGGCAACTGTTTTGATATCCAGCTGACTTAACAACATTATTAGTCTATCTTTTATATTAGTTCACGTGTGCACGTTAAACATGTTGATGATGAACATCACTACTTCAGCAAGGAACAATCGATCAAAAAGAGTCAGTAACAACAAGGTTCGAGAGCCGACTGTCAGCTTGTTTTTGAAGCTGATACTCAGCCTTGAAACTCAGCCTTGAAACTCAGCCTTGAAGTTTTTGGAAAAGAGTTTCAAAAAAATAAAAATAAAAGCTTGAATGCCTGTTGGTTACACTGTTCATGAAAACTGTTAAAGAGACAGCGAGAGTGAGGGGAATGATACCTGTTGGTGGTGTTACATTATCTATTATTCTATAAGTGTCACTGTTTGAAAAGTCACTTCAACAATAACACACTTTTTTAAAAGCCTTTAACTCACCAGGAAATGTTTAGAGATCATAAAACATAGTATAGGAGACATGTTAATATCCCCATGGTATTGAATACTTACGATAATATCAAGGTTTTTTTTATCAGTAACTGATTGAAGGCAGGCCATATTTGAATATTAAATTAAAGCAGAGCGTCTGCTCACCACAACACTATCAAAGGCAAGCTTTGATGCCCACGATGCTTTAGACGCAGGTGTCACTTCAACCTTATTTACCGTTTGAACTGAAGTATCATGTTTACTGAACAGTTTCACTGTGTGCGTATCTCCTATCAGATAAAAGAGGATTTTAGTCTGTGACGCAAATGCTACAGTTACAGTCAGGAGTCCCTGGAGATTTTCTTTATCCACAACACTGTAAAACAGATAGAAAAAAAATAAAGACGGGATTCATTCGATAGCACTTTTCACTACAAGTGTTATACAACCACCAGTGCTCTTTGCTTAAAAAATTAAGTCCCCAAATATACAACCTAAAGCAACGTTTTTTTGGTCTTTTTAAAAATGTATACCAGTTGAGCTAAAACTGATGCCGCCTGAAGTGGACCTGCATTTGTTCTTCTCATTCTTATTCTAGGAAATACATTCAGTTTCTCTTCAAACTCTCTTGATTTCACTTCATGGTCACTGTGGACCCTGACGTTTGTCATAGATGTTTGTTTTTATAAGAATTTAGAAGAGTTTACATTAGAACAAACGTCAACAAAGAAAACAAATGTCCACCTACAATATAAAAGGAGCAAAAAGTAAAATCCACACCTCTGTCACTCTAATGAAGGGAGGATTAAAGCAGCACTGTTAGATTTTAAAGGGGTTTAGCTACAAGTGCTTAATCAACTGGTTACAGAGTTTTACAATATTAAGTTCCTGTGGATGATTTAGTGATCACACAGTCACAATCACCACTGTGTTCACACATCCTTAAAGTCTTTTGTTTTCAGTTTCTGCAAATCACGTTTTGTTCTTCGTGAAGTCTTTCAGCTGAGTTCTTTAAATAAACAGATTTGTCGAAAGAGGTTTGGGGACTTACTGTACCATGATATTTATCCTTACATTGTAAATAATACACAGCACCTTACATACAGAGTGAGAACATTTCATCTATTTTATTTGTAAAACTATAACATTGACATTTTCCCCAAACAATGAAAGTTTGTATTTTTTTTTAACCTCCTTACTTTTTTTTCCTAACACCAAACACTTACAGTACATTTCTGTGTTTTCCGTCTCTCAGTTAAGTAACTATAACTTTGTCTTATGTTGGATGAGTATAGCTTCTATTTGAACTTTTCTAAGATTAGATTTTTTTAAAAGCTGACTTAAAGTGAGAGACAGCAGCGGGCTGAATATTATCTTCTTCATGACCGCAGGTGACTCAGAAACACAAACACACACTCACACAAGAAGAAAGATGTGAAACTTTAAATATTTAAAGTTCAAAGAAATTGAAAATTCAAAGGGTGCTGTTGTTTTCACAGTCAGATGTGTTTCTGAAGCTGCTTTAGGATTTAATACCAAATGTCTCTTGAATTCAGAGGCATGACTCAGAGGATGAAAAAAAGCATTAAGCTGCCCTGAAGAAGGATCTAAATGTGGCTGTAAATTATCACACACAAAAATAACACAAATGATTTATCTCTGAGTCCGTTTAGCCCATGTTCATTAAATTGATGAATTTATCACTTCATGTCATCTGAAAAAATAAAAACAGTAATTTAGCACATTTGAGAAATAAAATTAGTATTTTATTCTTTTTGTATTTATCTCATTAAAACACCATCTAAAACGTTTACACTTTAAAAAACAATTAAATTAAATGATGTTTCTGCTTGAGTGTGACGTGCCATCATTTCTTGTGTTAGTAGAGAATAGTGTGATAAGGAAAAAGGACGCCGAATTTTAAGAGGTCTGTCTTCTTATCACACGGGAAGCTTGAGTGACATTACTTTCAGCTTCTTGTTGATATCTGTGTTTCCAGTGAAAGCATGGCCTCGGCCTTACTCGTCAATGACACGAACAAATCATTTCATGTCCTGAAAGGAAAGTCGTCACAACTTGTTATCTTAAATATTTTGTATGTATCGTTATTGTAGGCAAAGAAAAAGAAAAACAACACTCTATGCCTATGTGAAGGCTTATTAATAATTTTAAGTAGCCTCGATGTGTGGACTCCCGCGAACCCGAACCGGAGGCGGCATGTATCGGTGTTAATGACGGACAGACGTTTTATTGTGTTTTAATAACAAGCCTATTACAAAGTCCAATCGATGATTAGCATTAGTACATTACATGTTGGATAATACGGTGCTCTGTATCGCTATAATAGGACTATAATATGAAGTGAAATGATGGCTCAGGGACAAGAGGGTCAATAAACTAAATAGTACTGAAAATCATTCACGATGAAGAGGAGGACAGCTGTGAAGAACAGATAGGTCTCGAGCTGACGGGCTGACAGTAAAGGCTATAATAAAGGTTACTTTGAATTCACCGGCATTTCGTGTTTGTGCAGCAGCTCAGTCAGGATATTCTGCAGGCCGTCTGCTCTCATCAAAATGGAAATCTAAAACTCTATAAAAACGCATCGGCTACAGAAATCTAAAAATAGCTATCATAGTAGGCTGTGTTGATATAGCCAATCACACTGATCAAAAAAATGAGGTTATGACTAATCATGAGTCACGTAGGCTATCAGCAATTCATATCCAGCAGCTTTGCAAAATAAGACATTTTTAGTCTTCAATCATAGAGCCAACTTTAAATAGCCTGTTGAAGTTAAGTTTCCTTTTTTTAAAATTTCGATTTCAAGGAAACCCCTCAAGTGATGACTTGTTAAAGTGAATGAGACGGCCTTTATTGGTTTATTTACAGCCTATGTTGGCAGCAAGTTAGAAAATAACCATAGCCCAGGCCACTTAAAAAAATAAATAAAAGTATTACTGTCTCTAAAGTAGCCTGAAAAGAAAGACAGTCAAGACTTAGCCCTATACCCTACATCTACTGTTATTTGATGGTTTGCTACTATTGTAGCCTAAAATAAAAGAAAGTGACATGTACTATGATGCAGCCTATAGTGAAAATTGAATTTCAGATATTTAAGAGGCTATCGATTTTTTTTCCCGCTTTTTATAAAAATCCACCGACCTTGAAATCCTGCGAAAGGGACAAAAGAAAATAGCCCAGTCTCAACAGCCTATACACTCAGGAGGACGTGATGTCTTTGGTGAATATGTCAAGGCCAACTATTAGGCTAGACATAGGTCTATGCCCCATTAAATATGCTATTGAGCAGTGTAAAATTAATTTCAAAATAATACGTAGGCTACACTGTTTAGAACCGAAATAAAAGTTATTATTTGTGTTTTTCGGTGTGGTTATTTCTAAGTGAAACGGGTTTTTTTTGTTTTGACAAATGCCCGCTGTAACCCTCAACACTTCGGTTGACAGATAAATCCGAGTACAGTCTGTCTCTTGAAACATGATAACATATGTTCAACCTTCGCTGGTTTAAGTTCACTTTCGCGTTAGATCGAAATGTTAACAAAAACGTAAAAATAAATAAATAACTTTTTACAGGTGAAGCAAATGATCGCTCAGAGAAAAACACCATTGCACCAGGCTTCTAGATATGGAGCGGAGTCGCCCTCTAGTGGACGAAACAATGGACTACACCAGCTTGTGGTTATCTCCATCATTTCCTTCTATTTAATTTTATTCACACAGGGCCTGCTCAGACCCCACCTCAGTGTCAAGGAAGTGTGGAGAACAGGAACGCCAGGAATACAAAGGACCAATCCTCCCTGCAAATGACCCCATATGCTCTTTTGTAAAGTGTCTCAATATAACACTTGTTATGAATTGGCACCAGACAACTAAGGATTGTTTGATTGATGTACCACACAAGTATCATGGTTTTGCTTCACTGTCAGTCACTCTGTCTGGTTTCTTTACCACCTAATGTTGAGATGTTCAGGTACAGTCAGGTAAACTCTGTGAGACAACGAATGAAGAGGAAACACAGTCCAGCACTACCAGGAAACAATCAGGATATGATAACAACATGCTACACACAGATAAAAAATCCGTATCATTCCTCTACTGTAATTTATGATCATGTAAAGCTTCCCTCCCAGCATACTGGGTCAGTCATCATATATTCCTCAATAAAAAAAGAACTCTATTACAAGTGCATTTGAAATGTGACTCAAGTGGAAGCAACAAAGATATTCACTTGACAATAATATGTGATGAATCCTCACCTTATATAAGTTACAACATAATAGTTGGATTCTCCTCTCTTGATTATCAATGACCAGTTTTAAAAATATTTTCACTTAATTAAGTCTCAAAAAAAGTATTGATGAATGAACAGAGCTTTATGCATTGTGAAATCAGCAAGTTTATCTAAATGAATGAATGCAAAGGTAACACAACATTCATCTTCATTTCACAACAAACAAAGCAGAATGAAAAAAAACCGCTAAATATGACACAAGGCCACTAGAGGCTGATAGTCATCTACATGAGGGTTGCTTGTTAAGCGTTCCGCGTTTAAAATTCAAGTACAGCTATAACTCAGAAGCGTATTTATAATTCGACACAAAGCACATGAAGGTTTGCTGCGAGTCCAAACCTTGGTAATTTCCGGATTTCTATGAGCACAATGACAGTCATTTTCCAATAGAGGTCATGGCCTTAAAATGGGTTTTAGCAAATACGTTATGAAGATTATATAAGATTCTGAAACATCTTTGACTCAGTGATTTTTTTTTTTTTTTTTTTACAACCCCCCCGAGTAATAAGCAGAGTGATGGTTGTGGCGCTCTCAGTCATTTACTGTATCTCAGAGCGTATGTTTGTGATGAGTAAAGCTGCAACAGAACCCTCACACCCATGCACACCCACACAACTTCACTGACCTACTACTGTTTTCACTTTGATTCAATGTTCAGCTGTGACATTTATTGATCTTAAACCTTAGCAACCGCATTCACACACTCTCACACAGCTCTACAACACAGAGAAAATCATCATGTGTGTTATGTCAGACCACCAATGAAGTTTATCACATTATGTCATTTTCATTCATTTATTTAAATCTGAATAGAATCTATGAAACAGCAACACAATTACCAAGACTCTTCTGACAATCACTTGTTGTAAATCCAACTGTTGGTTAAGAAACGTCCCACCACTGACTCATGAATTTCTTCTGTGACTAGGCATTTTGACAGCAATGTCATGGTTTCACACAGAAAAGCCAAAACCAGTCTGATTAAAACCAGTACTAACTAATCATATATGCACTATAAGTCATTCTGGCATGTTGCTCATCGCTCTCTTGTTTTCTTCTTCATATTGAGGCTTGTTTTCTTGTTCCTTGTGATAAGCAGTTATGGTAAAGTGTACACAGTGTAAAAGTTACTCACTTTGAAAGAAGATTAGCCTCAAAGAGATAATCATTTCCACTCTACATAGCTTTGGATCTTTTCAAAGACAATTACTTTGTTAACATGGGTAGTTTTACCCCCTGCATTATACTTTCTTAAGTAGGAACTAACACATGGATAAAAAATAATGTAGTGTGACAACACATGTTCTTCCATAGTTACAGTTTTTGTTATTTTGAGTTAATGTGCTTACATTGATCCTTTAGGGCCGAATACATAGAGTGTAAATACAGTCTAAAGTTAAGCGAGAAATGCTTTATCCTCTGAACCCTTTTGGTTGCCATCTTGGCTAGGTAGCAGAAGAAGAGTTGTCAGAGCAGATGGCCACATAGTGTTTCTTTAAATTAATTGAATAAACTAGAGTTAAAGTCCAGCGAGCAATCAAGCTGATTGTTATTTCATCACGGTGTAATGTTAGTGATAATGCACAGCTTAGTCTTTGATGAACGGTTGAGTTAGATTTGAAATTAAACTCTCCTGCAAAAATTCACTTACAACATTATGCAGTTGAGAACATGATGTACAGAATGTACTACATAAGGCAACTGTGTTCAGACTATTAAACTCCCTCTTTTGATCATGTATGTCTTTACAACAGGGATCAAAACGCAAGGGGAGTGTAGACCAAAAAAACTGTACATTCAGTATTGAATCTTCTTTGCTTCTTGAATTATGAAAAAGAAGAAAGTAATTTTCTTGACCTTTGAAACAGAACAGATACTAAAAGAAAGTCAGTGTAGAGAGAGTTAGCTTAATTTAGTACCCAATGACTAAAATTAAATTTTAAGTCATTATAATTTAAGTTCGTTTTAAAAGCATCTGAAGAGGCCTTTTGTTAATGTTTTTTTTGGATTTAAGCGGGAAAAACTGACATTTTAAATCATTTATAATACATTGCAGGTTTAGTTTTAGCATGTGTTATTATATCATGTAGTGTTACCTTGAGTCCAATTTATCAGCCTGTAATATCATTACAGAAGTGTAAAACAACAGTCTCATTTACGCACACATAGCTAACTATCAGCTGGTTACTGGTTAACCTGCCATGTAAAATGATCATCATCTTCAGTTTAGTTTACTCGGGGCTCTGTCACATTCAGGACAGCTACATCAGATAGGGTTGTAGGTTGTTTTTTTTCGATATATGGGGGTTGGAGTGTGTTTGGTGCTTCTCTACCCAGCAACAGAGAGCTGAGTCATCTCTGTCATAGCCCTCCCCCGCATGCCCACGCTGCACTGCTCTCGGTCTCTCAGTAGTGGAGATGCATGGACATGATACCAAAACTAACTGCATCACTTCACCCAGACCCACGGAAGACAAAAACGCACTTTTTACCGTAAATAAGGGACAGAACCTTGACGGAATAGGGCTGACATACGCGGTTGAGTGTAGGTAGCCTCTTCTGACAAAATACAGAAACCGATACGACTTACATAACATTATGAAGAATGTCTGAGATGAAAGGAGAAAGAAAGAGACAAGAGCGAGAAAGAATTAATTAAAAGATCATTCATTACACAAAATACCTCCTTCTTTGTCTTCAACCTTTGTTTTCTATCTCTTAAAACCAAGCATCAAACTCGGGTTTGAGGTTCTTTATCAACTCTGACCTGTATGAAGGTCAAGATTAGCCTTCCTGCTGTAAAGATATGATGTGGACAAGAAAATATTCAAACTAAACTATACTTTTTACATCTACAAAAACATGACGATCTGAGAGACATTGAATTCAACATGTGAATGTCGCTGAGTTTCTGTACACAAGTAGATCAGATGTTGCTGTTTTCTTATACCTATCAATGAAAACCTCTTAAAGGCCTATAAACAGATCTGCACTGTGAATTGACTACAGTTACGAGTTACAAACCGCTAAGTAAGCTAACGGTTTTTAAACCAATTAATGGCTGAATGCCAATGTTATCTTTTGTCAGGTATAGTTTATGGCTTATCAAATATATAGTTTATAGGCCACCTGAAATAAATCCAGGGTTCCCTAAATTAGTGATCAATCTACATTGGAATGATTATGGTGTGTCAGATAACCTCAATTTATAGTTATTACAGTCATCAAACCAGCAGAATAACATAATCAGAATCAGCATCTGAATAAGCCTTATTTGCTAGGGACGCTCACACATACAAGTAATTTGACTTCGGGGAACTATGCTCTCTATATAGAGATTATTAAGGTATTTGAGTTTACCACCCTGAGCATTACACCAGAAGAAATGGCAACATTTGGATGATGGTATAAACCATATTGACAGTGCATTTAACCTCACCCTGGTCTCAGGAGAATGCATCATTGTAGCCAGTCCAATGCTTAATCTCATGGTGAGTAATATCTGATGTCATGTAGCATTTTTACTTTGCTGTGAATGGGACACTAATCCAGTGATGGTGAGATTTTGTTGGCCAACCCAGAGTGGGAAAATGTAGCCTACAATAAGGTTAAATTTAATCAACTTCATATACACTATGTACACTTTGACAAGAGCCAAAAGTTACGGAAGCTTAAGAAGAACTGGCTTCCTGGTGAGTTCCGAGAACAGAGGATGAACTCAGCACAGACACACTATGGGCTTCACACCACAAAACATAGATGACCACTGTGTCCAAATATAGTCCTATTAAGAGTTTCCTATTTTGTATCGTCTTATCTGAATGTCTTAAAAAAAAAAAACATTATACACTAGTGGACTCTGTGTACCTGAAAATGTTTGGTGAAAGTAGTGTAGCCTATAGTTCTACAAATCCAGTGCTAAATACTGAGCTATAACACAGACAACGTAAATTAACTGCACAGAAAAAAAAGCGTCAAGCACTATTTAATTTTTTTCTCAAATAACCCCCCTATACTCGTCTCTTTATAGCACACTGGGATCACTGACTCAGTGAGTTATTTCAGAACCAACCAGGGTGTGATGCTAGCAAGTTTTCAGCTAACATCTCAGCTGTTTTGTACAAATAAGCTTACATAGCATTTACAGTAGAGTCTGCTAAGATTTCTGTTTGTACAAACAGAAACTATGGAGTAAAACAATAAAGGTGTCCAGCTGGCTTATGAGTCTGTAGGTCAATGATGCACGTTTGGGTGCAAAACGCTTGGCTAGTTCAAAACCCTGTTCCTTCATGCACAAAACAGCATTGTCTTTGACCTGTCAAAATATGTGCAGCTGTATCCGATAAACCATTTCTGCCTATGTAACTCACAAACAGCTTTCATTGAATGATTGATAAAACCAACTTGGGGAAGGTTACCAACCATTTCTCATACGTCATTGGAAGTGATGGTTCCAAGGCAGTATTAGCTAGTTGGGAGTTACGGGAAAGCAAAAGATCAGCCAAGATCAGATGTCAATCAGACACATATATCCTAATCTGCTGTTTGTTCAGGAACACAGATAAACAGCAAACAAGGACCAATATGGCTGCCATAGGATGAAAATATTGCGTGAACACCTATGAATTTTTTTTTGAAAAAATACATACCTAAAGCCAATACCTTTTTCGTGAAAGTTATAATTTTATAAAAGACAACATATTTTATAGTTTCGTGCCAAATACATCCCGACTAGACTACACAAGTAAACTGCAGAATTAGGACCTCAAAGAAGTATGACACTAATCAAAGCTTTTAAAACAGATTAAAAGTCTGAATCTGGAGAGCAGTTCAGTGCATGTTATTCGCTCATGTTATGTGTTCATAGAGATCTTCTATGAAGTGCGTCAATATAGATTGTGAAACTCCCACTAACGTCACTGAAACACACATTCCATTTCACCAATTAAACAATATGATTAAGGTTCTTCTGGGCTCTTTACTCAATTGTTTCATCTTAAAGCTGCTGTAATATCACCTTTCATTATAAGACCGTCACTTTCACTTTAGTCCTTCACATGTGCGGTCAATGTGTCACACCATGATTACATGACTAAGTTTGGAGAAGCGGCTACTTGCCAAGTGCCAAATATAGCAGATATCTTAGCATCCTTAGAGGTTGCCATCAACTTAACACCCATAGCTGCAGAGCAACAAACAAACAAAACATTGACTTATGGGACATTTCCTGATTATGTTTTTTTTGTTTTGTTTTTTACAAAAAGGGGATTTTTCTGTTGCTTTATGAAAACTTGTCGAAAAGATATAAAAAATATTCAGAGAAACATCAAATATAGCCATTCAGAACCTCAAAAAGTCAAATCCACCAAAGTTCAGAAACAATCGTAAGACTTTCCATCTAGGTCTTGAAAGCTTCATGCTATTTTATCGTGTTTTATCTTTACTCTGACAAATGGATCACTTAAAATAAACATAAATTAAAATACATTTTAATTAGGGTTTGCTAAAACTTCACCATGAGAAATGCTGATCTAGAACGACAGAGATTTTTTCCCTCACCAGCCCAAACTTTCAAATTCAAAAGAAGAGAGTCCCCCAGACATGCATTCATTAAAGCAACACGGCAAATACGTAGACAAATAGATGTCCAGCTTGTCTTTACTCACCAGTTTGTGTCCTGATCCCCCTCTTCATCAGAAGGTCTTGACTGAAAAGTGAAAACTAAAACGAGAGAGGAAAAAGAAGAGAGAAGGAATGTTTTAATCAGACTGAAGGAGGACAGTTATCTTCCCACACACAATCCTGAGTGTGTTGCTCACACAGAACACAGACAAACCTATGGACCTCTAAAGGTCAAGGATAAATCAGGATAAAAGAAATGGGGGAAAAAAAAGATTGAGAGAAAGGCAGAAGGACATCAAATGAAAGGAGCAGAAAAGGAAAGAGGAATGTAGAAAATGCAGAAAGAAAAGCAGATGATAGAATGAGAGGCGAGAGCAAAGAGAGAATGAAAGGCATGGCTTGGCTGAGTCATCGGTAACCACCACTTCCTCCAAAAAGCTCTAAACTAATGAGTGGCCAACTTTCTCAAAGCAAGCGCAAACACACACTAAGAGACCTACACAATTACACATAAGGAAAAATACACAAGAATCTCATGCTTAAACTGAAATCTTTTTTTTTTTTTCATTCCAGCTTTAATCTGCTCACAAAATGTTTCCTGTGTGTTTGAGTATGTGTTTGTTTCAGAGAAAGTCTGAGATATCGACCCATGAACTGACCTCATTGTGTGTGTCATGAGAAACAGCCCAGCCCCCTGCTAAATTAGTTGCGTTTCTATTTTCCCAGAAGCACAGTTTTTGCTTCTTTCTTTTTTTTTAATCCAAAAAAGAGTTGATCACTCAGCTCTACACTCAAACATCATGTTGGGGGACTCTCTATGTATCGGGCCTTGCCTAAAAGAATAGTTGATTTTTTTCAGACTGAAACTAACAGACTATTGTGCATATTGATGTGTTAAAGTGAACAACAATAATGCCATTTTATTTCCCTTCTTTGTGACCCTGTCTAGGTTTTGCACAAAACCTTGGTTTAAGCCATTAGGGGATGTAGTTCCTTTTTAGTGTGCAAATCAGTGCGTTAGACACATCACTTGGCCTGACCTGCACTTTCAGTGCCATTTAAGTTACTATTATCTGACATATCGTTATACATATGACACAGCAGCCGTAGTGTGACACCTTAAAAACGTACCTATTGTGTCATCTTGAAAATCGTGTATGATATTCATGCTTATTGTACAGTCAGATGTTACCGTAAAGAAACTCAATCTGATACAGTTTGCAGTGTCTATGTATTGGCCCACCTATCATACCATACAAAATGGAACCACAGATTTTAGTGTTACTCTGCATATTCATGTTAGACATCATCCTGTCTCTCGGGTGACTGTGCTAAAAATGAGTTTCTGCCTCTCCAGCTCTGTTTCTCATCCGGAGGAAGTCATGGGAATTTGGTAAATACAAACATCCTCCTCTGCAGTTCCCACACTTTCCAGGAGTGACACACACACACATAAACACACATAAGGGTAATTACACACAATGGACACACAGTAGAGCAAAGTACAGACGTGGAAATGATCTTTCATATTATGTGTAGTCAGTCATATTGGCAGTGATAAGCATGGAGACCACACAGTGAGCATTGTATCGAATGCTAATGAACAGGACAAAATGGTTCTACAAGGTTACTTGTGCTCTGCTGACCGTATTGTGTCAGTCTTGTGATAGACCATCAAGTCCTTTCAGCCTTAGGCTATAGTATTTTTTTTTAAGTTAATTAACTGTAAATAAAAACTTAAAAAGTAATTTAATGTCAATTTAAATGGAGGAACATAACTTCCTCTAATCAGATGACACAAACTTTTGAGTGCACAAGTTACTCTTTTAAAGTCCCCTTGAAACGGGACTTTGGCTAACTGCAGTGTTGTGAAGAATTCCCAATTGAAACATCACATGATAGGACATGTAACATAGGTAGGAATTTGATTGGACTGATTGGACAGGAAGAGAAAGTGATTTTGGTGTAAAATACTCAGATATGTATGTATTTTAATATGTTAGGCCGCTAAATTAAGATTTCATACAGAAATGCTGGATAAAAACCAAGAAAATGTATATTTCATTCCAAGGCTCTGCAGAGTGCTGCGTTAAGCATTATATGCTAACATGCTCATACTGCTATGATGCAGGTATAATGTTTGCCACTGACAGCATGCTGACATTTGCTAGTTAGCTCTTGAAATAATGCCATCTGTATATTCAAATAAAATGACAGAGTCAGAGAAGTGCTGTCTCAGCAATGAGCTCTTTGTGGGAGGATTGGAGGGAGGTTTAGTCAACACATGAGTCAAATTGATTACACATAACACATCTTCTTAAAATGAATTGTACTCTGCTCTATCTGTTCTTATGGGGGGAAAAAAACTAAGAAAAGTTCATTGTGTGTTATATGCCTTTATCTCATTATTGTACTATAGTTTATCTGAGATATATTGGTTGAACTCACTTAACCAAAAAAGAAACAAGACATCTGGCTTACATCAACATTTAAAGAATCCTGTGCTGGTACATAAAACAGACACAAAAAAAGTCTTCTTTAAATAGGAAGCTAGAGCCCTTTAAGGCTCACAGAGGAATGTTCCTCCTCAAACCCCATATAATTACTTTTCCTACAGAGTCATTACTTATGGCTGGAGGAAAGTCTGTCAGCCTCTGTATCTTCAGAGAACGCTTGTCACAGTGTTATTTTACTTCTGGAAGTACACAACATTTGATCTGACAGAGGGCAGTGGTTGGTTAAGTTTTAAACCTGTGCCTCAGGATGTATTTTATGTGAATATGCTCCTTTGAAAAGGTGACTTTAAGTGTTTCAGTTGTATTGCAGTCACAAAAAACAAAAACAATATTGTTTATTGTTTTACTTTCTATGTTTTAGTAGTTGTCAAATATAGTTGGCCACATGAATTTGAAGCTAAACGCCAGTATATAGATGTTTATTAGAGGGAATGTCAGTTTGTGTTATTTGATAATCTACAGTATGTCGCTTAATTACACATAAAATAAAGTTTTTGAAGTGATATCTTAATTCAAAGTATGCCTATGTTAAGCCTTCATTAAGCACAGAATAAGAGCTTCCGTTTAAGATAAGTGATGAAGGCCTACTGATGGTATCTTAGTTATTTTTTTATGTGGGCAAAACAAGAGTTTATATTTGATAACACAGTAAACTGAAGTGATGAAGTAATTGAAATTATAAAAATAAAGACTCACTAAATACTAAAAGAAGCCAGTTATCTGAAGAGAACCAGACCATGACCATTCAAGGAGATTGGTCTTTCACTCTTCTCGTCTTGATTGCTTAACTTCAGATGAAGTAAAAAAAAAAAAAAAAAAAAAAAGCTATAACTCATTTGTTATTGCTAAAAAGGCCAGCGACTGTTGTCTATATTTGTGTTCATACATAGCACATTGTTCCCTATGGACATTTATATAAAGGCATAATTATAGACATTTAGTTTCACTTTCAGTTGGGACCTCAATTAGGTAGTGTGCCATGTGCTCCCACATGTTTCTGAGTTGTGAATGTCTGCTGACCTCTACTTTTCAGCATGTTGTCTGTGCATTCAGCTAATGTAAGTCACTCGTTCATTTCATATTTTAGTGTTGCTTGATTGTTTGCTAAATGTATGTTGTAAATACTACTTGTACCAGTTTACATTGACATACAAGCTAGTGCTGATTGTATATGCCTCTGTATTGCATACAATGATTGTTTCTGTTATGATTCATATGTCATTGGTATTCATTTGTATCTCTACTTCAAAAACCACACATGTAACAGCACAAGTTAAGCTATGAGAGGAGGAATGTGACTATCTCTACTCATTAAACTGCTTTAAGTGAAGGACAATTTTCTCGTGCTCTTACCGGACATGCTGTAGTGGGTGCCAAAGTAACTCAACGTAACAAATCTAATACCTAACTTCATTTTTTTTGTGATCAAAGACGTTAAAACCATTTGGTTCGGATGCTTCAGCCTCTGATTGAGGCAACACCATGGTCTATTTTAGGATACTTTAGGTGTGCTTAGCTTAGGTGTGTAGTTCGAGTTAAGTGTTTAATGCTCCCAATAAAAGCCACATTTTAACAAACAGCAATAAATATTGGATTCGATATTTATTCATTTCAATAATATTTATCAACATGTGTTTCAAACCACAAAGTAATTTCTTTCAGGAAAAGGACATTGTGCATGTCATCTCATTTTCATTTAGTTGCCAGCATCATGCACGTGTTAACCTGCCTCTCACAGATCAGCCATACCAGTGGTAAAGTAATTACAGTAAGCTTGCTTACATTACAATGCCATTTTCAAGACCCTTATTATTGATTGTTACTTGACAACTAAAAAGCATAGACATTATTATTTCTTCAATTGATTCAAAATGATAGACAGAAAATGTAATTCAGAACTTTTCAATATTGATATTTCAGGGGTGCTTAAATAACATGTGAGGGTGCTTCAGCAACCGTAAAAGGGTCTTAAATCAAGTATGGGCATCATCGTGGATGTGTTGAGTCACCAGACGCTGTCTCATCACTCTGTGGGGGGTCCCACTGACTCAGCAGGTGACGGGGTCCCAACACTGACCTCCATTCAGGCTGTTTGCCACTGGGAAACATCATTTTAAATTCATTTTATATGTAGGGCTTAAACACATTAAGTCCTTAGGCTATAAGATATTATACTGTGAGATCAAAGAAAACATCAAACTGTTTTATGTTTTCAGTGTGATTTCAGTAAGTTTTCTTCATATGAGTTGAAATACAACACTAAGAAAACTGATGATAAATAAGTGTAAAAGCTGTAAATGTATCCTGCTAAAAATCTAAAGGCAATATAAAGTTTTACGTTAGCCCCCTGAACGGAGAACATCTGGAACATCCAGACCCCTCTTCATTATTTAGCTACAATATGGTAATGTCAAAGTGTACAACCACAGTGCAAAAAAAACAAACAAAATGCATTTCAACTAGTAGAGTCTTTTCCATTGCCTCAAAGCCACACTACCTACACTGTCCTCTGAACTTAAAAGTTTACTGGCAATGAATGGCTGCTGTGTGGAACAAATTGATGTTTTATACCATGGAAACTCTGTTGGCAGGAGAACTTGGATATTTCACCATTAAAGAACCAGCACCCACACACAGCCATTTAGTGAGTCCCTCTTTTAGTAAGTGTGACAGTATATTTATTAATCATGCACATAAAGGGAGGTGAACAATAGAGGACACAACAGAAACATAAGAAGTCATTTCACATGTCAAGTTGTCAAATAACGTTTGTAGTGCTGGGCAGGGTCAGAATACATGAGAGCCCTATAATGTGTGGATTTTCTACTTATTTGAATGTATGAAAGGTGATAGAAAAGGTTGATTCCTTCACACATATTCCTAATTGTTTTCTCCCTGTCTGTCTCTCTTTGTCTTCTCCTCGTCTTTCTTTTGTCATCTCCCTTTCTTCTCCCATTCAGTTTGGACGGATGGTTGCTCACCAACGACTCTGGTTCTACTCAAGACTTCGTCCTGTTAAAAGAATGTTTTTGCCAGACACTTTTGCCATGAGCTTGTTTGATATTGAGTAAAATTAAATAAAGAATACAGTCTCGACCTTCTCTTTATTGAAGTGTCATGAAAGTACGTATGCAGTATGTACAGACAGACAGACAGACAGACAGACTAACCAAAAGAGCAGTGGATCAGTTTGTTTAAACCATTTGTAGAAACTTTAAAAAAAAAAAAAAGGGACTATTAAAAGTAGAAAACTATTACTTACTATGTAATGTAAGAATTAAATATTAATAACAATCTAAACCAACCAGCTACAGCATTGAATGACCATCAAGACACTAAGTCTCAACAAAAATGTTTTCTTTACTAAGATGCAAAGTTCATTCTATAACTTACAGTTTTGTCGTCATGACCCCCCATTCACATTTCCCGACGTCTCCCCTCCAATTGTTTCCTTTTTCTTTCTTCTCTATCCAGACCGGGAGAGTCGGAGATGTGTCAGAGGGCTGCAGAGGATCTGACTCACCTTCCTTCTGAGTCTAAACATTATTAGTCCCCAGGTGAAACACTGAGACTGTATGTATGAGGTTCTTTTTTCCCACTGAAGAAGTTGGTTTGGGAGCCTCTGTGGCTTTGCTAATGTCTACATGAAAATGACTTTATGTTGGAGGTTTTGTGTATTTTCCAAGATGTTAGTGTGTGGTCCTGTGGGCAGAGTGTGTGACGAAAAGAAAAGATAGAGTGTGAACTATGATAATGTCTGAGTGAGACCAGACCACCATGATTGTCTTTGTCTCCACCTAAGGCCCACTAGTGACTCACTGAAGACTCTATTTTAAGAAAAGCATTAATCTGACATAGCTGATATACTGGACTGTTAACACATCCACCAATCTCAATCTCAATGTGGATGGATCAATTAAAAGTCACTGACTGTAAATAAATTCCTAGAGTTTTCAATTCTTTATGATGTTGATTCACAAATTTGAAAAAAGAGAATAATTCTTATTCTTTTTGCAAAATATATTTGTATTTCAATGTGCATGGCGGCATTGTAGTTGGAATTTGTTACAATAACTTGTCTTATAATACGGTTCATTAAACATTTTTGATTTTCTTACTGTCAGACCAATTAACCCTTTTTTGTCCCCTTGGAAAATGTCACACTTTTTAAAGTCCATGTAACTGAGAAATGCTCTTGCTTGATTTGAGCTGACATCACCTACTGTTTTTGTGCTTGTTTGATGTCTGTGTTTAACCTATCTGGTCTTTTATTTAAATTTAACTGTTAATTTTGTGCTGTCTTTTCATTGTCTCCCTTTGAAAAGTCATTTTTTCACTGCTAACCTGATGAGTCGTTAAGATATTGTGCTGATATTGGGAGAGACAGGATCTCATCGGTTTGGAATTTATCTTAAAACTTATTTTGTGATCGAATAATGATCTTCATTCATTAAAACTGCCAAAAACTCATTCAGTCTCTATGGCTATAGTCAATTATTGCTCTTTGAATTATTTCAGATCATCAATGGAACTCATTTTCTACTATTAGCCAGTTAGGTTTATATTAATATTAATGATCACATGGACACTGCCTGCAGTGCAGATGAACTTAGTAGCATGTTTAAAAAATATGTTTCAAATGGAAAAAAAATAAAACTAATAATAATAGAAATTGACAGAAATTGACAACAGCAAAAAGAGTTTAAATAGAAAAGCATGATCCAGAATAAAGAACCCTGAACAGCTGCTCCTCTGTCCTACTGGAACATTTTACTGCAGCTCAATCAATATTCAGTGCAGGATAATACACACATACACACACACACCTACACTCGAACATAAATACACACACACACACACACACACACACACACTTACACTCGAACATAAACACACACACACACAATTAGCCTAATGCATTGGCTCAGCTGTCTCTTCTCACTGAGCTGATCTTCTGTGTGAAACCAAACTCGACTGCTTCTCACTGCTCTCCTCCATTGTTGTCTGTAACTCTGCCAATCAATATGGCCAGCTGATACCCTCCAACCAATCAATAAGACCCATTGCCCATGAGGGGCAGGGTTTGAAACATTTACAATTTGGAGATTACAGAGGTTGAAAGGGTCCACTGGTGTAGGGTCAGAGGGAACAACGCAATGAGCTGCAACTCCAACACACAGACATCCATAAGAGTAATGTGGAAAATAGCGCCCTCTTCTTGCATTGACTAGTTCCTACAATAAGGACAACACTGTGTTTTTCTCTGGTGCATAGTTCATCTACTCCTGTATACTTCTGGTCAACACTTTTAGAATAAACTAAAGCCTTCAAAAGACAATGCAGAGGAAACTTCCTGTGGTTAAACTTACCAAATTAGCATTTTTCTTTTTTGACTTTAGAGTAGTATAATTCCAGTGCGGTAAGTTAGGGAATGTTAGATAACATGATTATATGTTCTCACTGAAATAACTTTTTCCATTTCAGTGGAATATAGAGATTTGATCTAGGCGATATGGACAACAAATCTAATTTCTTTTTTAGCTGAATGGCGATACACAATGTATATCTGAAAATAAATTTCAGGAGAAAAAACCCTGCAAAAACAGAAAAGTCAAATCCACTTGAACCACATTCTAACTGTCAGCCAGTCACAATCATCATCATCCACCTGCACAATGTCAACATTCACGTGGAAAATGACATACAAAAAAACATAATGATATAGACTACTGCTTAAAAATGAATTTAAAAAATACAGCTGTGTATTTTGTTTTGCAGGCAGATTTTGAGTTTTGCTCAGACAGGGAGAAAGAAGGACAAACAGGAAAGAGTAGCGTGCCGTACTGAACTGGACCGCTTGGTGGAAACAGGGTTAATGCGTCAATGTGCAAATTAGCCCCATGTAGAGATCGGTTTGCATGGCATCTATCTCATAATTTACATATGAAGCAATGTTCATTGTATGTGTCCCTGTTCAATAATTAATTCAATAAAAAATGAAAATTGCTTTGGATCCAATGGCCCTTAAAGCTAATCAACTCTTGAACTGAACGTGTCTACAAAGAAATAAGAGAAGTAAATCTGACAAAAAATATGAAACTGAAAGAGGTAAAAAAAAAAAATGTGTAAAAATATCAAACCCAATATGATTGTCTTGTTGTTTTTCAAGGTTTTTAAAATGTAGTAAATAGTTAATTGTTTCAAATCCAGCAGTCTCAAACTCTCACACCAGGTGGGACTAGAGAGCTCCTGTTGGTATTTGGCCAAAACTGTCTCAACTAAACTGGCTCAAGATATCTGGACAGTTGTGTGTATGACTAGTACTAACTATTATTGTCATCACTATTTCATTATGTTGATTATTTGATGAATAATTAAATGTATAAAATGTCAGAAAATAATGAAGAATGCACACCCTATGTTACTGTTAAAGCTGTTTTAAAGCTGATTTTCTATAAAAAAGAATTTCCTGCACTTATTTACTTTTTTTCCATTGATATGCTTTTAACAGTATGTAGGATCTTTAAAAGCTATGGTCATACAAACGCATGTGTTCTTGCCATTATGAAAACTGGGATTACTTTGGTTCTGAATGTGTGCATATGTTGATACATCCTCTAAATGTAATGTCTTTGCTTTTCCACTAAGTGGCACTATAAGTCTGTGTATGGCAAAGGGTGATGCTGTTGGCTCCACGTTAGCTCACATTGTAAATGTGATGAACCAAAGATACATAAAGGAAATCCTGTACAGTAAAGATCCTTTTTTAAGCTTCCTTTAAGCCTTTAAAATCTTTAACATGGCTGATTTCTGTCAGAAGCTGTGAACATGAAGAGCAGATCTTTGTTGGTCATTTCTGTCACATGAAGTTTCATGTCAGCACTGTACTTCAGAAGGAATTATCAGAACTGCAGAATCAAGCGTTGATACACCTAAAAGTGCCAACATTTTTTTCTATTTATTGTAGAGAGGTGTCTTCTTGCTCACAGGAAGCTTCCATCAGCTAAATGATGTAAAAGGAAGAATGGAAATCTGTCAGATTATATTTTTGCTTGAAAAGAGAAGCCACTAATACTTGAAAACCTCTTTTCTTCTTCTGTAAAGAGTTTCAGGCTCCACCACGACTTCCTCTGCACTGAAGCCCTGGGTGCAGGTCTTTACTGGAAACCAGTAGCTCTGACTAAAAACCCCACAGCAGGACTGTAGGGTTCGTTTGTAGCAGCCGTTAGGAACAGGTAAGCTGCACAGTGTGAGACAGTTAACCTGTTCGTGGTCTTTGCACAAGAACTGTCACCACCCAGTTGCGCCCAGATGCTGCATCTGGTTGCCCACCAAAACCTTTGTGTTCTATGAGTGTGCGGGAACTGTTAAAGTTACAACCTCAATTCAGAAACAGGATTTGTTTCAAAGGTCATGCTCTGTTCACAGACATAAGACATAAAACGAATGCTGCAGAAGTCAGTGCAGTTACTTTTAGAAAACTGAAAATGTAACCCGACCAGTTCCTAAAGAACTGGCTATAGAGAACAAAAACCTAAAACGACAGAAAAAAAATGAACTAAGATATGGGCCTGAAGTTACGAAACTGCACTTGCTAGTCAAACAAGTGGAAGAAAGCCCATTACAATGTTTAAAATGAGAAAATCCAAATGGAAATGTTACTATATAAATGATGTATACATTCACTGTATGCTGCTTGCTCATTACAGCCTTATTTAAAATGTTCACATCACATTGTAATGGCACTATTTTACCCAGCAGCAGCTGTGATGTTAACACAAAGTAACAACCAACTTTGACAACACGCACACCGATGAACACATATTCTTTGCTCTTGATAAAAACAAAATGTTTCTGCCAGAAGTTTCTGGACATCACAAGCAGACAATTTGGCCTAAGTACAATTACAACAAAGTAGTGCAATCAAATCAAAAAGCAGTCTGATACATTTTCCTAAGAAGCATACAAGAATAAAAACATATCTCACAACTTGATGGTCGAATACAAAAGTGATACAACAGCCCCCATATGTTCTGCCAGTGATCAAACAATAAGATTTTAAAACTACTGATAAAATTTGATAGCTGCTGACAGGTCTGGACGTGTGTACTTTCACTTTACCTTCCAAAATATAAGGAACAGTGTGCACAAAAAAACATCGGAAAATTCACACACAAGCCTTAACTCTCTCACTCTGGTTCTTATGGGTCTTTTGCATTAAACAAATGTTGTGGTTTAGGTATTTGAACCTGCACAGGTAGAAGGATCTTTCTAATTCAAACCCAGGCCTTCAGAGAACCCTGATCCAGATTGGGTTCTTAAAATATGTACCACAATGCCTGTGAAGCTACAAATAAGGCCACTGTTGGTACTTTAAAGGGGAAATGATAAGAGTTTTGTTTCTTTTTTATTTTTTTTTAAATGGTGGCTTTCATGTGAAATTCAAGGCTTTGCAACGACAGAAGAGGAAGTGCTTATCACTGTGCTGTGAGTGATGCATGTGTGCACTAACATGCAAGATATTGGAGCACATACTCTGTTAGACGCTCTGTGTGAATGTTTGCAAAACCAAGCAATGGGGGGGACTAGAAATCCAAGCTGCAAGCTGCATGATGTGTCTGGAAGACCAACAGATTTAACATCTGAACAAAGGAAAAACACAGTGTTGGATATTTTAGACAGATGAGGGTATGATTGACTTTCATCTTAAATACAAGGACAAAAAAGTTGTACTTTATTCTAATCTGACTCTAAGAAATAAAAGAAATGTGTACCCTCAATGTGAAATACTTCCTTAATATGACCATTAAACACTCCACTTAAAGATCTACTACTGGAAATGAAACACAGTGGCTGCCCAGTGTAGAAATGGTTAGAGAAAACCACAATGCGTAAGTGAGACTTACTATCGAACATGGTTAGGTAAAGGTTTCATAAGATTATAAGTGGAAAAAGAGGAGGAGCAGAGGAAGAAGGTACTCCTTCACCTGAAGTGAAAGTACGATAATGGCACTGCACGCCAGTTTGCTGAATGCACATGTTTTGGGTAAAGGTCTATGAACTACAAGCTCAACTTGAAAATGATAAATACAATAAAACCAACTCAATCATGTCTATGCATGACGTAAAAAGAAAAGTTAATAACATCACAATGAGAGGAGTTGAGCTAGTCTAAGCATGTGTGCTGTGTAGAAGCTTCCGACTAATTTGGTTTTGTCGGTGCACAAATAGACAAGGTCTACTTTCATTTGAATGAGCCATTGTGGTTTGCATTGCTTGCTGCAAGAATGAAAGCAGAAGTAGGCTATAGAGACACCTGCTGGGGATCAGGGAGGTACAGCACCACCACCACTACTGAAGGACAGTATGTGCAGCAGTCACCTCTCCTGACATTGAATGAGTGATAATATACGGCATGGATAAGGATACGTTTAAAGGAGTCAAAATGGAAAAAAGTGTTTGATTTTTGTTTTTGTATGATAAATTCACTGCGAGACCTTTTATTTCTGCACTTTTCGACCTTCTTGTCTCATTTTGAACTTCTCATAAACAATTACCCCAAATTTCCACAGATGCCACGGCCCGTCAGCGCCACACATTGGGGGTCAAAGATGATTGGTTTTTGAGACAAGATAAACATCTCACTTGGTGATGCAAGTTTTGTTTTTGGAACACTTTCAACATCCTTTCACTTTCTTCGGCAGCAAATGCTTCAACACATCAGCTGACCACAAATGAAATGAAATTTCATGGGGCACTCGTGCCGAGGAAAAAGTCCTTGCCACACTAGTTCCTGGTTAAGTCATCCCTCACTCTCTCTCCAAACAATTCCCCTTTATCTTCATCTTTGAAAAAGATCTTACTGAACTGAATCAGTTGAACTTTAAATGAACCATAGACCTTCCTCTCTCTCCTCCTCTACTAGTGTCTCCATGACAACATCTCTCTCTGGTTGTTTCCTATAAATTGTCTATACAAAGGCCGAGCACACAGGAAAACCTGTAATCAACCAGTTCCTGCTTTGAATTCATTTTCATGCTCACTGACTCACAGGCTGAATATCAGAACCACACCTGAGAAAATGTATTCTCTACTGTGACCATGGTTGTCACATAAGTGTCATTTACTTTATCGTAAATGGATCCATTCATGATGGAAGAATTTATTTATTCAATGAATAGTGAAGGCAGCAAAGGTTTTTCAAGCAGACTTCCAGTTTTCAGTTGATATGCTTAGCTGTGCAAACAAAGCTTGGACCAAATTAAAACTTTAGCATTGTTGCTAAAAGCACACTTTTTTTTTTTTTTTTTACCTCTGACAGCTGTGCCATTTCATTTATGTATACACTGCCATGTGTCATGGCAAAAGAAAGTTATGAGAGTTAAGTTAACATCTGACAAACTGTGCATGTATTGTATGTGTTTGCAAGTGTTTGTCTGAGTCTATGTGTTTGCATGTGTGTGTTTGCATGTGTGTGTGTGTGTGTGTTTAGATTTTCCTGTTAAATATATTTAGTTGCCGGGGAATGCAAAATGGTGCAGATGATAAAAAGGAAGTTTGTGCTGCTGAGGTCACTATAGAGGAAATGAATAAGCACTATATCCACCCCTCTCCACACACGCAGCATACCATCTCAGAGATTAAACCTATTAGAATAAAGGTTGTGTAAATAAAACATGCAAACACACACCCTCTCTCTTTTCCTCTCATACTGATAATTCAGCTCACATCTGGTTGACATCTTCTTATCAATCTCCAGCCACATGAATGAAGGAAACAGGGCAGGGAATCCCCGTGTCACTCATTATGAAACTCCCTTAAACACCCACACAAATGCATGTGCACAAGTACAAGTCATTTATAACTCAAGTTTCTTTTGGTGGGACAATTATATGTTATATGATGAAAGGGGAGAGAGAAATGTTTGGGACATTGTCTAAGGCTTAATTTGATATTTTCTGATATTTTATTTTCTGATTTCAGATATTTTGATCTGTTTCAGTGAAATTATGTTATGTTTCACAGGAAACAGACGGATGTGCATTAATACCCGAATCTTCAATTATCCAAAATAAATAAATAAATAATAATTCACAAATTGATGGCAGTGGCTGCTATGTAAAGTTTCCATTGTTAACAGCTGATCCCATTCATAAACATTCATAAACCACCTACAAAGCAGTGGGAGTGGAATTATTTATCTTGTCACTGTCGAAGCTAATAAAACAGGTCTTTTTAATCTCTAAATGTGGCCTATGCCTCATGTTTCATTACAACATGCAATGTCACAAACTGTGTCTTTTTAAGTCAAAGATTTTTTTATAGGCTAATCCTTATGTTGTTCAAAATATTCTTTACTTAAATTCTTCACTTGAAATGAAAAATGCCTGGTATTATTCTTGATTATTCTAACAAGAGCCCAATTTATGACGATGTATGATCACCGAACGACGGGCCGTTTCCGACAGCCCCTGAACGCAGCATCTGCCAGTGACTTCACTCACTGAGATCTCTCGTCAAGTATTTAACTGACGCCCACTGCTTTCTATTTCCTTAAGACTCTTGACTCCTTCCAGGAGGGGCCGGCCACCAAACAAGCTTCACATAGCGCTCCGTGATCAAACTATAAAAGATCAATTAAGCTTACGCGGGTCACAAGGACATTTTTTGTCGGGTTTCTTACCAGGTGCTGCTCATATGATGCTCCTTGAGCATCTTTGCCTTCAGCATAAAATTGAAACTGCTGACAAGCTGCCACCAGATCATAGAAACGCGTTTCAGGCAAAGTCATTCAATAACTCTGAAAAAATAAAAGAGGAAGACCGTGTTACTATCTCTACCTAACACCGCATACTTCCTTTTATCTGTGCGCAAAACCTCCTTTTACGCATGACAGTTATGCTGCACGTCCCCCTAAACCCTCTCAACTTCTTACAATAGTTCTGCAAAGTCTTATTTTGAGCAACAAATGTCCCTATGAATATGCACAAACTTAACCAAAAGTGAATTCAAAGTTGAATTCAACCTGCTTCCTTGTTTGGACTTCGAGGCTACACAGATGTAAGATAGAACTTTCTCTTAAATGCGTCTGATTCATACAAGAAAGTGGACTGACTTACCTCACATCACTGGCGATCAGGAGCAAACTTTGCATGCCTTTTCTTTAACTTTTTGATCTCCACTAAATTTTGCGCGGCACGCATTTGCACCAGCAATTGACACATTTCCTCACTCCTAAACGTTTGCACTGCGCACTAGAAATCCCCTTGAACACACCCGTAAACTATTGACGCGCACACTCTTATCTGTTTCTCCTCACTGACGACCTCCACTTCAATTACTTCATCAGGGCTGAAACTCTTGAAGTTCCACCATTCATACTGTGGTGGCTCTAAGATGTGTAGGGTAATAAGTTTTTGCGTAGTCACACCCTCCTGTCAGTCCTTCCCTCTGTGCTGCCTCAGAGGAAGCCTCAGCATGAATGGAGCCGTTTGAACTCAGAGGTTATAAACTACCTCAAACACCTGCATTCATTCTCTAAACAATGGTGGAACTAGGCACACTCATTAATTAAAACCACACAAGTGGAGTGTTTGAAATGAAGGTCACTTTTCTGAGGCTTCTGCAAAAAATACAAACATTAACACAAATACTTGGCACATTAGGAAGTTGCAACACAGTTTGAAATAATCTTTTTTTTTTTTTAACAGGTGAATAGAGATTTTTATCTTGCTTTGTGTTTTCAGTATGATGGCCTTCCCTCTCATCTTGGAGTCCACACAAATAAAACAGCTTTGTGAAAGAAGTTGCTGATCTACATGATGTAACAATGAGGTAGAGGAAGGGAACTTCTGTTTCCGCCCAAAAGCTTTAAAGTTCAGTTCATTCATCCTCAAATGTTGTATATAAATGCAGCTTACAGACAAACATGGATAACAGAACATGCAGTACGATATGAAATAATTCAGCACATTATGCAGACCTATTGAAACGAGTCCTGAGTCCATGTGAGATGACAGGAGAATTCACCCCATCTTTATGAACACATGTAAAAGAAAAGTACCTGCTCAGGTCACTTTCCAGCAGAATGTCTCATGTAAATCTTGACGATTTCCCCCATGTTGAAGCTCACTGCTGTATTCAAATACAGTGGACTGTAACAGATCTTAGATGTTTTGCTCAGAGAGTAATGAAGAAATATCCTGTTTGGATTCACATGAATTCTCTCTCATGTTCAAACTGGGCGTTAACAGTTGCAGTTTTGACCCTGTGAAGAAAAATGGATGTTAGGGAGGGAAGTACACATTCTGAACTCCTCCATGACGAATGCTTCCATTACATAAAAATAAAATGAATACATTTCTGATAAGATAGAGGATCACACTGTAGAGTTTCTTGGTGGTGAACTGATTGATTAGTATCAAGAGATGAGTATGGTTGTAATACCAGCCACTATGACCTAGATCAGTACTGTAGGTCTCTCTAATTTAGTTTCTCTTCGCTGGCATTGGGTAATCCAGTCACTATTTGATTGAACGAGCCAATTCAAGACCTGATTAGTTGACTAACTTTAACCAACCACATTTTGACCAATTTGTTTCAGTTTTGTTACATTTAGAAGCCAAGACTACTTGGTCACCTTTACAAGATGATTGAGCTTTAGGCTAAAGTATTATGTCGACATTGTATTTACACAGCAGTTTTTTGTGTGGATTGATAAAAAGCTTTGCTGTGAAGGTCATGGAGGTAGTCAAAGCAGACATGTGGACAGGTTGACCTGGATGAGAAATCCCTCAAGCCCTTGTTATGAAGAAAGTATGCCTGCGCACAAAGCTAGTGTCACTTTAAGAAGATGATAAAGCAACCCGATGCTCAACAACAGTCCAAAAACACTGGGCACCTTCACAATACTTCAAAATTTAAAAAAGACATCAGTACAGTTGATTAAATGAGTGGATCTTAAGAAGGGATATAAGTTTTCTCAGCACCTCAGATGTACTTGTGTAAGCACCCACCCCCACAACTTTTTCTTGGTGGTCCAAGTCAGGCAGCTAATTTATTTAAAAGCTGCTGGTAATTGCTCCAGAGTCTTTGAAAGTGTTCTTTGTTCAATTATTTGAGTAAGGGTTCAAACTAAATGCTGCTAACTACTTGGTGCTCTTGTGTGTTCAGTTAAGACGTGAGGGTTTGAGGGTGTGTTCACTGTGACCCAATGAGACCGGCTTATTGTGGAAACAAACAGAACAGAATTCTTTCCTGGAAGCAGCGCTCTTTTTTCCCACAAGACAAGAACGCAGTCAAGGCTGTCTCTTTCCAAACACATGCCTCAGTGCAGACTGGGACAAAAACAACACCCACATTATTACCCAATCTTCCTTTCTGCTAAGCATTTAGATCTGATCCAGAATGCATTTAATTACTATGAAGGTCAGGATTTTCTTTGGAATGAAAAGCTTATGTAAAGTATTTGTAACAGACCACCCTGGGAGCTAAAGAGGGAAGTGCTATTGAAAAGTGAAAGCTAGTTTTGACTAGAAAGTTAAAATGTTTGGTATGAGGCGAGGTTCAATTTGTTTGGTGCTACAGCAGAACAGGGAAAGATATTAAGCCTGTCCTTGCTGATAAAATTATGTACGGAAATACTTTTCAATAAGACAGGAGACTGTAAATCTGCTGTTTGCCGTGCCGACAGGTTGTCATGAGCAAAAGTTTCCCGCGTGGAAAAGAAATAATTGTTCTTCTCAGCCAATCGATCAGTTAATAGACTTAAAATACCAGGAAAGCGTTTCTGAGCGTGCGCTCTCATGGCATGGCATCGACAGACCAACGTGTCTCCGGATTCAATCAGAAAGATTTGTAACCAATCAGAGTAACAAACCCTGTGATGTGTGCAGCTAAAGCAGATCTTCAATCAATTTCATCATCGGATATTGAACTTTGATCAGGTTCCTGCCTGGTTAGGGGAGTTAGTATATGCTAGTTAGTATATATACTGTTAGTATATAAATTCTGACGCTTCATCATCAACTTCACTTTTAACATGACAATGAACGACACGATTATTCTTCTGGTGTAATGGAAAAGACTTGAATGGAGTGACTGAGAGCATTTCCACTGCTGCTTCCAATACATTACACATCTTGTTGCAACCAGAAGAGTCGCCCCCTCGATGGAAAATAAAAAGAATTTGAGGTTAAGGCATTTTTGTTTGGCCTCCCTTAAAAAGTAAAATGTTGAGACTATTACATTTATAGTCTGTGATTCTGCGATCCTCCCCTTTTTCTGAGGTCAGCTGTACTCTTCTACAAGCTGCAGCCACATCTCACTTTTTGTTTTCAGTGTTGCTGAATGTGACAGGCCGGTATTTTTAATTTAGAAAACAAAGTAAAACAGACCACATAAAGTTGTTTTAGTGCTTCTTATAAAGCTCTATTGAACCAGGTTTGAAAATAGAAAGATGCCGCTGTGAGTTTGTTGTAAGAGAGGAAATTCAAAAACTATTAAAGATCTCATGACCAAGCATGTGTACCGATGAAGAGTTTCCTCCTGATGAAAAACTCGAGCTAAAAAGCTGCAGACTGCATGACTCCACATCAGGAAGAGGCATTACCCTTGAATAAAAGTCTGTGATTCATTTTTTTCCCCCTGAAATTCCAAGAACGTAGCCCAGTACTTAAATTCCTGCAGCGTCAGGAATACAAGCAGCTCATATAAGTTCAAGCAAAGAAGAGTCCTTTAAAAATCCTGTACAGAGGAGACTTCCTCATTCAACCACCAGACTTTGATCATCTTAAGAACACCCAGTCCTGTCACAGTTCCGGTCGGCCCTGGACTCTCTGTTTACAGTCTCATGTCATGTGACACTTCCCTGGAATGTCTTTTGACACGTTGACTGAGATGCCACGTGTTTCCATGGAATCACACGTTTTATCAGCAGGAAAAAACACTAAATAAGACACTGAGGGTGTGTTTATCCTGCAAGTTACACTTTGTGATGTTCAAGTAATATGAAAACTACAGAGGTGGTGTGTTGTCATATAGAAAAGGTAGGTTGACTGAATGTTGCAGGCGTCTTCATGATACTTTAAAACTAATCGAGGTAAATGACTCGTTTAATGCGCACACTTTCCCCGAAAAAAACGACCTCTACTGTTTTTGATTATTTGTATCTATTCCAATTTAAAAGACATCTGAGAGCAATATAGTTGCATTTTACGTTGTCTTCAGGCATGTGAACAAAAAAACAATCAATACACATAAAAGTTGTAGCAGCTTTAAACTGCAACAGAAACCGAGCAACATTTAAGTCCAACATTCATTCTGAGGGACAAATCTCCCTCTGTTGTTTCTTTATGCTCCACTGTGTTTAGTGTTTTCAAACAATAACCATCAGTTAAGTCGAACGATAGCTTTACTTGTTTTTTTGTTTTTTTTTACTTTGTGTTTAAATTCTTCATGTGGCTGCGCACACACCGCTGATCATGTGGCCATCAGCTGTGCGGGTGTGGTTTAATCATCATGGGACTGACAGCGCCTTTGCAACATAAGCAAACAACCCACTGCCATAAGACTGTATGTCAATATTTACAAACCCTGGTGCTGAGGCACTGACGCTTCCACCCAGTGTTTCCCATGCACTCTAGGTTTACCTGGTGGGGGGGGGGGGGGCTTGATGCTCTGCTGAAATCAGACCAGTGCACATAAACTCCATTGTACACTGATTCCCCCACCATGATATTAAAGGGGGCGGGCAGCACACAGATCAGGACCTAAAAATGTGTTTCAAACTATATCAAGTGTGGGAGTCATGTCTGGTGGTTTTCTTTGCATGTTATTTTAAAGACTAATATGTTAGGAGACCTCGCAGGAAGCAGAATGGTATTACAATGTGGGTGGACCAGAACATTCAGAGCTCATCAAGTCCTGTGTCTGCACAAACCAGGGGAACAAGAGGCTCTGTAAGAGAAAGACAGACTTACACCAGATAGATCCATTAGTGTAACCTGCAGCTATTGACTGAAAAGTTTTCGTCTTTAGCTGTGTGCTTGCAGTAAACTATCCTGTGGAATTTGAAATGTTTCATTCTTCCTTTGAAAGAAATATTTGTCTTTTTAACGAGGAGTTTCTCATAGGCAGGTATCGTCGTCTGTGCTCGCTACACCTGCCTTGATGGATGGTTTAGTAGGTTTTCATACATTGATGTATTTCATGTATATGCAGAGAAGAATCTGTCAGTGATGGTGAGATCTGTTCAGAAATATAAAGGGTTGAAGTTTTTTAACTGCTGCTCGTCTTAGGCCATTCTAAGTGAAAAATAGTGCCGTTCTCTAAGTGGTTTTATCAAGCAGCAAAACTTCAGCTGATCTTACAAAAAACATAAAACAAACTAGGAATTCAAAAAATGTAACAGAGTAAGACTACTTGAAGTAAAAGAAAAAGGGGAAAACACAAAATGATGACAACTTCTGACTGTTGAAGAAAAACAAACTATCGTATTCATTGAGTGTGAGTACATTTATCTGGTTTATTGTCTCATCTTCTCAGACGTTATAAAAGAGCAGTTTGAACTCTCTCAGGCAGCATCGCCTCTTGTGATCTTCAGCTGAAACTCTAACCAGTCCCATTTGGTCTTTGTTGAACAGTGAAGTTATTAAAAGAGGTTTTCATCACAATAGTCTCCATTATGGATTTGTTGCACCACAAAATAGGCACATGTACTGCAAACACTATTTCAGCCAAACTTTCTTCACTGCGTAAAAAAAAAAAAAAAAAAGCTACATAGAATACAACTATTAAATTACAAAGCGAGTTAATGTTTTTAGGAGGCTGAGAAGGCAGAAAGTCTGTACGTTCACATCAGCTCCTCTCAGCTGCTGTCCTACCTGTGATCGTTGTAGGACAAAAAACGGGACATCTGAAAATCTACTTTTCCAGTTTGATTCTTTCTAAGCATCGGGATCAAAATGCCTGCAGAGGGAAGCCCTGCAGTGTCTGTGCCCCTGAGTCCAGCAGGACAGGTACCAGCCGCAGCAGGTCTCTGAGAGGGATCCCCAGCCGAGTGCTGCGTGCCAAGAAATCCCCCAGTGAGCTGCAGCCTGCAGAAATAGAGCGAGAGAGAGAGAGAGAGACAGAGAGCCTCCGATGAGTTCTTTATCTGTCACAAGAGTCATTTTCTTTTGTAGTTTACAGCTTCTTGGGATTTGAAGGATGCTGGAATAGGACCCTTCGTAGTTGCACAATAAATCTGGGGCCTTCAGAGATGATGATAAACGTAGAAATAAAACAGAAAACTGTTTATTTTTTAGTGAGTTTTTTTTTAGCCTCACAGTGTAACTCAAATAGAAACACCACACTTTTATGCATTTCTATAAAACACACAACTAACCCTAACCCTTCTTCCACAACTGAAATCTAGACAACAAAATCTTCTACTCTATTTTAAACCTTACATACTGTTGCTTTTTAAAACACACCGCTGACCCCCGTGATGGTTGAAAACTGAGGCATTTTGCAACCGCACACATGCACGAACAAGACCTGTGGACATGCATCAGTGGGGCTGTTGCGCACCACAGCAGTTGGGGAGGGGTTCAATGCCTTGCCCGTTGGCGGTACTCAGGAAGTGCCCCAGCACCTCTAAAGCTACCAGAACAACTTCCGTATTTTGATCCACACCGGGTCTTGAACCGGCGACACTCCGAATCCCCACCACGTTGGAGTTAAAGGTATAAAACCTCCCATCTACATGTAGTGGTGTAGCATCTTTAATCCACAGAAAAGGAATCTGCTCACGTAAAGTGTATACACCTCAAAAATAACCTGTAAGCTAGCAGGTAAATTATAGGACTTGATTAGCACTCAGTACGTCTACAGCTGACGGGAGGTGTCACAGGTAAACAAGGCGGTGTATTCTCCTGCTGTTGTATGTGTGAGCAGAGCTCTGGCTGTTTACATGCAAATATTAAGAGCACACAGGGGAAGTTGTCCGGTTTAGTATTTTTTTTCTTTTACCCTCCAGATGTGTGTCTGTGTTCCTGAGGCATGGGATTGAGCGGTACACCAGGAAGCAGGCCAGCATGATGGTCTGGGCGTCCTTAGGAAGGGCCTCGCCCCTCATGTAGGACCTCAACACTGAGCTGTTGCCTAGAGGAAAAATACACATAAGGCAAACAAATGTTGTTGTTTTTTACTTAAAGCTGCCCTTTATAAACACAGTGAAAGCAACATACCCCTTTGAGGGAGGCTAAAGGCGCAGAGAGCACAGCAGCAGAACAAGAATCACAACAATAACAAAGTTCGTCTTTTCATTCACGGGAGAGTTCCGGAGAAACATTCCTGATGATTGAGGTCAAGTTAGTTTGTCTTTGAGGCTTTATTAAAGGTATGAAAGTGAAGACAGCTCGGAGGTGTTAAAAGAATTCACAGTCTCGTCCAACCACTTCACCCGTTTCCCACGCCTCTGTGGCAACTCAGAACTCTGTGGGTGGATGCACGTGGTGGAATGTTTTTTATGAACGTCCATTTAAGCTTCGAAAGTATGACATTAATGTGCTACACCCTGTGCAGCAAAACAAGCAGAAACACATCGAGTGTGAGACATACTCAACCAGAGTCACCGCAAGTACACAAAGCATACAGGATTTCATTCTAGGAAATTCTGTGTAGAATTAAACGTGTTACAAGGCTGTGTCTCTTCACCATGTGTCATTCTGTCCGCACGTTTAGTAATCAACAAACAGAAAGGTAGATTTATTCTTTCAGCTGATGAACTGGTTCACGATCAAGTATACGCGCTGTGAAGTCCGTCAACCAAACGATGTCAACATTCAATTCTGTTGCAAAAACCAGGGCCAAAAATAGATGAAAGAATGTCGATGTTACAAACCAGACAAAAAGGAAGCACTGAAACCATCTGCACAAGAAAAAAACTGAAATTATTTTTTGAAGTTTTGATTGTTCTCTCATATCAGAAAGTATTGGCCGGGTGACATGTTGTCCCTGAGTGAAAGAGAAATGTATGAAGAGATTCTAACGTGTGCCGCATTGATCAGCTGTTCTCTTCATTGTTTGCTGAGTCATCTTATCGAGTAAAGGTGTTTGCTTATCTCGTTTCAGCTCTTTCAGCAAACACCTTAAAAGTGACCGTAAAAAAAAACTCTGTGCAATTGAAATCAATCAATCAATTTTTATTCAAGCTTTTTTTTAATTTTTTATAAAAGGTATGAATAAGCGACTTTGGACCCAGTAGATGTCCCACTTGATGAACAGCATTTAAGACCAAAACAATAAACTCCTCATCGCCCCGCCTCCCATGCAGCTCTGTGTAGGACTCAGCTCCCTTCTGATGCCTTCCGGTTTTTAGTTCTTTGAGGAGCTTTGGATCAAACTAATCCTGATAAACAGCTGATATAAGGAAGGTGAGGAAGGACTTTAACACACAACACCAAAGTGTATCATATGTCATAATGCAGTATTGGGCTTTCCTTATATTCAACCACTGTATTTGTGTTTGCATTCTTTTCGGGCATTACGCTCACTTTATGCGTCAATCAGTTCAATTCAATTCAATTTGATTTGAATTGACGCTCACTTTATTGAGTGTACAGAGACAGCAGTCCTCATTGCACTGGTAAAAAGTTCAACTCCCGATCCCGTTTGTTGCATGTCCATGCCCACTTTCTCTCCTTTCATTTTCGTATCACTCTACACATCTGGACTTCATCTGTACAACCACTCCATCCGTCCACCCGCCACCCTGCCTCCTCACCTCTCAGCCAGCTGTCCAGCGCTACATCCACCATGTTCTTCATGACGGGGAGAAACTCGGATGTGAGCAGGGCGTTGTGTTGGCTAGCGGGACCCAGCAGCACCCTCCTGTCCCACAGCTCCACCACCAGGCGCATCTGCCACAGGGAGAAGGTCTGCTGCAAGTCACCCCGATGCAGAGCACTGACCGTCTGAAAGACACAGGACGAGCATCAGAACTGTCACTTCAATGTCATTCAACTACCTACGAATTCTGCTTTCCAGAGTTTGAAAACGATTCACCAAATGTGTTTTTAAATATCTAGTTGAAAGCTAAAAAAAACAACTACAGTAAGTCTGAACAAATTGGTCTGAGGAGGACAAATTACCTGCTCAATGGCGATGTACGTGGGCAGCATCTCTGGACATTCCTGCGTCACACACTCATACAGCATGGCCGAGAACAGCGCCAGAGTGTCCTCTCTCTGCAAACAAAGCACAGACAGAGTCAATGACGAAGGCTACGTTCACACTGCAGGTAAATGTGACAAATCCAAATCGGATTTTTGTTTGCTCACATGCGAGTCATTTTAATACAGTTCGAACAGGATAAGTTGTTTTGGATGTTATCTTATTATATCAGATCTGGGCTTCCTTCAATGTTGGTCGTAAATCTGATACAGGTGGGATCTTAAGCAGTGCGACGTCACCTCAGACTGAAGAGACGAGTCAAGATGGTTCTGTGCTGTCAGGATGGGTAGGAGCGAAGGCCATGTTCAACTAAAGTAAGACGATCACTGACATCAGCCAGCACATCACCATGTTTAACACACTCTGTTGTCTTTGATTTGACATTTTGCTTTTTTATTTTAAAGCTGCTGCTTTGTTACCGTGTGTTCATTCTCTTCATGTATGATCATCTTTTTATCTCTCTTTTTGTTTGTTGACTTCGTTATTATGAAGGCTGAATTTTGATTTTTTGATTTTTTTTTTCCTTTCTGGGCAAATGTCATCGAACACACCACGACTGCGAAAAAAGGCCAAAGCCTATAATGTATTCACTTTTTCCCTCCTTAAATGTAAAAAAGTTCATGTTCCATTAAAGAATAACACACATTATGTGAAAGGTGAAAAGTTAACTATTCTCACGATGGGAAGTTGTTAAATTTAATAGCCGAACGTTACGCTTCTAAATGACTGATTTTTATTCCATTTCACTGTTGACGCTGAAAGCAGCGACCTCTGGTGAACCTGAAGCGGCCTCTTCACTTGGAAAAACAGGAGTCAAGAGATACGCAGACTGAGCGCGACATTCATGACAATCTATGAAATCTCATTTAATTACAATGTTTATAACAAGTTATGGATGCGACGCTTCAGGACAGAAACTTGAAGTGCTCTCTTCCTGTCGTGAGCAACATCGTGAAACCTTAAGAACCCTCCTCCCACTCCGAGGGGTGAGCGAGGCTGGTGGTTTAATGTTTATGTTCCCAGGCCTCGAAAAAAAAAAACTAATGTAAACAAAACACCCCTCGTCCTCATAAAGCACATTCAATAACTGTTCTGATTTGATCTTAACTTACTTTGTCATGAATATTTGAGGCGCCACTCTAGATATTAAGTGAAGACTATCCATGATGCAGTGTGCCTCACAATTCTAAATAAGATTAAAAATTCAAGACCAAACCAGTAAACTGTAAACCTCGGAAACCTGTGAGCGAGTCCAGACTCATGTCTCAAACAGGCACTTTGTTTAATTTAATTTGTTAAATAAATGTCTGATAAACAGTCAGTCTAGATAAATCAACATATTTCATTCACTCCCCGGTGAGAGAAGACACCCCACTGTGTAAACTAAGAGCTTTATTATGGTATGGACCGTTTCAGTTTATATCCAAACACTCAGTGAGCGAGCATCCTTTGTGGCTTTTACATATTTCAGGAGAGCTTACGATCTATTAGGAAGGTGTGAACAGACGTTTTTGGGGTATTATTTCTGTGATGGATACAGAGGAGGCTTATGAATTCCTTTTTCTTATTTATTGTTTGTGCTGGCAACTTCTTACGTTTAGTCTGAATGTAATATTCAAAACTGTCTGTTTCTCACATATGTATTTATGGATATGAGGATGCTTATAAATAGGCTATCCGGAGAAATGCTATATTCAGGATATATCAGATCAGTAGGTTTGCAGGTTGCATGAGAACAATCTTATGTTCCTCTCAGGCTAAAAGAAAGTTTTCCGTTGCTAAAGGAAGAGCTGGGAAACTGACAAAGAAAACTGGCCACATATTAAATTGATAAACATTTAAGAAAGAGAATGACACTTCTTCTTCTTCTTCTGTGTGTTCAACTCACATGTTTCATTCCATCCGACGTTTTACAGAAGAACTCTGCAAAGGAGACCAGGGCAGGCTCGGAGGTGAAAGTAGAGATGGCTTCAGGCTGCAGAAAAAACACACACACACACACACACACACACATTGTACATGTATTAATGTGAACCAACACTTAAAAAGAAAAGGAGAGAAGAGAGGGAAGGAAAGAAAAGAAAGTGAAGGAGGAGGCTGAGAGGGATGAAGAAATGATGGAGAAAAGGAAAAAAAGAAGACTGAAAGGAGAGTGAGGACGGCTGTTTTGTGTTTTTTCTTCCTCTTCAGACCTGCAGGTGTATTGACAGCTTACACTGAAGCCATCAGGGAACCGGTAATAGTGTGTCAACCAAACAGCGGCCCCCTGGACCTGCAGTGACAGCCTGCCAACACTGGAGACAAAACACCGCTCGGGAGGAGGAGGAGGTCAATTCAGTTCCACGGCTTTCATTGACTAGTCCGTCACCTATTTCTTTGGAACTCTGTTTTTAACCCGGTCACTTGACGAAATAAACCCAATATTATCAACGTTTTCTTTATCGCAGGACATTTTGAAAGTTAATATGGCCACAGAGAGGAAATATCAGAAAAGTCTATCGTAAACCTCAATTCATACAGCCAGAAAAGTATTTTAAAGAAAATCAGATCCAAATTTGTCAACAGAATTTTGACAAAAATAAAAACACACATTGCTGTCTGTTTTGTGACCTTCCCTACTACACACACACTTTGACTGTCTGGAGTATATCACCACACTTGGCACTCTTTTCCAGAGATATCAAATACATGTGTTAAGATGGATTCGGCTGTTTGTGACATCTGCATGCATTCACCTTGAAAGCTCTGACTCCAGAGTTACGATGGTTGACCGAGGAGGCCAGGAGGCTCTTCCAACCTTGAGGGTCGTCTTTGTAGGGCAGCTGACCGGCCCGCAGTTTTACATACAACACCCCATCTCTGGACAGGATGGACCTGAAGGTAAGGAAACACAACGAGTTTTCTTTTAATTCAGCAGACTCAAAACGCGATTAGAGCTTCTGGCTGGGTTTCACTAATCCTTCGTTTCAGACAGATATGGGCTCTGTATTGAGAGGTTTCATTCCATTTCCCTCGACACTCACTTTATTTTTATTTTTTTTTGAACTCTTTATTTAGACTTTTTCAGTTTAACATAGAACATTATCTGAGACACGATCAGTGGTGCGAGAAAAAAAATAAAATAAAAAAAAATCGACACTCACTTTAGATGCTGTGTTTCTTTGCTGAGGTCCACAGACAGTTCCCAGTATCGAGGCCCTTTCACCTTCACCTGAGACGAAGGGAAAAAACACAAGTTAGACCCCATTTATGTAAGAGGGAAAAATCTGCATGGGATATATTTATAACTAAATGGCTCTTTGTGCAGAAGTAGCGTGACTATAATTTGTTGCTGTATTCATCCTTTTTTTTTTTTTTTTTACAGCCCCATGACCTCAGAGGAGAGGGAGCTTCACAGAAACTCTAATTTCAGCTGGACTACAAAGTTCAGCAGCGGTGGTCCAAAGGTTTACCCGTTTAAGAAGGTGCAGCTCAGGAAGCATGGTGGGAGCCATCAGTTCCACCGTCGTCTCCTCGTACCATTTGGTCTCCTGAAATGACAACAAAATGCTCATCGCAGTGAGCAAGCAGTGGAGACAGACGACGCTTCCCATAGTGAGATACTCAGCTTTCAAAGAACCGAGGTTAAAATGAAGGTTTAGATTCTAAAATGTGCAAATGTGACCAAATTGCAGCTACAAAATGGATATGATGAATGTGTGTGTTGATCACACTGTTTATAGTTCTTAATTCTTGAAATCCTTTGACTTTTAGTCGGAAACAGAGGAACAGCTCATATGCTCTGGTCTTGACTAGTTTACATCAGGGGATTTCTAATTACCTTCACGGGCATCTTGTATCTATAAACATCTATCGTCTACCCTCTACTTGGCTTCCTACACACGTCTGATCGTTCCCATAAAAACACACCGACTCGGCTTCAGCATACAGCCACAATGATCGAAGAAAACTCTCAAGAAGAATTCAGACACTCTTTCAACTTCAGACAGATGCCTTTAAACAATGCTGCAACAGCCGGGCGTCGCAGTGCAGCAGAACGTTAGAGGAACAACGCAAGGCCTCTGAACTTGCCACATCTATACAAAGCAGCAACCAGAGCCCACAGAGGAAGATTTAGAAAAGGCTGTTCCTGTAATTCAGAGGCTTTTTAGAGCAAGTCTGAAGAAATCACTTTTGCAACAATAGAGACGAGGGTTGCAAAGACGTGGAAAGTTTCCGGAAGCTTTCCATGGGAAGTTAAGCTGGGGAATTTTGGAAAAATTCCAAATCGGAAACTTTCCATGGGAATTTATGGCAATTAATTGGAAATTCAGGATAATTTTATTAAATTGTATTTTATCCATGCATAAATGTAACAATTTTGTTTTTGTCTATGCAAAATAACACAATAAAAAAACAAACCTATCAACAGATTTACATCACATAACTTATAACTTACTTCCTTTTATGTAGTTCACGAGATAAAATGTGTGGCTTTAACAGTATTGTGTTCAAGGCTCAAAGTGTGGTCCAGAGTTGCATGTGATGTAGGAGTGCACAGTGCATGTAGGGGGCGTGGCCGCATGAGCATATGATGGAGGAATAGCATAGATACTTCTGTAGTCGCAGGAAATCTGGTTGCTTTAGTCTAAATTATGCTAAAATACATTTTACCCAACTATATTTAAGTTCCCTGTTCAGAGCCAACCTTCAGTTTTGTTCATTCACAGTTTATTCTGATAAATTTCTGTGAATTCCCATTAATTCCCCCATGGAAAGTTTCCGACTTTAAAAATTCACGGAATTTTGCAACACTAATGGAGACTGAATGCAGCAGTTGGAAAGATTCTGGGCCACCACAGTTTCAGTCCTCCAATAGAAAAAAAGCACGATCCCCCATTGCACCTTGTCCTGTATGACTAACTGTCTGGTTAAACAATCTGACAGATGTGACGGCTTTAAAAAGTCTCCTGAAAATGAAAGCGTTGGATTAGGAACAGTTCAAACCAGTGTCTTTCTACTTCCTGCTTCACAGGAACGCACATGATCCAAATGACTTCACTGTAGTGTTAAAATGAAAGGACACACTGTAGTCCTTTTTTTGGGTGTTCGCAAGAGTCGACGTCTGAGCCACTGTAGCCTGCTCGATGAGAGCGTCAACACTTTGATCTGACCTACAAGTTTGTACATTAAACCGTTTTTTTATAGCCTTCATTTTAACTGAGGTTGGCAGTTTGACAACAAGCAGGATTTTAAAGGTTAAATGCCAACGTGTGGCCTGGTCTCCCTCTGCCTACGACACGCTCACACACAACTCTGCCCAGAAGGTGATGAGCTCTTTTGCTCGCCTATGTTTTTGGTTTCCCCCCCCATGCATGTCCGGGGGGGGGGGGGGGATAACTCCTACATGAATCAACAGGAGGGAATGTGGAGCTGTTAAAAAAGTTAACAGTGAAAAACAGTTTACCAAGCTCTGAGCTCTCCTACTTTTTTCAAAAGGCTCATAAATGAGTTTCCTCCATTGAATTGTTTTTTACAGTGGTAGGAAGTTGCATTAGTACTGTACAGGTCACGATTTGGACTTATGCTTAAAGAGGTTGATCTTGCCTGACTGAATGGTCTCCGCAAGTTTCACACGTTACGTGTCAATGGTCTGACGGAGCTAAACCGAGACATCCTGCTCACAGCATTAATGCTAACAAAAGCAGAAGCTGCTGGTGTGATGCACAGAGTGTTTTTTTCTTTTTCTCACAATGAAGAGAAAACCAGCAAGAAGGAAGTCAGTTTACAAGATTATGTTCAAAGGAACTGCAATGAATGAAGCGTAGGACATGCGTTCTAATACTCAACGAGTTCTGGCTGTGTCAGATCTTTGCCATTTTAAGGGCAGACTACAAACCACAGTAAGAAATGACAGCGTCTTCATTTGTCCCCGGTTTTTGTTTTACCTATGCCAGCAGGAACATATTGATGAACTGACCTTGTAGGTGACCTCTAAGAGGGCGTAGCAGGGCTTTAGGGAGTCCACGTCCACAGGGACGAGCAGGCGCGGCTCTGCAGCCAGCACAGCCAGGTGGCGCAGAGCCTGCAGGTGATAACTGCAACACCAACATAAAAACACAGCTTTGTGAGTTTACATATCTCATGATGGTGTACATGTTGTAGAAATAACTTTCTTCAAAATAATCACATATTGATTGAAGTTAAATAAAAAAATATATATCAGACATCAGAAATGGGTCTGTGGGGTTATGATACAAGTTACCAAATGGATTTGAAAGGTTTTGTGCTTTTAACCATTGAGAGTGTGCTGTGTAAAGAGAGTCCATCTCATGTTATCCATCCCATTAGTGTTAAAGTCTCTTATATGATCCAAATCCTTCATTGTTATATCTTTACTGTCACATCATATTATTTAAAACTAAACATGCAGCCATCTGTGATGATCTGTTGATGTGTTTTAAGCCAGAAAAGGGATTTCTTATAAATCAACAAACGTTGACTTCCATGTGCCTCGCTCTCACCGGTTGTCAGTGCTGTGAGCAGGAAAGTGGGGGTACAGGGCACACAGCAGAGCAGCGATGGCTGAATTGGATGTGCTCAGGGTGTACCTGCAGTAAGACAACATCATTAGTCATGAAAATATATTCCTGTCCTACCAACAAGAGGAAAGGGGTTATTTTTTTAAATTAATGTTAAACATTTAGTTGAAAAAACAAACCCAAATAGAACAACATAAAAGGGAACACAGAGTGAGCTAAGGGGGTTTGACGACATGGAAACCTTTGCAGCTTCTTGGCTGACCAGATTTATAACATATAATCAATAATATCTATTTGAACTACGTAAACAACTAAATAAATTCAGAGGAGCAAGAACATGAATGCTCACATGAAATGTACCCTGGTACATGTAGTCACTACCAACTACAGTCCGACTGATTAATCAGCCAGCCGATAATAATCGGCCGATATTAGCACATTCAGTTACTATCGGTATCCAAACATTTTATAGCAGACTACATTGCTCGATTTATTTACCAGTAAATTAGAATTTCAATTACCGGTAAGCCTCATTATACAGCAGAGGGCGCTACATGGACTACAACAAGCATTATCACACTCCAGAGTGTCAAGTGATGATGCACATACATGTGCAGGGGCCATCTTGTCTTCATTGCACATCTATATATCATCTTAAGAAGATATGCGTTGATATTTTTCAGGATTAGATTTTTTTTCTCCTCCCCGATATCGACAACAGTATCGGCTGCAAAAATCTCAATAATCGGTCGGGCCCTAATGCTAAAACACCTTTACAAACAGGAGAACTCCGCTCTTTCAGTCAATACAGCAGGCGCTGATATTGTGTTTGTTGTTGCTTCAGTTCAATACATTTAACATCAGCACTGATAAGACATCCACATAAACGGAAAAACCTTGAATCACTTAACACGAGCTACAGAACGCAGGCAAAACAAACACAAAGGCTAGTTGATGTAACGGTCAATCAAAGACTACAATCAGTGCTTACTTCAACATACTGTGATGGGTATGTGAAGGGTAATGTAAAGAACAAAAACATTGTTATTGGTGAAAGTAGGTGTGTTTTGTACTCTTGTTGACGTCCTCTCAGGCCTCAGCAGGGCCTCTTAAACATAACCGTTGGCGGTCGAGTGCGTACTCTGACTAATGGTGTGATTATAATAAAGCTGGGTCAGACAAAAAAGCCGCTTGTCCTTGTGAGGTCACTTATGAGAGTGCTCAAAGTCAGCAGGGCTAAAAGATGTCAATGACATGGCTGCTTCAGACACATCAAGCCTGTTGAAAGATCCTCAACCACACTGAACAGGAGAGTTTTTCCCCCCCAACAAGATAATATTTCAAACATTCGGAAATAGAGCCTCAGTGTGTTAAAGACAATAAACTGGCATACTTTGGGACAAACATGGTCCAAACTTATCAGCATGGGTTTATATTGAACTGATATTTATGGTGATTGGAAGGCTGCCATCATTGGACTGGTACTGTATTGGCTTCCAATAGAAAGCAAGATTTGCGGAATTAATTAACCAGTTTTTTTTAAGGTGTAAAAAAATGAAACCCCCGACAAGTAGGTATCACCATCAAATCGAAAAGACACTTCCTGCTATGAGGGTTAGGACGACCTCTGCTACAGAAAGACGCAGGACTGCTGTTTACAACCAGTTCTTCCTCACCACATGACTTTTATACCGGTCTAAAACGTCTAACTTCTGTTGTATGACCTGCCCGGGTGAGCAGGGGAAGTTAGAGAACTGATTTCCACAAGCTACAAAATAAATGAAGTTGCACTTTGTAGGTCCATGATGAGGCTCTATCTTGTCATGAAAGCTATTTTCGAGGTAGTGGGCAGTGTGAATGGACCGACTCCAGTTCTGATGTCAGTGTTTGGGTGAAAGGTAAAAGCAGTAGTAAACACCTCAACTGCTCAGGACTGGTTGAAGAAAATACTGCTGACAGGAGAAAACCGCGCAAAAGTGTAGCCAAAAAAATAAAATAAAAAATTGCAGGCAGGCTTTGGTTTAGTTGATATAGAACGACAACAGAGTGCAGTTTTCACTCTGAAAGACGTATGACATTGGTTTAAAAACGTAACTTTCACTTCAATTTCCTGCTGAAATGTTTTTAAAAAATGGGAAGAGAAAGTAACTGAGCAGACTGAACCAGATGGAAGAAGCGAGAAAAGAAAATATATATACAGCATCAACAGAACTTAGAACTAGAGAGTCAACAAATGGGAAATTGAAATACCAGAAAATAATCATGGATGGAGCTATGACAAAAAAAAACCTGCGAGGGAAGAAAATAATGTTGAGCATTTTCTATCAGGTGAGACACTGAATGACACACAAACAGAAGGAGGCTTAAAGAAATCCCACATTGACTTGACATGTTGGAGGCCACTGCATAATACACTCTTTGGTTCCCAAGCTTCAAACTGACTTTGCAGCTTTGTGGGGTTTTCAGCTGGCAGAGCTAAAATAAAATGTGACCGTGGTGAAACAACAAGGTTCGTCAGATTACAGTTGTAGGTGGAGAAACATTTGCAACATTTAATGAGAGCGTGGGAGCAGATGTTTCTCTATAAAATACACAGCCTGAGGTCAGTGGTTGGAGGAACCTGGTTTGTGTCTGTACACATTTGAGCAATTCTGGGTAAAAAAAAATGTCATAAGAAATGTGTAGATTTAGATCATGCAACGCCTCGTGTTTGTGACGATTTAGGGACTTTTTAAGCACACAGTGGTTCAGGCCATATACATCTAGAAGAGTCCATCGAGTTTGAATCTTTTTTTGTTCTGGTGTTTTTGCACCACTCTGCTTCAGAAAGGCGAGTTTTAAACAATCAATGCTTTCGAACCATGAATACAACATATCCTTTTGTATGTACTAGTCGTATACGAGCACAAATACCTGAAAGAAACCTCAAAAGAAAAGGAAAAGTATGCACATGTATGATGGGGCTTTTGTTTCTGTAAAGGGGACCATGTACAAGATGAAACATACATGTTGCCATGTGATGCACTGTACCAAGTTAGCTCAGAGCTAGTTTAAATCCATCAGAAGTCCCTTGTTATTTCTATAGATTTGTAAATTCTGGCATGTTCTAAGCTCAAATCTTGAATTACAAAATGTTGAGTCAAGAGTACAGAAGCGGTAAAAATTCACATTTTGACAAACAATATTTGTGTTGAACTACAATGACCAGCAGCCACAGATTTATATGAACAAAAGACAGAAACAAACAAGTGAAAACATGTCACTACATGTATGTGTTTGGTTGATCAGTAAATCTAGTCAGCACCACAAACATTCGAGCACGTGTTGACCTCTCACCTGCCCCCTCCCAGGAAGAGCAGACCCAGGGCCATGTGATGAGCCATGTGGAAGCCGTAGTTCATCTCCCCGCCAGTACGTTTGTGGAAGAATCGACAGAGCTGCAGGACCTTCAGGTTCCCCGTGCCGGACATCACCATGGACATGGCCAGCAGTATCATGGACAGGCCTGTCTGCAGGTTGTAATAACCCGTTTGCTAACAAGCACACAAGTTCACGAACAGACAGGGAGAGAAAGGGGGGGAAATATTATGAAATATAATCTTCAGTATAAGAGAGGTTTAGTCACAACCTCATGAGGCTGTTTGTGTTTGCAGGATCAGTAGAAATGTGCACAGACACTTACCACGGCAGCTGTACCGCTGAGGGATAGGAGCTGCATAAAGGTCCCTGCAAACTTGTAGAGGCAGTCGAAGGCATCAGAGTTGGCAGAACCAGCGAAACGTAAGCCCAAAGCCAAACAAGCCCCCGCCGTTATGTAGTCCTGTGCTTGACTGATCGGATATAAAATAAAACGTAGATGATCAGTCATGGTGACAATGTGGAAAAAAAAAAAAAAAACTCTTTCAAAACTAAAGAAGGAGCCGACACCAAGCAGGCATCGATGATGCTGAATGACCGACAAGGTGTAATATTGAAGCGTTCAACCAGAAATGTAGATGATAAAAATGACTGAAAGGATTCAAATACTTACGACATTGTCTCTAAATTAAAGTCCTCTGAAGGATCAAAAGCCCCCCTAATGATCTAAAAACACAGAGTCACAGTTTTAGTGATGGCTTCGCAAGTCAATTCAAACAACTTTGTCGACTTTATCCTAATTTGGCCTGAAGCAGATAGTGGATCAGATACATTATCAGTCTTTCAGTACAACAAAGGATTTTATTAAGTGGAAAAGGCTTTATAAAATGATACTGACAACAACCACAGCTACAGAAGTCGGGTACCTCTCGGCACACTTTGCTGCTCGGACTAGCTACATGAAAGTAACTGAAATGAGAATGATTAGCTCGCTCCACAGAAAACAACAAGTCATGGTGACTCGTTTTCAAGGTCTGCAGCATGACGAAAACAAATATGTCAGCTGTGTGTGTAAATACTGAGTGTGTGTATTTCTCACCTGGGGTATGTTACTCTTGACCCAATCAGCATTCGGAAGGATTTCATCCCACATAATGATGCACCTGGCCAGAGTCTGAGAGGGTAGAGAAGAAAGACAGAGATAAGGGGAAGTTAGACGAAGCAGGCAGGTATGGGCAGGTGGTAAAAGAAAAACAAAAAGATTCCACATACTAACAAACAACACACACACACGCACACACACATAGTACCACACTAACCCTCAGCAGCAGAAACTCAGGCTTGATGAAATCCAACAGGAACCAAGTGTCTGGAGGTTTCAGCCAATCAGCAATCGACCTTGTGGACAGAATCAGGAAGAGAAAATGAGGTGTTAATATCCTCCTTCACACTCGTTCACAAGACAGACGGCATGAGACGAGCCTTAGAGAAGACTGGAACCCCTTGACCAATAGCAGAGGCCTGGACGATGGAAGAGATTTGTTCTGTAGGAAGATAAAGTGAGAACTCGACACGCCGAGGGATGAGATGTGTCTTTGGGAGAGTCAAGATGTTCTGCTCAGAGCTCACATGGACATGAAATGAGTGAAAGGCAGAAGGCAAGGCGAGAGGCACACTTTTAAAACTGCGTCTGGGTCAAAGCAGTATTTGTGTTCACGCTGTTTCTTATGCATACATGCACAACGCTAGCTCTGAGGCACCACGCGTTTCTCCAATCAAATCCAAGAGGTTCAAATGTAGATTCAATTGCAAAGAGAGTATGTTTTTCATTTAGTGAAGCAGAACTTTATAAATGTCAGTTTCCATCTATTTCTGCAATAGCTTACATTTTACACTGTGCAAATATTTATTTTACCACACATAGCCCAACTTACATGAATGAGAGTGACTTTTTATTTTTTCCTTCTATTATTTTTTCACTGTGTGCACTTTAAGGTGAAGCCGAATGATTTCGTTGTACAATTGTATAATGACAATGAACGCATTTTATCTCTAATGGATCCCTCAAATCATGAGCCAAAAAGCTTGTCATGTCCATTTTTTACTTGACCTTTCCTCACCTGTTGTTGGTCTTGAGGTAGATCATGGCGAGGGCCAGCGTGGCTCCGGGACACGTCACGTCCACATTTATAGTGTCACCCTCCTGAAACACGGAGTGATGATGACTTTAAGAGGGCTTTATTTATCGTTTGGTAAACAAGTCGAGAACAGGAACTAAACAAACTCGTCACATAACTATCGGTGTCTTCTCTTGTTTTGGACACAACATAAATACCAGACTCATGAATGTATAAACTGAGCAGATTATTACAAACAAACAACAGCACAGTTGGTGACAGAACACTGAAATGACCTGTAATAGTGTTTCATGGGAGATTAGAGAAAAGTGTCCGTCTACCTTGATTTGGTAGCTGGGGGACTTGTGTCTCTCCCTGTTCGCTCCGGCCTGAGCTCTGCGGTGCCCCCCCACCATATACTGGTACAACTGCTCAGGGACATTCAGGTCCGTCATCCCAATCAGGTTACTGCCATGCTGCAAGGAGAGAAACAAACAAAGAAATACAAATCAGGGAAAGACGTAACGAGGGAAAAGGAAACAGGATGGTGAAAAGAAGCAAAGGGATGACATGGACGTTAGAGAGGAAAATTGGTTTACACGAGACCGAGAATGCTGAGAGAAAAGTGGGAGAAAATGAAGGATAAAGTCAGGGATAAGATGAACGTGATCTTTCCTCAAGATAATTTAGAAATGACAAAAAATATCAGCTGAAGGAGAAAGAGACAAAGAAACCCAAAGACAAGAACAGTGAGACATCACTCTATCAGTGAGCATATTGTAAAGAGCGACAATTACCAACAGCTTCTCGTGATTTTTCTTTTTTTTAAAAAGATGATAACAAACTGTTGTTTCTCATCTTTTAATTCCCCCCCAATTGTTCAAAAATATCAGGCAGTGGTCGTTCTAACAGGAAGGTATTGTGATGTGTTTTCACCACGGATACTTGACTCAAAGCAAACACTAAACTAGAAAAGGACAAATACAATAACACGCCACAGAATAAAATGTTTCTCTGGTCTTGTTTCTCGATTCCAGTGTTCATTGGGCGAGAGTCGGGGTAAACCTGTATTTTATGATAATGACAGCTTCAAGGTAGGGTTGGAAATTTCATTCGTTTTGCAGACAATTTGGAGTCAGCAATTAACGTAACGAGCATGTCTTTGGACTGCGGGAGGAATCAGGGAACCTGGTGTACGCATGCATGGGAAGAACATCTACACTGTTTGACAAGGATTCAAAGCAGGAACCTTCTTGCTTTGAGGTAACAGCGTAGACGACTTCGTCACTCTGCAGTCCCAGATCAACTTCATTTGACAGTTTGGGAAGGGACAATCGAATCCATTCTGATAGATACAGCTCACCTTTAATTTCCAACCGGCTGGAAGACTTCAAATGTTTCTTCAAATGTTTACTGAAGCAGTGATGCGTTTCTTTGTGTGACTTACCCCAAGACAGACCATGCCCAGGGCGAGACCTGCAGCCAGGGAGTAGGACTCTCTGTCAGTACAGTACTCCATCTCTGGTCCGGGTGGTCGACCTGGAAGACGCACACAGACGAAAAAATAAATAAATAAATAAATGTAGTAGTATGCAATATATGCAATATAGTATAGTATGCAACATGTGATCCTAAAAGGCAAACAGGACACAATACATCGTATAGACATGTCAGAGTTTATGTTTCATGTTTACAGGTAGAAAAAAAAATAAATGGTGTTTGTTATAAAGCTTGTTTCTTTACAGCAACATGAGTTGTATTCAAATGTATTGGTGCTTGTTGTTTGACCCCAAGTCTCGTTTAAAAAGACTTTTTTATTATTATTCTTCACAAACAAACAAAGACAAACCTATCTCGGACAGCAAGACCTCAGCATTGTGTCTGTGTCCTGTTCCCTGGTAAACCAGTCCAATGCCGATCACAGCAGCGACCTGCAGACCAGACAGGAAGAACAGAAATGAGTCCTCGTTGTTTAACTATCCTGAGTGGAAAATAGAAGACGGCAGATGTGTGTGGTTTGCAGAGTGTCAAACATTTTCCTGCACAGACGCACTAATAGCCGTGTAATGACTCTCTTACGCTTAACTTAATACATAATAGTCATTTCACAGCCTTTCCCTGATAAGATAATCCATTCTGATGTAGACACTTCAGTCTGCACCGCTCACACCTGAACATTGTGAGGCACATCCAGCTCAGTGGACGTGGGAGGCAGGAGGGCAGGGATGTGAATACTCAGCAGGCGGGTAATCGACATGTCCATGGTGCCCAGTTTGGCTGAAGACACACCCAGAAGGAGTCCAATGCTTGTCATCTCGTGGCCCTGAGGGGGGGGGGGAGCAAAAATGGCACATTTCTCAAAAAATAACAAATTCAAGTTCAATTTTATTTTCCTTCTGCGTAGCACCGGAATACAGACTCTGATTGTGCACACTGAAGCATTGTATTGGTTTTGAGAGAAGTGTGTAAAACTATTAAGTGTATACAACAAGTAGCAGCTAATGTTGCTAACGGGAATTACAAAGAAATTTTAGAAAAAACATTAGAATGATATGTTTTTGTTTTTTGTAAAATACATTGACTTCCATAAACGTAAAGCAGGTCTGTGTGTAGTCGATAACTGCTACAAGCAGAACAAACAACCTCAAAATGTAATCAGCTCTGACTGGGATAAATGTCCAATCAGTTTTCAGGCCAGCTCAACGTCACTGACAGTTTCCATTAGACCCCTGTGGATCACCTCTCTGTGTGTGATCAATAATGACCGAGGCAAAAACACACAGGTGAGGTGACCTACATGTTTGCAGTCCTACAGTAGCAAAAAAAAAAAAAAACAGCTCGTCTACAAATCAACACATTGACCGTGACTGACTGATATATGAAGATTAATTCAACAACTTGACTTTTGTGTTATTAAGTAACGATGACTATATATGAATCCAACTTTATAACTGATCACAACAACTTTTTCAAACACACTGGCTAAACTACTGTTTGTCAGGTTAATTCGATTAACATAAACAACACGTTTGTCATTTTTATCAGTTCTTTGGGAGCTGAAGAAACAGCGACATCTTTTAAAAAAACTGTTTTGGCAGAAAGTATTTACAGCTAACATGTGTCCAATGGCAACCATTTTTAAAGTTTGGCAAACAATTCTTGGCCTTTGGTTTTCAACAGAGGCAAGGATTTGGGTAACCCTGAATAAATACACATTCAATGTTTGTTGTCTAAAGTGTTTGGCGACTTTCTTTTTAAGACGCCTTTAAGGAAGCAGCTTACTGAGAACACAGAAAACGTAAAAGATGAGGGACAGACACACAAACGCCCCCACAGTCTCTTTCAAACCACAACCACACACAATCAAGCCCAGCACAGGAATGCCTATGTAATTTCTCTTTTACAGCCAGAATAGAAACCTAGAGAGAACCACTAACGGCAGCACGCTTCGCTGTCAACCACATGTACAGCTTTACTTCAGAGCGAGGGTTGTGTGCTGAGGACAACTTTATTGTATAAGATGCCTTTTTTGGTCAGTTTTTTGTTCCCTTTAAGAAATGGTTGCTATATCTGGAAAGCTAGGAAGGTTTGAAGTAACGCCTCCTCGGGAACCTGTCCCCTCCTCTCCCTCTAACACCACGCCTCCCACACATCTGCACGAGCCCTGCTACTTATAAAAGGCACAAAAAAATATATATATATCAATAATGAAGACTTGAAAAGGAGCCTCTCGAAAAGATCTTATTTTCCCAGGTGGCAGCTTTGTGAACAGATCTGAGACGATTTTTTTCTTTCTTTCTTTCTTTCAGCCATTTGAGGAAGTGAACTTTTTCCAAATTACATTTTCTCTAACATCTGTATGATGACTCTTAGTCCGCGATGTTGAGAAATGACTCATAAGGAAAGCGCACTCAGATTTTTTATGAAATGCAACCTGAATCAGAGTTAAACCAGAACAAAAACCATTTCTTGAAGACTTGAGTGGGCTCAGTGTGTCCTCATTCTCCCCAGTGCTCTTGTGCAATGGTGGATCTTTTTTTTTTTTTTTTTCTTCAACCACATGTTTAACACAATCTGCATAATGGATAGAAAATAAGGTTTGGTTTTCAGCATCCTGTTGTTTTTCTCACCTGAAAGTGGGAAGAGCTCGTCTCGTTTGAAAGCTCTGAGAGGGCAGAGTTTCAGTTTGACTGTCTGCCTGCCTCGGTCGAGTTCACCTCTCTCATTTACAGTCATTTGAGAACTACGTGTGTGTCTGTGTCTGTGCACGAGGTAATGACAGTAGATGGGTGTATTTTTGTTATAAACTGTAATTAAGTTCATATTTGTTTCCCTTTCACACAACTGTTCCTCCTCGTGTTGTGTGTCTGTGTCACACAGGGAAACAGTCATTTAAAGAACTTTGGTCTGTGAACTTATTGTTTGTTAGGCAGGAAGTATTCATTAAGTTAATCCAAAATACACGCTCACCCTCACTACCTTATATGGGTGCTGAATCAAAAGGATGGACGTGTTCTGTCCTGAAAAACTTTTGATATGTCTTTTGGTAGCTGCAGACGTTTTCGGGACCGACAAAGAGAGGAGGGATTCATGAAAGATTAAATATGTCTGCCTGCATACGTCAGAAGGGTTCAAAGTTGATCTGTTTGCTTTATGCTGTGAAACGATCTGTGCGTGCATGTTTGTACCTTAGTGAGGTAGTCGTGGATGTTGAGCGTGGCCAGCTTGGTGAGGTGTCCGTTGAGGCCGAGGGCCATAAGGAAGCCTGCATACTCATTAGCTAACTCTGGGTTCTTTGGCTTGTTGTAGGCTATCCACGCTGAGTCCACCTTAACAGACAAAAAAAAAAAGGAAAAAAAAGGATAAGTCATGTTTATTTGTACGACAAAAAGAAGAGGCTGTTTAGGGAGACTGAGAAGGTTCACACCGCAAAGTTTCAATGAGTCTGTTTCGAGAAATATGACAAATATAGAAAGGCTAGACTACAGAGGCAGGTTAGTAATCAGACGCAGCTGAACGTAAAAACACGAGGGCCTGCTTTTAACCTGACCTGGGAAGCAGGAGCGATTTTGAGTCCAGCAGCTACTCCGTTATGAAAGCTGGGCCAGCTGGTCATGTTGGGAGGAACGTCGATGTTTCCGCTGTTTAGGTCAACCATAGTATTTCTAGGAGGGGCGCGGCCTGCAGGAGAAACCATAAATAAACAATAGACATACAGAATTACAGAAGCCATCATTTTAAACGTTTACAGGATTTACAATGTTTTATTTCTCCTTATCCGGAACACACGTCTTGAAATGTTGCGTAATTCCAAACAGATTTGGAATCATCACATTAAGACGAGGATGAGCGAGTGCAAGGTTCACCATGACGTTACCTGTGAGGTTGAGCTTTGGGACAGGCAAAGGCTCAGTCGGCACGGGTTGATAGGAGAAAAGAGTGAAGAGGCCTCGGCCAACAGAGAGAGCCATGGTCCTCTGACACAACTGCAGGAGTCTGAGGAAGAGATACAAGAGAGAGAGAGACAGACAGAGAGTGTCAAATTGAAAATCTGTTCACTTCGTTAATTATTATTTACATACTGTAAGTTCACTAGTAGACATGCTGAATGTTATTTTAAAAGTGAGAGAGGTAAATACGGTCGAATCCTAATAAAAAAAACGAGGAATGAAGTTTAACTAAAGAGACAGTTAAGAGAGAACAATCTAAATAATTGACAGGAGTTTCCAGCTATCAGCTAGCCGAGTGATTATTCAAAGTGTCAAAACACTAATACCGTAGAGTAGACCATAATAAAGAAAGTAGATGACAAGTCTTAAATCGTTCAACAGGATGACACAAATATCAGAATCATAAGCAATTCACCAGATGACAGTTCAATGTGTCCTTTGAATGAGACCTTTTCTTTCTTTGAGTATCTATGTTGCAGGACCAGAGGATATCACAGCACTCACTTGTTTTCTTTCTCCTCGATGTACTCGTGATCAGAAACTTCTGGTAGTTGGACAACACTGACCCGGACCGGCCTGGAGCTCTGCAGGAGCCTCCTGACCTCTTGGATCCTCAGGTCCTGACTCCAGATTAGTCCTGTGACCTGCAGAGGAGAATAAAATTCTACTCAGGAACTGTATTTGCTGTATTTGTTAAACATTCTAGGAAGGTTAGGAAGAACTAAAGGTTCTAGGAAACACGGTTATATTTGAGCAGATGTCTGTTACCTCTTGGATAATGTCCGACATCCCGTCTTCCTCCTCGTCTGCTTCTGTGGTCGGAGGAGGCTCCAAAGAAAGGCCTGAACCAACAGACTAAACATACACCCAAATCATTCTAATATTCACATGCAGCTCATTACAGTATGACACTTTGAACAGTGCAAGGGGAACGAGCCTACATCCAAACTATCTTACTGGTTTAAACAGGATTCCAAAAGGAAAGGACAGCTAATGGAAAAAAATATGGCTTCCACAAGAACACAAAATATTGTTAAAGTTATTTCTTTAATTTGCAGGTAGGGGGGTTCAGACTGACTGAACGAAGAACTGCTTTAAAAAATTGGTATTACATTTGACACTTTTTCAACAATTGCATCTTGAGCCAACTTCATGCTGCATGAAATAATGCAGGGGCTGGATGAACGTTTATACATTCTCTGTGATTAGACATTTTGCGATGGAATAGAGACCTCGACGAACAGGATCAAAGATTGTTTTGTCATATCTTTGATGGCGATGCTCGTGTTAAAACAATCAGGGTACTCTGACAATGGCTTATACATCCTTTCACACTCACAGATTTGCTCTTGGCCAGAGTCATCTTGTGAGCTTGTTTGGTCAGATCCTGTCGCCCAATCAGCAAACAGACCTCCTCGGACCAATCAGAGCACGGCTGCTCCCTGCAGCGGTAGATGGCCTCTCTGATGGGTAAAGCCACGCCGAAGGGGACAGACTCCAGGTCCTTCAGAGTGAAACCTTAAGTGAGTGAAAAAAAAAAAAAAAAAGAGAGGAAATGAACAACAATATACAACATCCCAAAAACTCTTCAAAATGCAAAAAAATAAATGCAGCATTGTATCAGTCATGGGGGTTGTAAAGGTGAGTGATGATTTACAAATAAGCGTTTCTAACTGATACATGAATAGCGTCCATTAATCTAATGCCATTAAACTACTTTGATAGAAGATCTAATGTGGTGTGTCTTCTTAAGTGTTCAAAAGCTGTTCAGAAGAACTGAAACAACCAACACTCTTAAATTAAATCTGGCTGTTAGAAAGTCAAATTAAACCATGTAGTGTGGCTGCTGTGATTGTGTACATTTGCATTATTAAAAATAAGTCTTTTAATAAGTAATATACTAGACATCCATATCATGAATAGAAAAAAACAACCCTGCTTGTCTTACCTTCCGAGGTGAGCCAGACGACCAGCTGCTCAGCAAGATTCTCACTGGGCGACGTCATCTTCACACCGCTCTGTCTAAAACACAAAAGAAATATCAATTACAGCGGTCCGTTACCAAAGAGGTTGATTAAGAATTGAAAAAGAAAAAGGATTCAACATCTGTAGAGACTTTGTTCATTCAGGAGAAACGATTCTGAAATAGGAATTGTTTTGACAATTCATGTAGTAATACACTCTTCCTCAGAGTTTTTCACCTCAAGCTAATTATAAAACAGCTTCTGTTCATACGGTTTTAAATTCATATCAATGATGAGCTCTCACCACTCAACTGATCTACAGGTGGCAGTAATGCACCAATAAACTCGGTGATGCGCCACAACAGGGTATGAAGAAGCAGACATCTGTATCGTGGTACATTTTTTTTTCTTCTGAACAACGCAGATAGAAAATGGTCAAAAGGTGAGACATGCTGATGTGTTTCAGACCTTGACGTATTTCAACACACTTACCCGAAAAACTCCTCATACAAACGTTTCTTGCCTTTTTTTTTTGATGCAACAGGTTCATCCAATCACTTACAGGGGGTTAAACTTTTTCTATCAAACATATCTGCATGTAAAAAGGTTTCCTTCATTGCTCTGAATACCTTCTGTAACGGGGTTCACTGGTGCATGACTTCTGGCCTGAGGAAGAGGAGGATAAGACAGAAAAAGAAAGGAGAGCGAGACAGCAGGTCAGTGGGTTGATTCATTAGGTCTCTCTTTGTGAAATGTGAATTCATGATCTTTCCTTTCACTGTTGGTTTATTTTAAAACCTGATCAAATATGCACAGTTTGGTGGCTTAAGGTTTGCCTCTAAGGGAACACTCACACTAGGCAATCTGTGCCATCCCCAAACACGCTTCAAGCCCTAAAGTCCAGTTCGTTTGACTAGTGGGAGTGCTCCCATCTGTGCTCCAGCACGGACGAGTGCTTAAGTGCTGAAGTGCTCTGACTGTGCCTGACTAAAATGACTCAAAATAAGCCACAAAGTCAGCTCAGTATCGCTCAGCTACTCTGCGTAGTCCACCAAAGTGCAGACGCGGAAAGGCATGTGTTGTGTTAAGACCTGATGTACAAGAGGTAACCATGCTTAGCTCTGGTTAGTCCTGCAGCAGGGAGGAGGTGTGTGTGTGTGTGTGTGGGGTGGGGGGGGGGGGGGGGGGGACTGTCGTGATTACGCTCATGTAAGTGCGCGCTAACAGGACAAGAAATTAATGAAAGGTTCAAGTGAAGGTGACTTTTTTTTGTTCCTGGTGCGTGGGAGGAGAGCGTTCATGTGGGAAGATATGAACTGGTGTCTTGTTTTGTGAAACCCCCAAAAATGTCAACATGAGGAGGGAGAAAAAAAAAACAAACACTCACTCTGGATTCTGTCACACCGCCTACAGAGTCAATGACCAATTCTGTATCAGTGTAAAGAGGCAGCTCATATACCCGCAGCGACTGCTGTCACCTCAACACT